>NC_050081.1:28099606-28416606 GCF_009764565.3 Dermochelys coriacea
ACCTTGGAGTATTGGTTGATCATAGGATGACTATGAGCTGCCAATGTGATATGGCTGTGAAAAAAGCTAATGTGGTTTTGGGATGCATCAGGAGAGGCATTTCCAATAGGGATGAGGAGGTTTTAGTACCATTATACAAGGCACTGGTGAGACCTCACCTAGAATACTGTGTGCAGTTCTGGTCTCCCATGTTTAAAAGGATTAATTCAAACTGGAGCAGGTACAGAGAAGGGCTACTAGGATGATCCAAGGAATGGAAAACTTGTCTTATGAAAGGAGACTTTAGGAGCTTGGCTTGTTCAGCCTAACTAAAAGAAGGTTGAGGGGAGATATGATTGCTCTCTATAAATATATCAGAGGGATAAATACAGAGAGGGAGAGGAATTATTTCAGCTCAGCACCAATGTGGACACAAGAACAAATGGGTATAAACTGGCCACCAGGAAGTTTAGACTTGAAATCAGACGAAGGTTTTTAACCATCAGAGGAGTGAAGTTTTGGAATAGCCTTCCAAGGGAAGCAGTGGGGGCAAAAGATCTATCTGGTTTTAAGATTCTACTTGATAAGTTTATGGAGGAGATGGTATGATGGGATAATGGGATTTTGGTAAGTAATTGATCTTTAAATATTCAGGGTAAATAGGACTAATCCCCTGAGATGGGATATTAGATGGATGGGATCTGAGTTACCCAGGAAAGAATTTTCTGTAGTATCTGGCTGGTGAATCTTGCCCATATGCTCAGGGTTTAGCTGATTGCCATATTTGGAGTCGGGAAGGAATTTTCCTCCAGGGCAGATTGGAAAGGCCCTGGAGGTTTTTCGCCTTCCTCTGTAGCATGGGGCATGGGTGACTTGAGGGAGGCTTCTCTGCTCCTTGAAGTCTTTAAACCATGATTTAAGGACTTCAATAGCTCAGACATAGGTGAGGATTTTCGTAGGAGTGGGTGGGTGAGATTTTGTGGCCTGCGCTGTGCAGGAGGTTGGACTAGATGATCAGAATGGTCCCTTCTGACCTTAGTATCTATGAATCTATGAAAAGGAAGCTTACTGGAACACCTCTGAGGGTGAGGTTTTATCTGTATTCAGTTTTCTTATTGTATTAGACATAGACTTGCATGTTCTATTTTATTTTGCTTAGTAATTCACTTTGTTCTGTCTGTTACTACTTGGCACCACTTAAATCCTACTTTCTGTAGTTAATAAAATCACTTTTTACTTATTAATTAACCCAGAGTACGTATTAATACCTGGGGGTGGAGGGAAGCAAACAGCTGTGCATATCTCTCTATCAGTGTTATAGAGGGTGAACAATTTATAAGTTTATGCTGTGTAAGCTTTATACAGGGTAAGATGGATTTATTTGGGGTTTGGACCCCATTAGGTGTTAAAGACAGGAACACTTCTTAAGCTGCTTTCAATTAAGCTTGCAGTTTGTGGGACATGGTTCAGACCTGGGTCTGTGTTTGTGGCCAGCAAGCGTGTCTAGCACAGCCAGGCAGGGTTCTGGAGTCCCAAGCTGGCAAGGAAGGCAGGGGCAGAAGTAGTCTTGGCACATCAGTTGGCAGCCCCAAGGGGTTTCTGTGATCCAACCATCACAGACGGAAAATGGCTGAATATGTACAGTTGCAGGGGATCAAGGTGAAGCAGGGGGAGATTTTTGCTGATCCCAGGGTTTGAGTATCAGACATTTCTGGTGAGTCTATAATACTATTCAGGCAGCATCATTTGTTAATGCCTGGTCCACAAGTAGACCTTTTGCTGGTACAGTAATGATTTGGGGTGTGTGTGATTTTTTTTTTGACATTTATGTACTGACAAAAGTCCTAGTATAGACACAGTAATGCTTGCAAAAAAGGGAAATTAAATGCTCTGTGCAGCACAAAAAAGGATATGTGTCATTACCCATAATCCCTCATTTCACAATTTCAGGGTAAACTTAATGTTTAGCTCCAGAAATACCTTATAGGTCCCACACCTCTAGCCATTTCCTTTTTCTTGGCAGAGACCTGTCCCTCTCCCTTCTCACCAAGGGCCTGAGGCTCCAGCCCCTTGCTCTTTATTGTGATTACCCCAAACAGGTCAGCCAGATGTCCTATCCCCTGCACTTTAGTTTCTGTCCAAGGATAATAGTGTTTTTTCTGGTGACCACCCAGGTCTTCCAAAGCAATCACAAGACAAAGCACACAGACAAAATATATGAAAAAAGCAATAAAAGTTCCTACATGCTTCCTAAACATACCAGAAATCACTCATCAGTTCTATGGGTCCCTGGTTGGCATGTTTCCAATCCTTCAGCAGGTTTGGGGACCCCCTTAGTCTTGTCCATTTGCTAGATCAAAAGGATGATCCCCTCAGTCTGTTAAAAATCAGCTTGTTTTAATCCCCAAAACCTTTTCCTCCCAGTCTCTGGAAAACAGGTAAAGCCCACCTGTGCCCCAAGTAGTCAGGCTTCAAAGGCTGGGAGTCTGCAAAGTCAGCCATGTGATTTTGTATTAATTACCACCTAGAAGTTTCAGATTTCCCCTTCCCCACAATACACACAGGCAAAGAACACACAACTACATATCTCCTCTGTCGGTTCGAAGGGCTATGAATATTCTAGGGCTGCTAAAATCTGGTCCATCCCAGGATAATGGCTTTTTGAGTTTTCATGCTTTCAATGCAATATGGAACCCAAAGATACTGCATGTGGTTGCAATATGTGTCACACCCCACGGTCTCCCATGTCCCACGCCGTGTCTCTCTGTGCACACCAGAGGCAGACGGAAGTGAAGAGGCAGTTGGTGATGTCCACGTGCAAGCGGCTGCACCAGTTCCGGGCTCAACAAGAGCGCCTTCTGCTGGAAGAGCTGGAGGAGGAAGGAGGAAACTACCACCCGCTGTGCAAGGAGATTTCCCGACTCAGCACCCTGATCACGGAGCTGGAGGAGAAGTATCAGCAGCTGGCACCTGAATTCCTGCATGTGAGAATGTGTCAGATGTGCCCAGAGCCCAGTGCAGGGAGGGGACAAACCTTCAGTCACTGGGGGTCATAGGGTAATTCAGTGTGGGAAACATGGCCTGGGGTGTGTGAAGGGCCAGGGACCCCAGGGCTGCACAGAGACAGGTGTTTGGGCCACTGGAGAGGCAGGTGAGCCTTGTGAAAGGCTGTTCAGCCCCAGGGCTCAGTGAAGAGGGGCCCAGACTTCCCTGCAGAGCAGCTGGTCAGGGCCAGATTAACTTTTTGTGGGCCTGGCACCAAACACATTTGTGGGCCTCCATGAGGAACGATTGTAAAAGACAGGAGATTGACACACAAATTGTCTTTGACACAGCACACGTCTGCACAGGTTTTATTAACAATATTTACAAGTTTAGGTTGCAGATGGAGGTGGCTGCCACTATGGTACCAACAATGGTAGTCCTATGGCAAAAAGAATACACACAGGTGTACACACAATAAATCATAAAAGAGGCTGGGGATGGTGTCCCCAGCCTCTGTTTTTCAGAAACTGGGAATGGGCAATAGGGGATGAATCATTTGATGATCATCTTTCATTCCCTCTGGGGCACCTGGCAGTGGCCACTGTTGGAAGACAGGATACTGGGCTAGATGGACCATTGGTCTGACCCAGTATGGCCATTCTTATGTTCCTACGTAAAAAATACAAAATAAAATGCAGTGGGTAAAAACAGCTAACAAAAGCCAAAGCTGGCCAAAACACTGGCTGGTCATGCGCTACTCCACTAAAAGGGAATCTTCACACTATTTCACTCTTCACATTTCTCATATGAACTACCAGGGCTTGAATTAAATTTTTGTTTGAAAGTGGGGTGGATTTAAAACCATTTAAAACATTTTAAAAATAAAAATATGAAAAACTTTAATACATTTTATTTAAGCATCAGTATTCATACTGGTCTTGCTTCAGATAAGTAATTTGTATATTACATAGCAAGTATTAGGGTGACCAGATGTCCCATTTTTAAAGGGACAGTCCCATATTTCAGCCCTTCTGTAGGTGTCCTAACCTTTTCTTAAAACGGGTAAATTGTCCTGTATTTTCTGTCTCCCTCCCCATCAGTACTGGTGGGTCCTGCTGCTGCTGGTATCCCTGCTCGCGAGCCACCCACCCACCAGCGGTGAGTGTGTGTGTGTGGGGGGGGAGACAGAGGTTGACAATGGGGCTGGGTGTGCAAGGCTGGTGGCGGGGCAAAGCTGCAGCATGTGGGGCTGGCCACTCCCCGTGCTGGTCCATCAGCACAGCCCCCGCTGTGTGCCAGCTCTCAGTCAGCAGGGCCCCATCCTTGTCCCGTTTTCAGCCAGCACTGTCTGCACACTGCGAGTTGTGGTGGCTGGTGAGTGTGAACAGGTGCCAGGCAGTGGCCAGTTACACATCGCCTCTGCTGTCCATCCATTGGCCCTTTACATACACTAGGGAGGCAACCTAGTGACAGGGGATGTGAAAAAAGCTAATGTACTCAATGCTTTTTTTGACTCTGTCTTCATAAACAAGGTCACCTCCCAGACTACTGCACTGGGCAGCACAGCATGGGGAGGAGATGACCAGCCCTCTGTGGAGAAAGAAATGGTCTGGGACTATTTAGAAAAGCTGGACGAGCACAAGTCCATGGGGCCAGATACGCTGCATCTGAGAGTGCTAAAGGAGTTGGCGGATGTGATTGCAGAGCCATTGGCCATTATCTTTGAACACTCATGGTGATCGGGGGAAGTCCCGGATGACTGGAAAAAGGCTAATGTAGTGCCCATCTTTTTTAAAAAAAGGGAAGAAGGAGGATTCAGGGAACTACAGGCCAGTCAACCTCACCTCAGTCCCTGGAAAAATCATGGAGCAGGTCCTCAAGGAATCAATTTTGAAGCACTTAGAGGAGAGGAAAGTGACCAGGAACAGTCAGCATGGATTCACCAAGGGCAAGTCATGCTTGACTAATCTAATTGCCTTCTATGACAAGATAACTGACTCTGTGGATGAGGGGAAAGCAGTGGACATGTTGTTCCTTGACTTTAGCAAAGCTTTTGACACGGTCTCCCACAGTATTCTTGCCAGCAAGTTAAAGAAGTATGGGCTGGATGAATGGACTATAAGGTGGATAGAAAGCTGGCTAGATCATCAGGCTCAACGGGTAGTGATCAATGGCTCCATGTCTAGTTGGCAGCCGGTATCAAGCAGAGTGCCCCAAGGGTCGGTCCTGGGGCCAGTTTTGTTCAATACCTTCACTAATGATCTGGAGGATGATGTGGACTTCAACCTCAGCAAGTTTGCAGATGACACTAAACGGGGAGGAGAGGTAGATGTGCTGGAGGGTAGGGATAGGATACAGAGGGACCTAGACAAATTGGAGGATTGGGCCAAAAGAAATCTGATGGGGTTCAACAGGGACAAGTGCAGAGTCCTGCACTTAGGACGGAAGAATCCCATGCACTGCTACAGACTAGGGACCGAGTGGCTAGGCAGCAGTTCTGCAGAAAAGGACGTAGGGGTTACAGTGGAGGAGAAGCTGGATATGAGTCAACAGTGTACCCTTGTTGCCAAGAAGGCCAATGGCATTGTGGGATGTATAAGTAGGGGCATTGCCAGCAGATCGAGGGACGTGATCATTTCCCTCTCTTTGACATTGGTGAGGCCTCATCTGGAGTACTGCGTCCAGTTTTGGGCCCCACACTACAAGAAGGATGTGGAAAAATTGGAAAGCATTCGTCGGAAAATGATTAGGGGCCTGGAACACATGACTTATGAGGAGAGGCTGAGGGAACTGGGATTGTTTAGTCTGTGGAAAAAAATGAGGGGGGATTTGATAGCTGCTTTCAACTACCTGAAAGGGGGTTCCAAAGAGGATGGATCTAGACTGTTCTCAATGGTAGCAGATGACAGAACGAGGAGTAATGGTCTCAAGTTGCAGTGGGGGAGGTTTAGGTTGAATATTAGGAAAAACTTTTTCACTAGGAGGATGGTGAAGCACTGGAATGGGTTACCTAGGGAGGTGGTGGAATCTCCTTCCTTTGAGGTTTTGAAGGTCAGGCTTGACAAAGCCCTGGCTGGGATGATTTAGTTGGGGATTGGTCCTGTTTTGAGCAAGGGGATGGACTAGATGACCTCCTGAGGTCCTTCCAACCCTGATATTCTATGATTCTATGCTCCCTCTTTTGCTGTCCTCTCCTTGTTTTGCCTGTTCATCCCCGCAGCTCCTCCATATCCCCCCGGCGGGGCATGTCCCACTCCCAGCACTGTATGGAGAACCAGCCCCTGGTTGGAGTGCTCAGCTCACCAACAGCCTAGCCAGAAGGCTCATCCCTTCCCCCACAGCCTCTGGATGGGCCAGTGCCCCAAGAAACCCCAAGACCCTCCAACCTGGGGCGCTGGCCAGGAGGAGCCGAGCCTTGCATGCACCAAAGCTCCGCACAGCATTGGCACAGGGAAGCATCTCCACCTCTCAGCTAAGCTCTGGAGTAGGAGGGGAAGTGATTTTCATCCTGTTCATGCCCCGACCCTGCAGGATCCACAGTTGACCCCGGGGCTAGAGCTTATCACCCTCTTCACCTGGCCCCCAACCAGCCCTGGGTCCTACCCCCAGGGAACACAGGGCTTCTCCATGCCCTAGGCACCCTCCTCTGCTGAGCCACCTCTCTGGCCAGGTGTGCTGAAGCCCTTGCAGTCAGGTTCTCTGGGCCCTGGTGCACAATGCATCCTTAGGGCTTAAGCCCTTCCTGCCTGCGCTTTAGCCTAGGGACAGGAGGCGGCTGGGTTATGTCGGTGGCCAGCCTAGAGGTGTTAGCTGCCTTTCAACACTGTATGGACAGGAAGGGACAAGCTGCTTTCAGTACAGGGGAGCGGCGGTGGAGGGGGAGAGATTAGCTCTGCAAAGACATGGGGCAGGTCATCCTTCCCTCCCCCCTGCAGCTGGAAGCAGCTCCCATCCACATTCTGGTGTGAACCCTGGCAGAAATCTGGGGGGAGGGCATGTAACCCTGCGTGCCCCACCACATGTGGTCTCAAGAAGATGCGGCACCAGGTATGAGGAGAGGTGGGTCCATCCCAGGGTCACAGCCAGCCACAGGGGTAGCAGAGAGCGCTGGGCAGGGAGGATCAGGTCGGTCGGTCGGTCACCCCGCCCCAACGTCTGAGAGAGGTGTATAAGAGTGTGTGTGTTACCTCTCCCTGTATGAACCCTAAAGCCTTAAAAATAAGAAGGTAAATAAAAAGAATCCAACTAGCATTATTTCTTTTTAACAGGGGCTCAGTCAACTTGATGTTAATTTGAATGTTTGTACTGCATAGTTCCGATTGATTGCCATTGAACTCGCTTGAATACGAGTAATTTTACCAGGTGTCCCATATTCAGCATAGGGAAATAGGGTCACCTTAGCAAGTATTAACCTGAATAACTTATTCAACCAAACCACTGCATGTAGCTAATGTTCTATTTACAGAGATGGGAAATGTTTTCAGATTCTTTGGCATACCTTTGCTGCAGCAAATGTTTCAATTAAACTGGAGAAGGCTACACAGTTTACCATCTCAGATTAAATAGATAACAGCGTAAGACTGTTAAGTCTTTCTTGAACTATTGTGGCACGTAAAGCACTTTTTTATCCTTTTTAAATGTTAAAAAGACCTTTCACCATTGCAGTTTGAGTCTGGTAGTGTCAGGTAAATGCGTAGCACAAGAAAGACATTTGGAAAGGCTATTTGCAAATTATGCATGTTCATTATGGTCAGCCTTTGCAGTGGTGGAGGCTGAGCTTGTGATAACAGCTTGAAGGCAAGCTGCTTTACAAGTGAGAACCACTATACCCATTCTTCAAAGATCTCTTCATTAAGTCATCTGAATAAAATTCAATTAAACATCTGAGAGACTCTTTAACAGCAGTACTGTCAAGGTCACCTGTTAAAAAACAGAAATGGTAGTTTATTTCTGAATATGCCTGAATTCTTCTGTTGAGATAGCTGACAAGTGAGTCAACTATAGCGTAGAATGACTCAACTTTGAACTTCTCTTCACCAGTCTGCACAACAGCAGGTTCTTCACTATCGTCAGCCATATACTTTGGATGATGTTGCCGCTTTAACTGAAAGTTAGTTGAACTTAAAGACATCGCAGATTCATGGCATTCCTCAAATATTTTCTGTTGGGCTGCCACAAACTCAGTGATTTCAGCAGTGTCAGAGCTGTGCTTAAATCCATTGTTTCAGACTGCAGAAGTTGTCTTGTTTATTCTTGTAAGGATACTACTCCAAAATGACAGGTTTCAGAGTAGCAGCCGTGTTAGTCTGTATTCACAAAAAGAAAAGGAGTACTTGTGGCACCTTAGAGACTAACAAATTTATTAGAGCATAAGCTTTCGTGAGCTACAGCCAAAATGTTGTCATAAATGCAGTCTCCAACCAATCTATATTTTCAACTAATGAGTTTGTCTCTGCTTGTGTGTCGCTCTTCTGCAGAGTGTCTACATCAAGATCCTGAAGCACAGATTTGTAGCTTTTGTAGTTGCATGATAAACTGTCTCCTCAATCAGAGAATCTTGCAAGAGGCTCCAGCAATAAGTCAATGCTGAGAAAAACGCATACAGTTTTTGGACAAATCCAAAAAATGTAATTGCATCAGTGCATGACTCTGCAACAGCGACACCACATAGGTTAAATGAGTAGGATGCACACTGCTTTCTTCTTGAATGCAATGACATCATGTATCTGAACTTGTTATGATATCGTGGGTGTTCCCTCTTCGCCAAATCTGACTAGTCATTCCACGAGGTCGCGGGCCTCTTCGGGGGTCTTTCTAGCATAGGTTCCCATCCAGGATATCTGTAAGGTGGCAACCTGGTCTTCAATACAAACAAACATTCTATTGCACTATGCCATCACCCAGCAGGCCAAAGACAATGCAGACTTTGGCTGAGTGGTACTGCCATCAGTTTGGCCTTGAATTCTGAGCCCACCTCCGATGCAACTGCTTATGAGTCACCTAATATGGAATTGACATGTATAAGCAATGAAGAAGAAAGGATGACTTTTATGTAACTGTTGTTCTTAGAGATATGTTGCACATGTTCATTTCAAGCCCCTTATACCATCACCTTATACCTCGTGGAATGAGCAGTCAGCTTATTGGAGGGGGAACACCCACAAGGTCATAGCAAGTTCAGATACATGATTTAATGCAAGACAAAATCCTTTGGGCAGAGATGGGGAGCCCTTTAATTCTTTCAGCTATCCCTGTGAAAAGCTGAGGTGACTATAAAATGGCAGAGCCTATCTAACATCCAAGGAGTGCAGGCATTGTTCCTCCCTATTTGCATGAGGCTTTGGATAAAGGCAGGCATAAAAATAGGTTAGTTGCAGTGGAACTGATACACCACCTTTGGTAGAAACCTTGGGTGAGGCCTCAGTTATACCTTGTTCTTAAAGAAGATTGTGTACGGGGGCTCCACTGTGAGGGCTCGCATCTCTGATACGCTCCTGGCCTACATAATTGCCATGACAGATGCAGCAGCGAGCACGTCGCTGGTGGCTTGAAGGATGGGCCTGTCAATCTGGAGAGAACCAGGTTCAGATCCCATGGTGATATTGGCTCCCTGACCTGTGGGAATACCCTCTCTAGATCTTTGAGGAAATGGATGATCATCTTGTGGCAGGGAACCTGGGACTGTGGGACCACTGTACCATCCTTTTCTCACTATTCTGGGCTGTCTCTCACAATTCCTTACTGGTGGCAAGCACCAAACCCCTCCAGGTGCTGTTACCACTCAGTACCACCACATGTGAAGCCCCACACCTGGCTAGATTGAATGTTTTTGGGGAGATAGGATCTGGGCACTTCCCAAGCCCATAGCATATTTTAGTGACAGTCATTCAATGCAATTCTCATAACTTCATATGCATTAATGATATAAATATTTAGATGGACAGTGGTTTTCACAGATCATAACTTTTACTATGATACATTAGAAGGTATGCTTTATGTGCAATATCATAATTATATACACATGATCAATATGGGGGCTACAGGACGCTTCCCCGGGGTGTAGAGTGTTACACATCTCGTGGAAGAAAACTGACTTGTTAACTTTTGGATGGAACACAGAGATGGCTACTAGGTGGACCTCAATTGAGGGGAGGGCCAGGCCCTGCTCTTTCAGGGATAGAAAGTAGTCTAGGATGTTCCTGCTCCAAACAAGCCTGTTCATTGGGATTTAGTCATGAAAATTCCAGGCCTTCAGGTGCAATGAGCTGAGGTTTGGATGGGGCAAATGTCCATGGTCTTGCGAGATTAAGTCTGGATGAAGCGGAAGCCTTACTGAGGTCTCCCAGGAAAGATGGAGAAGCGTGGTATACCACTGTTGTCTGGGTCACACTGAGCTGAGTCCTACTTGATCTTTGTCAGCACCTGGTGGATCAGTGGGATGGGTGGAAAGGTATAGAGTAGGTGAGACGACCACAGCAACAAAGGCATCTGTGATGGACATGGGACTGCGACCTCTCATAAAGCAGAACCGCTGGCACTTCCTGTTGGTGTGGGTGGCAAACAGGTGTATATGGGGAAACCCCCACTTACAGAAGATATCCATTGCAACATCTGGGCACAGTAACCACAGTAACACAGTCACCTCAGAGAAGGACCTGCTGAGGTGATCTGCAAGATGGTTTTAAACCCCTGGCAGATATGAGGATTCAAGCTTGATCAAGTCGGCGATACAGAATTCCCATAGACAAACTCTCTTTTGACATAGAGGGGAAGAACGGGCCCTGCCCTGCTTGTTGATGTAATACATGGCTGACATATTGTTCATGAGAAGTGATACTGTTGAGTTCATAATGTGGGGCAAGAATGCTTTGCAATTGAGCTGGACTGCCCTGAGCTCGTTGATGTTGATATGGAAAGCTCCTTCCTGGACCACAGGCCTTGAGTCCCAAGGTGTCCTAGGTGGGCTCCCCGGCCTGAAGTTGAGGCATCAAAGACCAGGTAAGAAGATGGTTGGCGTCTTGTGAAGGGAATTCCTTCGTAGACTGTCCGGTGATCTAACCTCCATGGCCAGGAGTGGAGGATGGGGGGTGGCACTGTGATTGCCCTGTTCAAGTGGTGCCTGGGAGGCTTGGAGAGGTCTGAGCCTCAATTTTGTGTGTTGCACTACATAAAGTGCACAAAGCCATGTGTCCAAGGAGGCTCAAGCAAAGCCGGATGGTTGTGATGGCAGGGAAATAGTTCTTCTTAGAGGATAACCCCTTTTGTGAGCACAAATCTTCTAGGGTTTTTCTGTGAAAACCCTCATATGGTCATTGCTCATTCATTGTAATGACTCTTTAACCACCAAAACTTTCAATATTCAATTTTTGAATAGCATTGAGTTCTGCTCCAAAGCTTAATTGACCTGATTCTGCTGAAACTATGCCGAATGTGACTGTACATCGTAACTGAATACCAGATTCAGGACAAACTGCTGAGAAATAGGGCAGATGCTCCAAAACTAGTGGTTATTCTTCCATAAGATATACAAAACCAGCAACAAAAGTAAACTTCTGTCTCACCACATTGGCTAACAAGAAGTCAGAAATGCAGCCTCCTTAAGTACTCCAGTCCTTGTTTCAACACCCAGACATTAGACTTAATGATTAGTGGTTATTTAAAACCAATTTCATCAACCAAAGGGTTCTTCGAATCCCAAAGGACCAGCCATATACCCAGATCAATATATAACTCAGATCTTACCCAATGATCACACTGTTGCCAGTCCTTTAGTATCTAATATCTAAAGGTTTATTTATAAAAAGAAAAAACAGTGAGAATTAAAATTGTTTAAAGGAATTAATAATTGCAAAGTTTTGGGATCAGGTTTGAAGCAGTGATGGCATAAACAGCTGGCTTGTTAAGTCTATGGTTGTTTCCAAAAGATTGGAAGGTCCTCAGTCCTTTGAGAATGCTCCCATTAGTATAAGTCCATAGTCCAGAGATCAGAGCAGGAAAGAGGCAAAATGGAGATGTTTCCAGGGCCTTTTATAGCTTCTGCCATTTGGCAGGTCTACTCTTAGCGCACACAGTGGAAAAGTACACACATAAGATGGAGTTCAGCATCACATCACCTAGTCACATGACCTTGCATGCTTCGATGAGTCATAGCAGAGCCATTACCCATATTCTGGTTAAAACATCTTCAGGAAGGTCCATCAGGTGGGGATAAGCATCTTCCATGGCCCATTTTGTTTGTTAATAGGCAGTCAATTTGAATAGTTCATTCATAATGTGCTGGATAGCCTGGATGCAAACTACCTTGTGGGTGTTACTACAGCAGCAAACACTTTTGAAATGCAGGTACATAGTCAATATTAATAACTTCAGATTAAAAAAATGATATACACATACAAACAGGATAATCATAATCAGCAAATCATAACTTTTCCATTGACAGTTTACATGACATACTTTCCATAAGATTTGTTGCAATTGTATAACAGTGTTAGCAACAATGGTCATATTTTAATCATATAATGTCACAATTGGTCAGAGCTATGAAATATTTCACATCCTGTGTAATGAAGTAGGTCGATCTAACCCCTGATGTAGGTGCAACTAGGTCAATAGAAGAATTTGTCAGCCTAACTACTGTGTTTTGCAGAGGTGGATTAACTACATTAACAGAGAAACCCCTTCTATCGATGTAGGAAGTGTCTATGCTTGCCATTCACTTCTACTGCATTTTAGAATGAATGCATAAAATAGATACGATTTGGTAACTTATTATTACTCACCACTGCACAATGGAGTCAGGAAGAGAAACCTGGAGCTCTGATCCCTAATATTCTAATATGTCTAGTAAGCATTTGTGTACCTACTGGCAGGTGTGGTGTCAAGCCCTCCTCCACTGACTGGACTCAAAAATAATCACAATTCCTCCTTTAGTTCACATGGTGGGGATGTATGCTGGGACTTAGGAAGCCATGCTCCAAAACCTGTTGCTATGGGAGTGGGGATTTGATGTGTATTTTAATTTTCTTTTTTTAAGAATGTTTAAATCACGATAGTTAAAACTATTATAATATGTTGACTGTGGGGCAATGCGCCATAAAATTCAGGTTTGCCAGACTGCAAACATCAGTTACATTTTGATTGCTGGCATCACACACTGGTAGGTGTGGAAGTTGAGAAGTAAAATGACCCAACCAGCTCTCTCCAGAGCACAGCTGAACAATTCCTGATGTACATGTTTATATAAAGTGCAGGACACAGAATGCAGGCTGGATAGTAACATATTAGAATAAGGTCCAGGCTATCATCATAGTGATATACATATTTATCTTCACTGGTGCTGGGTTGACAACTAATTTAGGGGGAAAAAATTCCCATGTTTGCCTTCAAAAAAATCACAGCTAGGAAATTAAAGGGAAATAGACAAGAAAAATGTTTTGTGTTTCATTTACCTTAAGTAAATGTCAGGCTTAAAAGGATTGGAGAGGGAACTTTCATAACCAGAACACATGGTAAAAACATCTGGAAATTTGAAGTGTTCTGAAAAGTTACCAAACTGGAAATACTGTCCATTAACTATGGGATTTGAATTAATGTTACAGACTCACTTTCAGAAACATTTTATAGATCTCCCTCTTATGTTCTCTTTCCTTCTCCTTTTTCTTTCATTTCATCCAGTTTTACATATTTTCTCTAGCACTCATTTTCCATCTGTTTAGTTCTCCGAGTGTCCCTAATTCTTCTCTAATCTATGTCACAGATCATTTCAACTCAGGTTCCCAGTTTTCGCCACAGAATTTATCCCCTCCCCTCTGAATGCCCAATGAGCTTTCCCCTTCTTAGGATTGTTATGCTTTCACTCTTTTTATTTCAGCTTACCCCCACTTTCCCCAGGCTTCTTTCGTTACTCTTGTTTTACTTTATATTCACCATTTCCCATTTCATTTCTTCTCTCCCTTCTGGTTAGACCTGCCCCATACCTGACTCTCCATTCTGCATAGCCACTTCACCTTCATCCCGATGACATATCCCCCTCCCACCGAACTCATTCCCACAGCAGCATCACTTCCCTTGTGCCCTGGAGACCCCAATACCCAGTCCCTGGGTCTCCCTTTCCCAGGCTCCTGGCTAGTATGGAGCCTCCAGCTTCTCTCCAAAACCCCAAATCCTAATTAATTAAGTCCCTGTCACCCCACATCTGCCTGTTCTCCAGCCCAGCCCAGCTGTTAATTCTACCTTCTGCCCAGCCCCCATATAGTCCCCTCAGGGCCCCTCTGCTCCTCCTGCCATTCCAGGAGTTCTTCACCATCTCCCCCAATCCCTGGTGGTGCATGGATTGGGCTGTGGAGATGCTTCCCGGGGCCACAGAGATGAGCTATAGGTGGCTGGGTAGACAGGGTTCCTCCAGGGGCATAGAGATGAGCCAGAATTCTGGGTAGATGGGAATCCTCTGGTCATAGGGGCTAGGATGACTGTGGCTAGAGGAGCCCATTTTTTCATTTCCAGAGGGCTATTCTCCCCTTATCTCAGTGACACTGTCTGACCCAGGATCCCGAGAGTCCTCCTGGCTCACAGAGGACAGTGGCAAACAGGCTGCACAATCCCTGAGGCAATGAGATTAGCTTCTCTACCTTGATCATTCAATGCTCTCTATGGATTGACAATCCAGACTTGAGACCCGAAGCAATCTCCAGAGCCACAGAGACTTCAGAGGAAGTCCATAGGAAGAAGTCATACAGACTATTGTATGAGGGTAGAGAGGCTGATTTCAGGGTCCCCAGTAAGGTCCCCTGTGCCTCAGTGACACAGTCTGAGCCAGGATCCACCCACCCAGAGCCAAGGGAAGATTCTCTCGCCAGTGACAGATGCCAGTGGGAAAGCGAAGATCGGGGCCTCATTACCAGCATCAAAAAATTTCACCTGCCCCTGTTCGCAGTCCGGAGAAACCCAGATCCTTCTGGCGACCTGGCTCAGGGGCAGGGGAGTCACAGGGAAGGTGAGAGCCTGGAACTGACCCTCCAACTGCTGCACAGCCCAGATTCCCCCCCTCAGGGTTAAGGCTGATCCATCCCTTCCTCCTCACAGTCTCTCTAGCCACCCCCACAGCCCAGTATTTTCCATTCCCAACCTTCACCTCCCAAGAATGTCTTCCAGAGGTGAATCCCTCAGAGCCCAGGACACAGATCTCAGTGTCAAACCTCTCCGCATTATTCGGAAGATCCTGCCATGTGCCTCCCCTTCTCACACTTTTCTGATCCTCAGACAGGATGAGTCGGGGATGAGCCATGTGTGGATCTAGAGTCACATTCACTGGCACAAAGAGAATCAGAGCATTAGGGGCAGAGCTCAGCCCTGGGGGAGGCTGGGGCCATATCTCACTCTCCCTGGCTGGGACAGTCCTGGATTCCAGGGAGATGCCTCTGTCCTGGGCACCTGAGACTCAGCAGAGATGTCACTGCAGTTCTTCAGTCTATTTAATTGGAGCCACTTCATTAGTTTCTTATTTGTTTGCAATAGTTTCAGCTCCCTTCTCCCTGTGCTGGTGCTGCTCCATTCTCAGTGGCAGAGAGACAGCAAGGAAGGTATCAGAAGCTTTTAGTGAGAAGGGGGCATAAAAGGCCAGTAACAGCTTTAAACCCCAGAAGGAAGCTCCCTCCCCTAAATGCATCCTTCACTCCCAGTCTCCCAACCCAGGGAACAGAGAGGAAGATGCAGCCTGGGGAAAGAGCCAATACAGACCAGAGAGTAGGGGATGACAGTGGGTGGGGTAGCCCAATCCCCAGCCCAGAGTGAAGGGAAGAGGGCCAGCATCAGAGGGAGAGCATCTCCCTAGTCCATGAAGCAGTGAGAAGCTCCACCTGGAGAGCCCAGCCCTGCTCACAATAAAGGCAGTCGTAGGATATTGGCAAAGAGTGATAGGGGGGACCCCCTCTGCCAGGATAAAGGAGAGGTATGTGTCAGCTCTCAGAGAAGAGAGCTCTCTACTCATTACTCTCAATTTAATATTAAAAGACCTATGAATGGCTCTGAAAACCCCAAGGTCAGAGTTAAGGGTGTTTGGAAGCTGCTCAGTGAGAGTCTGTTTAACAGCATTAGGGTGACAAGGTGTCTTGATTTTATGGGTACAGTCCTGATATTCAGAGTTTTGTCTTATATGAGCACCTATTACCCCCCCCTCAATTTTTCACACTTGCTATCTGGTCATTCTAATCAGCATGGACATGAACTCAGCACTAAGGTTGGTGTCAGGATTAATTGTGTGATTTCAGCTTGGGATCTCCTTAGCATTTTAAAAAAAACCCTAGATAAGTTCATGGAGGACAGGCCCATCAATGGCCATTAGCCAGGTTGCACAGGGATGGTGTTCCTAGCCTCGGTTTGCCAGAAGCTGGGAATGGGCGACAGGGAATGGATCACTTGATTATCTGTTCATTCCCTCTGGGGCACTTAGCATTGGACACTGTCGTAAAACAGGATACTGGGCTAGATGGACCATTGGTCTGACCCAGTATGGCCATTCTTATGTTCTTAATGTTTTTATTTTTAAGGCTGGCTGTGTAATGGCTGGTGTCAGATTTTTAACTTTAGCTACAATTTCGTGAAGATGTTTTCATGGGAATTTTCTCATAATTTAAAGATAATCTACACCTGAAATCTCATCATGTCTGTGTGCTCCTAAGGATTCCTCTCTTTTTGTCTCCAGTTCAGATGGCAGAGTGTCTGGAGGGGAAAAGGAGAAAAAGAGATGTGATTTTCTGCTTTCATATTTATAAAGACATCCCCACTCTTAACTGACTTAACTTGGTTTGCAATTTGACAGAGAAAGACAGAGAGGGACAGAGACACACTCAGGCCTTTAATATAAGCATTAACTAATCTGTAACCTTCTTTTCCTCTTTCATTCAGACATCTCCCAGCAATGGAATGAACAGCCATTAGGTCTCACAACCACCTTGGAGATTAAATTTATTTTACAAATTCTCTTTCCCTTCAACATCTCCTCCCGCCCTCCACACCCCAGCTGGTTTGTCTCATTCACCAATCACCTATTGCATTTTTCCAGACCCTAGACCCAGATCTTGCAAAGACTTTAGTGTGAATGTAACTTTACACATTTTAGTCCCTTTGACATTAATGTCATGTTAAGAGTTTGCAGGGTCAGGGCTCTTAAATGTGAGCTCCTTGGGTTTATTTACTCAGCATCTCTACAGAGCTCAGCACAACAGGGCACTGATCCTCCATAGACTGAAATACAAATAATAATAAAATCATGTTATAGGTGTGAAAATTCGAGCTGGGAAAGGGTCAGCTCAATGGGCCAGATTCCCCCTGAAATGTCACTGGGATAGAGGGGGCAGTTTGTGACGCCCCTAGTCAGTGGCTGCAGAGGCTCATGCAGAACTTGGCACAGGCTAGGGAAGTCCTGAGATCCAGCCAGACTAGCACCTCCATGTTCTTTGCAAGTTCTGTAGCTGGGAGAGAAGATCAGGGTCCCAAAACGAGGCCATTTTGCTAAATTTTGGCCTCAAATGTTGTGACCTTTGGGAAGTCATGAATGAATGTGAGACATCCTGACACCTGGGCCCCTCTTACACCTACTCAATTTTTCTACTTTCCACCTGTCATTCAATAGGCATGTCATCTAATTATTGACCAGTTTGCCACAGTCCATCCCCTTCCACAGTCTCAGAGACTCATCCCAATTTCCCTTTCTAGATTCCTTCTCAGTACCTTTGAATTTCCTCAGAGCCTCCATTAGAGCAAGTTTTCTCAGAGACATTGCCGAGTCTCTTTTCCACTTCAGGAAAAATCTCCACTGGCTGCTGGAACTTCTCTTCCCTGGACAGAAATATTTTCACATTCTTATATTTCATTTAGTGACATTATAATTTGTTGTTAATGAAAGTTGCTGCTCTAATGGGCCTGCAGTTAAAATTCCTCTGCTTCTCCCAGCCTCAGAGCAAGTGCTGCACAGGCCCTGGCTGTGAAGACTTCTTGCTGAAGGTCCCATTAATATTCTTTAACTCTGGCCTGGAGAGACCAGCTCTGGAGATAAAAAGGGAATTAATTCTCCATGGCCAATTCACTCCTTGGCCTCCATGCTCTGAGGGACAGGAGGTTCCCATGTTAAGTGATGCAGAAATCTGTCGACTAGGATCTAGATTAATACACCTACTCTCCCCTCCCCAACTCATTTCACACAGATCTTCAAACAGTCCTCAGGTGGGAAAGACTCAATCATTGCTGATCTGGGCTGAATGGTAACCAGTGCCCCAGCAGTGAAAGGCCCATGTTCTATCTTCACAATCCTGAGGCAACCAGTCCCCCAAAGATGTGACATATCTATAAAAAACTTTAGGTTAATATTTCCCACTGAATAGATCATTCCAGAGTCTTCTATAAAAAGGTGAGAACCTCAGGATTAAGTTGATCAGAGAGATTTGTATCCAAAATTTGCCCCGCCCCACACATTTAGCTGTATAGCCCTGGCAAGATGTTGTTAACATCGTTTAAAAGCTCTTTCCTAGCTTGTGAAGTGTGTGTGGGAGTGAGGAGGAGCCACATACCTGCTCAAGGTGCATCTGATGTCCTAGAGGGGAAAGAGATAAAAAAAATCTCAGTCCCACCTGACAAACACTGGGGATCCCAGGGAAGGGATTTTGTTAATTTTGGAAAAAGAAGGTCTAGCCTGGACCCAGGACCATGGATTAGCTCAGCTAACGGGGCTTTCCCATCTCTCATATCTAAATGTCTCTAATTCTTCAAAGAAAAATAGTGATGTGTACATTTCAGGAATGCACACACTGAGTTTCGCTGACTGCTGGACTCCAGTGCCCATGATTTGGGAGCTCCCCTTTCCCTGTGGTGGGATGTGGGGTATTTCTAACTCAGTCTTACCTGCAGGAATTCGCTTGCTGGCTTCTGATACTTCCCCTCCATCTCACTGAGATGGGAAATCTGCTCAGAGATTTTAGTGACATTTTCATTCTCTATCTTCATAATCTCCTTGTCCGCTTTTCCAGCTGGGCCAACAGGAGTCGCTCTTGTTCCTCCAGGAACTGCCGCAGTTGCTGAAATTCAGATACAATCTTCTGCCTCTCGGTTTGTGTCTTATTCTGTAAAATTATATATATATATATATATATATATATATATATATATATATATATATATATATATATATATATATATGGAAAGGGCTGGTCAGGGACATGAATGGAGCCTGTGGTCCTTTCATGGATTGTGAAATATGGAAGAGGGAGAATTTCTTTGCACATTCCAAGACATTTAAAACTTGCCCAGGACCTGTGGTTATTAGAAAGAGGATTTTCTCAGACATTCCCATTTGGCCCCTCATGGGTGGTGGGTATCAAAAGCCAGGGCAAGCTAAGCCTCCCCTAATCCAGGCTGTGGCCCCACCGATGTGCCACCCCAAGGCCCCAGCTCCCTCCCCATCTCTCATGAAGCTGGCGGGAGCTCAACTCCTACTGGCAGCCTGGATCACGTGTCCGCCAGGGGCTGGGACTGCCCAGGGCAGCTCAGGCCGGCCTGGGGTCGGGCCAATGGCTCAGGGTGATGCTCGGGCCGGCCGGTGGCCCAGGGCTCGGGCCGGCCGGTGCAGGTGGGGTAGGCCGGCCAGTGGCTCAGGACAGCAGGGGTGGGCAGGCCAGGACTTCTCCAGCAGCATGGGGGGGCTCCTCTGGCCTTGGGGAGGGGTGGGCTGAAGGGGTTGGGATGGCAGGTTTGCCTCACTGGGGGGGGGGAAGGGGTTCACCCACTATCCATGCGGCCCCTGTATTTCTTAAAGAGATATTCCCATGTATGACATGGTTAGGATATCGCATTACCAGTGGCAAAAGAATGTAGATCCAAAGCAGAAGGAGGCAGGACTCAATACTAGAGCTTGGTGAATTTTTTGCACTAAACATTTTTGCAGGAAAAATGCAGAGTTGTCCACTCTGAAATATTTCATGAGTTCCTGTCAATTTCACCCAATGTTTTTGGCAAATAAATGAATAAAAAATCCTGGGGGAAAAATGTTTTAATTATTTTTTCAACTTGAAATTAGTTTGTTTGAAAAATTTCCTTTTAAATGGGCAAACTTGAAGCCAAACATTTTACCCAAGAAAAAATTACATTTTATTTGCTGAGTTTTAAAAAAAATATTTTTGGTTTGACCCATTTCCCCCCCCCCCCTCCCAATTTTCTGCCAATGAAAAATTCTGCTATGTGCAGAGAGCTGTGCATTGGATGCATTCAGTTCACTTTCTCAAGATTTTCGTCAAAGCCACAAAAGCTGGACATTAATTCATTACCAGAAATGAAAGCTTTGACTCTGAAGATGGAGAATAAGAGGATTTTTCAGGCCATCTGTATGGAGGTGAGCACACATGTACACACAGACACACAAAGCATCCATGATCATGGAGTAACAGATAAAAGCCAACAGTCCCCAAGGCAATAAAGGAATCTGCCTACAAACAGACCTCACAGCCCATGTCAATGCAAGTTAATAACAATGGGAACCTACCAGCTACTCATGGCTTCTCTTCTCTCTACTCAATTTAAATACCAGGAGCTTCTCTCTCTCTTCCCTCAGAATCTTCAAATGGATCTGGATTTTTTCCTGAATTAACAGAAATGATTTAGGTGGTTTGATTATTATTTTTAGGGGTGAGAGTGGGGGAATCTTTTTCAAGGCAAACCAAAAAAAAAAAAAAGCCACACAAGCAAAAAACCCCCAAAACATGACTATACTGATGAGTGGGAAACCTAGTAGATTTATGATGATATCAGAGATAATAAGGAAGTGGAGTCATTAATGAAGACTGAGTGTTTTATAGACAGACTGGGTAATTACTTGACCTTGTTTCTCCACTGATTTACACTAACATGAAACTGGGGTCACACCCTTGGCTTTTTCTTTCACTGTGTGAAATAACCTGTTTTTGAAAAGGTTTAACAAAGTGATTCAAATCCCAGAAGCCCCCAGGGTCAGAAATCTGGGCTGGGATTCTCAAAGGAGACCGGTTTCAGAGTAGCAGCCGTGTTAGTCTGTATTCGCAAAAAGAAAAGGAGTACCCGTGGCACCTTAGAGACTAACAAATTTATTAGAGCATAAGCTTTCGTGAGCTACAGCTCACTGTAGCTCACGAAAGCTTATGCTCTAATAAATTTGTTAGTCTCTAAGGTGCCACGGGTACTCCTTTTCTTCAAAGGAGACCAATATCCATTGAATTTCAGCCCTGAACCCATTGGGATGGGACTGGCTGGACAGAACTGGTCTTAACACTAGGACAAACCCCATTAAACATGCTGATTTTTGTAAAGTATGGTTGGGGTTTGCCCTAGTGCTGTCCTGAACCCTTCAAGTGGCAATGCCACCTGGGCAGCTATTCCACAGCTCCCAGCAAAGCTCCCAGCAACAGCAGGTTCTGGGGATTTCAAAATGCCGCACTGTGGGAGAGTGGCATAAGAGCTAATGGAACCACTTTGGCTGGTCCTTCAGACTGGCGCAGGGCAGCACCACCCAGGCATTAGCTTTGCTGCAATCAATCCAAATGTATCTGACATGGAGCTGCGCTGCCTGGAGTGCAGTGAGCTCCTCTAGCACAGACCAGCATCTCAGTTTAACCCCTCATGAAGCAACATGGGAATTCAGAATCCTATGGAGAAACTCTCTCTCCTTGCTGGCCTTAGGGTCTTTCTCAAAGAGTCTTTCCCTTCTAACAGACTTCATCACTGCTAGGCGCTGCCAGGCCAGCAGCAGCATTCTCTCATAGTTTGGGCACTGGCATGGGCCTTGAGAGACCTGGGTGCTATTTTCCACCCTGCCACTGTCCTGCTGGGGGACCTTAGGCAATTCATTTCCCCACTCTGGACCTCATCTGGGGTCTGTAGTGGCTACTGGGATGCAAATTACAACAATGATAATAAATGGTATGATACAAAACAGTAATGACAACACCAGCTTTTTAACTCGATGTTCTCCATCCTGAAGGTGACTCTCTCACATAGACCAGCCTGCAGGTACTGTGATTTAAACCTCACTAACCATTTAACAAAATTTCTGTTATGTAGAAAGTTCCCTATTTCACCAGTGGGAGCTGGGTTTGAAAAAGAGTCAGCTTCTTAGGTAAAAAGTTTCCCACATTAGACATCTTTAAAGTCTTCATTGTTGGCCCTTCCTGCCACCCAGCTGTATCATTTTTTGCTGTTCTTGCCACCCAGCCGCATTTACTTTTTATAATATTTTCCTTACAATGAAAGCTTTACAGCGCTGAATGATGCAGTCACACCTGTGACATGTAACTTGCACCTGTAATTCAAATCCAAAGCTGTTACTCATTAAACATGATGGCAATTCCCTACCTTGTACTCCTGGGCAGCCTCCTTTATGGGAACCAGAGTGTGAGCTCAGTGAATCTGGGACAGATGGCAAACCACACAGATGGGGGTTTGATCCTCTTCACAGAACAGTTTGAGGGGCTCCTGGTGTTCCCCACATACCCTCTCCCCTCCTGCTCCCTTTGATGCCTGTAAACTCAGCCGTTTGGCTAGTTCTATGACATTCGCTAGCTGCCTGTTTTGTCTGAGATTTCTCTGTTGCACAGGTTGTCTGCACTGAGGGCAGGAGACATCTGTATTGGATCCCTTCCAGCACTGGCTGATGCAGGCTTGGCAGAAATTGTGCTCACACTCCAGAGTGACAGGTTCTCTGAAATACTCCAGACAGATGGGACAAGTAGCTTCATCCTGGAGACTTTCCACAGAGTTCCCTGCACCCATGGCTCCCTCTGGACAGTGTAACAGGCTGAGTAAGGTTCACTTTCCTGAGCTCAGAAATACGCCCCTCCTGTAGCAGCAACTGGGCGATTCCCTTCCTGAAACTGACTCTGCTGGTTGCTGAGCTGGAATGAGCCCCCTGGTGACATTACTGTTCTGGAAGCTTTTGTGAAAATGATACCACTAGGCTAGGCTTGGATCCTGCAACCAGCTCCCTGTGCTGGTGTGGAGAGTCACTGGGGCTTCATAGGGATGTAACCCTTCTGTCAGGTATAATCAGCAGCAACCTGGGCTGTGTTCAATATATAGGGGTTCCTCTTCAACAATACTACACAGAACGGACTTGCACTCCCACCCAGTAACCTAGGAAAATTACACACCATCCCTAGGTGCCTCTAAGAGGCAATACTTCCCCACTTGCAAGCACAGAGTCTAGAAAAGAAACTTCTCTCCTTTCATCAAAAGTCACCTGACATTTATTAGGGAAAATGCTGCAAGCAGGATTCATAATAAAATTGTGAGCAGGACACTCACCCAAGAGCATGTGGGGCAGTGTCTTCTGCCTCATGTTCTTGAGTTCTACCACCAAAAGTTTCTTTACTGTGCCCCTCTCTGCTCCCTCTCCACACAACACTCACTGGGTTTGTCCTTGGTCAGGGAGGACCCAGGGTTCAGAGGTGCACCTGTGTGATTTGCCTCCCACCCAGGAAAGAAGGCCCTTGCTTGCTCCACCATCTTAGCACTTGCTCTGGCTGGCCACCTTGCCAGCTGCCATTCCACTCCACTGGCCGCCTTTGCCAGCCACCACTCTTGACAGCCACCTGCCTCTCTGTAAGTTAGGCCCTATCTACACTGGCAAGTTTCTGCACAGTAAAGTAGCTTTCTGTGCTGTAACTCCCGAGCTGTACACATTGCCAAGCCACTTAGTGCGCAGAAATTGTGCAGATGCAGCGTGTGAGGGGTTGGATCACAGAAACCCCTTTGGGACTGCTACCTGATGTGCCTAGACTACCTCTGAGCCCATTTTCCCTGCCAGCTTGGGACTTCAGTACCTTGCCTGGTTTGAGCTAGACATGCTTGCCTGCTGCAAACACAGATCCAAGTCTGAACCACGTCCCCCAAAAGCTGCAGGCTTAACTGAAAACAGCTTAAGAAGTGCTCCTGTCTCCAGCACTCAGATACCCAGCTCCCAATGGGGTCCAAACCCCAAATAAATCTGTTTTACCCTGTATAAAGATTATACAGGGTAAACCTCATAAATTGTTCGCCCTCTATAACACTGATAGAGAGATATGCTCAGCTGTTTGCCCCCCCCCCCCCCAGGTATTAATACATACTCTCAGTTAATTAATAAGTAAAAAGCGATTTCATTAAATACAAAAAGTAGAATTTAAGTGGTTCCAAGTAATAACAGACAGAACAAAGTGAATTACCAAGCAAAACAAAGTAAAACACACAAGTCTAAGCCTAGTACAGTAAGAAACTGAATACAGATAAAATCTCACCCTCAGAGATGTTTCAATAAGCTTTTTTCACAGACTGGATGCCTTCCTAGTCTGGGCCCAATTCTTTCCCCTAGTACAGTCTTTGTTCCAGCTCAGGTGGTAGCTAGCAGATTTCTCATGACTGCAGCCCCCTTTGTTGTGTTCTACCCCGTTATATAGCTTTGGCACAAAGCGGGAATCTTTTTCTCTTTGGGTCCCCACCCCTCCTTCTAAATGAAAAGCCCCAGGTTTAAGATGGATTTCAGTACAGGTGACATGATCACATGTCACTGTAAGACTTCCTTACCCACTTGCCAGCACACATGTATACAGGAAGACTTACAAGTAAACAGAGCCATTTACAACCAATTGTCCTGGTTAATGGGAGCCATCAAGATTCCAAGCCACCATTAATGGCCCACATTTTGCATAAATACAATAGGACCTCAGAGTTGTATTTCTAGTTTCAGATACAAGAGTGATACATTTATACAAATAGGATGAACACACTCAATAGATTATAAGATTTGTAATTATACCTTACAAGAGACCTTTTTCATGAAGCATATTCCAGTTACATTATATTCACACTCATTAGCATATTTTCATATCATATGGCGTGCACCATCACACAATGCTCTAAAAAAATCACCCCAACAAGAGGCGTAGAGCTTTCTGCACCGGGGCTACAGTGCTGCAATTGGCCTCCAGGAGGTGTCCCACAATGCCAGTTCTCATCTCTCTGGCCATTGGTTTGAACTCTACTGACCTGCCCTCAGGTGACCAACTATCAGCCCCACCCCATACATTCCTTTGCAAATTTGAAAGTCCCCTCCTTGTTTGCTTGGTGACTGTGCAGTGGTCTCAGTGCATCTTTCCAGGTGGCCATGCCTGCTCCACGCACCAGGCGATCCCCCGCTTGGAGCAATGCCGAGCTGCTGGACCTCATCAGCATCTGGGGAGAGGAGGCTGTGCAGTCACAGCTGAGCTCCAGCCGTAGGAATTATGATACCTAGATGCATGATAGAAAAGGGCCATGACCAGGACACACTGCAGTGCAACGTCAAAGTGAAGGAGCTGCGTAACGCCTACCAGAAGGCGCGGGAGGCAAACCGCCACTCCAGGGCTGCGCCCACGAGCTGCCGGTTCTACAAAGAGCTGGATGCGATACTCAGTGGCGACCCCACCTCCACTGCAAAGGCCCCTGTGGATACTTCGTTGGCTTGCGTGCCAGTCGAGAGCGCACTGAGCCAGGAGGAGGAAATCTTGGATGAACAGGGGGAGGGGGATCCAGAGGCAGATGATGACTTAGAGGCCAGAGATGCATGCAGCCAGGAGTTCTTTTCTACCCCGGAGGAGCCTAGCCAGTCACAGCTCTCAGATGTTGGCAAAGCACAAACAGGAGAGGAGGTCCCTGGTAAGTGGATCTGATTTAGGGAATTGCTGAAGTGAGTTGTTGGGGGCAGGACAGTTGCAGAAAGCAGGCTTGTCTCCCACCTCATGCCTAGTCTGAGCGACAGAACAGGCTGTTGATTGACTCCCTCACTTCATGGGAATCTCCCTCAGAGATCTCCAGGAAACTCTCATGGAAATACTGGGCAATGCGCTGCCGCAGGTTCCTCAGCAGAGCTGCTTTGTTTCTTGCCACATTAACAGTAACTTTCTCTTGCCATCTTTCCGTGGGGGGGTGCACGTGCGGGGGGGGGGGCGTTGCCGCACACAGGCTAGCTGCATAGGGGCCAGGGCAGAAGCCACAGGCTTGGAGAAGACCCTCCCTTAATTCTCTGCTCTCCCTCAGCAGTGATATATCTTCCATAATGATCATATCCTGTGGAAAGTGTGGGGACAGGAATGATTATCAGCCCCACCCTACAGTGCTGGCTCTCCCCAAGTGCCCAAGAGCCACGTGCCCAGTGTACAGCAGAGTCCAGGAACAGTGATTTACCCTGCCCCTGTGGCTACTCACCATTTTGGGGGTCTTGTGGCTTGTGTGCTTGCCTGGGGCCAGCCAGTTAGTGACAGGTGTGACACTACTGGTTGTGTTTTAAAGCACTGAAACAGTGGTGTCTGTGTTGCAAACACAGCACCCACTGCATCGTACTCCAAAGGAGAAGGTTGGGTATGATCCCTGGACATCCACAACTCTGTAGCCGTCCAGGGACCCTTCCTCCTCTTGAGACCTTCCCCTCCTTCATCCCCCTCCCTGCTGATTATTTTTTTTTCATTTGTCTCTCTCCTCTGGTTGTTGTCTTTCAATAAAAGAATTGTGTTTGTTTGAAAGCAATCTTTATTCTATTAAGTGAAAGCAAAAAGAGCACAAACATGATATAGTTCTGTGGTGACCTAGAATCCTATTTTCGACGTCTCAGACTCAAGGAATATTTCCAACACACCTCTGACCAACATATTAACCCACAGAGACCTTCCTGCCAACACTACAAAAAGAAGGATTCTGGGTGGACTCCTCCTGAAGGTCGAAACAGCAGCCTGGATTTCTACATAGACTGCTTCCGCCGACGTGCACGAGCTGAAATTGTGGAAAAGCAGCATCACTTACCCCATAACCTCAGCCATGCAGAACACAATGCCATCCACAGCCTCAGAAACAACTCTGACATCATAATCAAAAAGGCTGACAAAGGAGGTGCTGTCGTCATCATGAATAGGTCAGAGTATGAACAAGAGGCTACTAGGCAGCTCTCCAACACCACTTTCTACAAGCCATTACCCTCTGATCCCACTGAGAGTTACCAAAAGAAACTACAGCATTTGCTCAAGAAACTCCCTGAAAAAGCAAAAGAACAAATCCGCACAGACACACCCCTGGAGCCCTGACCTGGGGTATTCTATCTGCTACCCAAGATCCATAAACCTGGAAATCCTGGACGCCCCATCATCTCAGGCATTGGCACCCTGACAGCAGGATTGTCTGGCTATGTAGACTCCCTCCTCAGGCCCTTCGTTACCAGCACTCCCAGCTATCTTCGAGACACCACTGACTTCCTGAGGAAACTACAGTCCATTGGTGATCTTCCTAAAAACACCATCCTAGCCACTATGGATGTAGAAGCCCTCTACACCAACATTCCACACAAAGATGGACTACAAGCCGTCAGGAACAGTATCCCCGATACTGTCACGGCTAACCTGGTGGCTGAACTTTGTGACTTTGTCCTCACCCATAACTATTTCACATTTGGTGACAATGTATACCTTCAAATCAGCGGCACTGCGATGGGTACCTGCATGGCCCCACAGTATGCCAACATTTTTATGGCTGACATAGAACAACGCTTCCTCAGCTCTCGTCCCCTAATGCCCCTACTCTACTTGCGCTACATTGATGACATCTTCATCATCTGGACCCATGGAAAAGCAGCCCTTGAGGAATTCCACCATGATTTCAACAATTTCCATCCCACCATCAACCTCAGCCTGGACCAGTCCACACAAGAGATCCACTTCCTGGACACTACGGTGCTAATAAGCGATGGTCACATAAACACCACCCTATATCGGAAACCTACTGACCGCTATTCCTACCTACATGCCTCTAGCTTTCATCCAGATCATACCACTCGATCCATTGTCTACAGCCAAGCGCTACGATATAACTGCATTTGCTCCAACCCCTCAGACAGAGACAAACACCTACAAGATCTCTATCATGCATTCCTACAACTACAATACCCACCTGCTGAAGTGAAGAAACAGATTGACAGAGCCAGAAGAGTACCCAGAAGTCACCTACTACAGGACAGGCCCAACAAAGAAAACAACAGAACGCCACTAGCCATCACCTTCAGCCCCCAACTAAAACCTCTCCAACGCATCATCAAGGATCTACAACCTACCCTGAAGGACGACCCATCACTGTCACAGATCTTGGGAGACAGACCAGTCCTTGCTTACAGACAGCCCCCCAATCTGAAGCAAATACTCACCAGCAACCACACACCACACAACAGAACCACTAACCCAGGAACCTATCCTTGCAACAAAGCCCGTTGCCAACTCTGTCCACATATCTATTCAGGGGATACCATCATAGGGCCTAATCACATCAGCCACACTATCAGAGGCTCGTTCACCTGCACATCTACCAATGTGATATATGCCATCATATGCCAGCAATGCCCCTCTGCCATGTACATTGGCAAAACTGGACAGTCTCTACGTAAAAGAGTGAATGGACACAAATCAGACGTCAAGAATTATAACATTCAAAAACCAGTTGGAGAACACTTCAATCTCTCTGGTCACTCGATCACAGACCTAAGAGTGGCTATACTTCAACAAAAAAGCTTCAAAAACAGACTCCAACGAGAGACTGCTGAATTGGCATTAATTTGCAAACTGGATACAATTAACTTAGGCTTGAATAGAGACTGGGAATGGATGAGTCATTACACAAAGTAAAACTATTTCCCCATGGTATTTCTCCCTCCCACCCCACCCCCCACTGTTCCTCTGATATTTTTGTTAACTGCTGGAATTAGCCTACCTTGCTTGTCACCATGAAAGGTTTTCCTCCTTTCCCCCCCCCCCCCCCCCCGCTGCTGGTGATGGCTTATCTTAAGTGATCACTCTCCTTACAGTATGTATGATAAACCCATTGTTTCATGTTCTCTCTCTCTCTCTCTGTGTGTGTGTGTATATAAATCTCTCCTCTGTTTTTTCCACCAAATGCATCCGATGAAGTGAGCTGTAGCTCATGAAAGCTTATGCTCTAATAAATTTGTTAGTCTCTAAGGTGCCACAAGTACTCCTTTTCTTTTTGCGAATACAGACTAACATGGCTGCTACTCTGAAACCTGTCAAAAAGAGCACTGCAAACCAACATAAAATTATATTAAGGCCCCTTCTTGCATCATGTGCATCAATCACCTCCTAGCATTACAAGCACTGCAATCCTGAGCATAGCAACAAATATTAGTGGCTTTCAACTTCAAATTATTGCCTCAAAGCATCCCTGATCCCTATGGCTCCATGCTGTGCCCCTCTAATAGCCCTGGTCTCTGGCTGTTCAAACTCAGCCTCCAGGCGCTGAATCTCTGCGGTCCAGCAGGCTTTTAAATGGCCAAATGCATATGCCACAGTCATTCTGCACTTGCTCAGCCTGTTGTTGAACTGCTCCTTGCTGCTGTCAAGTTGCCCTGTGTATGGCTTCATGAGCCACGGCATTAAGGGGTAGGTGGGGTCTCCCAGGATCACAGTGGGCATTTCAACTTCCCCTATGGTGATCTTCTGGTCCAGGAAAAAAGTCCCTGCTTGCAGCTTTTTGATCAGGCCAGTGTTCCAAAAGATGGGTGTGTCATGCACCTTTCCAGACCAGCCTGTGTTAATGTCTGTGAAACACCCACGGTGATCCATAGGTGCCTGGAGAACCATTGAGAAATACTCTTTGCCAATAACGTACTCTGTGGCTAGGTGGTCTGTTGCCAGAATCGCCACTCCACAGTTAGGGAAGCCCATTTGTGCAAAGCCATCCACAATGTCATGCACGTTGCCCAGAGTCACGGTCTTTCAGAGCAGGATGAGATTAATGGCTCTGCACACTTCTAATCAACACAACTCCAATGGTTGACTTTCCCCCTTGAACTGGTTAGCAACCCATTAGTAGCAGTCTGGAGTAGCCAGCTTCCACAGTGCAATCGCCTCGTGCTTCTCCAGCGACAGGGTGGCTCTCATTCTCGTGTCCTTGTGCCGCAGGGCTGGGGCGAGCTCATCACAGTTCCATGAATGTGGCTTTCCTCATGCAAAAGTTCTGCAGCCACTGCTAGTCATCCCAGATGTGCATGACGATGTGATCCCACCACTCAGTGCTTGTTTCCCCGAACTCAATAGCGGCGTTCCACTGTGGTCAGCACCTCCATGAATGCCACAAGCAATCTCATGTCTAAGGTAGTATGAATGGCGAGATCAGTGTTGCACTCCTCTTGCCTTTGTAGTTTAAGGAATAACTCCACTGCCACTCATGACATATTGGTCAGAGCGAGGAGCATACTGGTCAACAGTGCAGGATCCATTCCTGCAGACCGAAGAGGCAAAGCACGCAGTACACAAACCATTGAAAGATGGTACCAAATGTGGATGGAAGCACAGGGATTGCTGGGATGTGAAGCAATGCATCACGGGGCATTAGGACAGGACCCACGATGCCCCGCGCCCCCTTCTGCCTTCCCACAAGTCTTAGCGGCAAAAGAGAAAGGTGTTCTGTGGGATAGTTGCCCAGAGTGCACCACTCTGAATAGCGCTGTAAGTGCCACAAGTGTGAACACGCTATTGCGCAGGCAGCTGTCAGTGTGAACACAGAACAGCGGTTTTCCTTCTGCAGTCTCTGAGCGGCACTTTAACTGCTATTGCAGTTAACTTTGCAAGTGTAAACATGCCCTTAGTCTCTTATGGTTCCACCCAACCTTAGCCCTGGTCTACAATACGGGGTTAGGTCGAATTTAGCCATGTTAGATCGATTTTAAAAATGAATGCGTCTACACAACAAACCCCTTTCCGTCAACCTAAAGGGCTCTTAAAAATTGACTTCTGTACTCCTCCCTGGTGAGAGGAGTAGTTCTAAAATCGATCTTGCTGGGTCAAATTTGGGGTAATGCAGACGCAAATCGACAGTATTGGCCTCTGGGAGCTATCCCAGAGTGCTCCAATGTGACCACTCTGGTCAGCACTTTGAACTCCGATGCACTAGCCAGGTACACAGGGAAAGCCCTGGGAACTTTTGAATTTCCATTTCCTGTTTGGTCAGCGTGGCGAGCTCAGCAGCACAGGTTACCATGCAGTCCCCCCAGAATCGCAAACGAGCTCCAGCATGGACCAAAAGGGAGACACTGGATCGGATTGCTGTGTTGGGAGAAGAATCTGTCCCGGTCGAACTCCGATCAAAAAGAAGAAATGCTAATATATTTGCCAAAATTTCACAGGGCATGTTGGACAGAAGCTACAACAGGGACACACAGCAGTGCCATGTGAAAGTTAAGGAGCTCAGGAAAGCCTACCAAAAGACAAAGGAGGCAAACGGTTGCTCCGGGTCACAGGCCCATAAATGCCACTTCTATGATCAGCTGCATGGCATTCTAGTGGGGGACCCTACCACTACCCCACCACTGTCCATGGACATGTGCAAGGGGGGAGTTTCACACAACAGGGCGGAGGATTTTGTGGATGAGAAAGAGGAGAAGGAGGAGAATGCGCAGCAGGCAAGCGGTGAATCCGTCCTCCCTGGCAGCCAGGACCTTTTCATCACCCTGGAGCCAATACCCTCCCAAGGCGGGATCCCCAACACTGAAGCCTGAGAAGGCACCTCTGGTGAGTGCACATTTGTAACTACAGTACAGGGTTTAAAAGCAATAGCATTAATATTTGATTTGCCCTGAAGAATTGGGATGCATTCACAGCCATTACAGCTATTGGAAAAGTCTGTTCACATGTCTGGGGATGGAATGGGAATCCTCCAGGGACATCTCCATGAAGCTCTCCTAGAGGTACTCTGAAAGCCTTTGCAGAAGGTTTCTGGGGAGGGCTGCCTTATTTTGTCCTCCACAGTAGGACACTTTAGCACTCCAAGCCAGTAGCAAGTATTCTGGAATCATTGCAGCACAAAGCATGGCAGCGAACGGTCCTGGGCTTTGGTCACATTCAAGCAACATTCGATCTATATCTTTCTGTGCTAGCCTCAGGAGAGCATTCATGGTCACCAGATTGAAATAGGGGAATTTTTGCAAGGGAACAGTAAAAGGACCCCTTTCATGCTGGGCTGTTTGCGCTTGGCTAAAAGGGATCATCCCAGAGAATAGCCACATGGTAGGGTTGGGGGAGGTGTGTGCTACACTTCCACCCGAAAACCGCAGCCCCTCCTTTTAAATGTGAAATCCATCTGACATTGCTTGCTCTGGAAAAAGAGGGTACTGCAGTTTGAAACCATTCCCACACATTATGAAGGTTAAGAAGCCAACCCCACGTACCAAAAGGCTTTACCATGGCTGCCTGGAAACCGAATTCTGTTGCCCAGCTGTTTGTGATGTGTCACCATACTGGCAGGCGCTCAATATAAAAAGGCAAAATGCGACCTTGTAGCTAAAGCACATGTGCTGTCTACTATGAATTGCTTGATTCACTGTGAAAGAGTCTCCCTTTTGTTCTCAGAAATGTACCATCTTAAATTTTACTCTCCCTTTTTATCTCCCCCCAGGTGCAAATGTTTCTATGCTCCCTGTCATCTCCGTCCCTGAGGTTATCGCAGATTAGAAGATGAAAAAAACCACACTTGTGATGACATGTTTTCCGAGCTCATGCAGTCCTCCTGCACTTAATGCATGGAGGCATTCAGTAGTAGAGGCCAGGAAAGCATTAAGTGAGCACCAAGAGCAGAGGCAGGAGGCGATGCTGAGGCTAATGGGGGAGCAAATGGACATGATGAAGCATCTGTTGCAGCTGCAGGAAAGCCAACAGACACAGACCCCCGCTGCATTGGTTGTATAACCTCTTGCCCTCCTCCAAGTTCCATATCCTCCTCACCCAGATGTCCAAGAATGCAGGGGTGGCGGGGGAGGCTCTGGGCACCCAGACACTCCACTCCAGAAAATGGCCCAACCAACAGAAGGCTGTCATTCAAACAGTTTTGATTTGTAGTGTGGCTACAATAAGCCATGTGGTCTTGTCCTTCCCTCCTGCCCCACCCGGGCTACCTTGTCAGTTCTCACTTTTTTTAATTAATAAAGAAAGAATGCATGTTTTCAAAACAATAGTTACTTTATTTTGAGGGGGGCGGGTGTTTGGCTTACAGGATATTAAAATCAACAAAGGGAGTGGGTTTGCATCAAGGAGAAACACACACAACTGTCACACCGTAGCCTGGCCAGTCATGAAACTGGTTTTCAAAGCCTCTCTGATGTGCAGTATGCCTAGCTGTGCTCTTCTAATCGTCTTGGTGTCTGGCTGCTCAAAATTGGCTGCCAGGCAATTTGCCTCAACCTCCCACCCCGCCATAAACATCTCCCCCTTACTCACAGATATTATGGACCGCACAGCAAGCAGCAATAATGATGGGAATGTTGGTTGTGCTGAGGTCTAACCTAGTCAGCAAACAGTGCCAGCGAGCTTTTAAACTTCCAAAGGCACATTCTACCATCATTCTGCACTTGCTCAGCCTATAGTTGAACTGCTCTTTACTGCTGTCCAGGCTGCTTGTGTACAGCTTCATGAGCCATGGGAATAAGGGGTAGGCTGGGTCCCCAAGGATAACTATTGGCATTTCAACATCCCCAATGGTAGTTTTCTGGTCTGGGAAGCAAGTCCCTTTTTTCAGCTGCTCGAACAGCCCAGAGTTCCTAAAGATGCAAGCGTCATGCACCTTTCCTGGCCATCCCACGTTGATATCGGTGAAACGTCCCTTGTGATCCATCAGTTCTTGCAGCACCATTGAGAAGTACCCCTTGCATACTGGTTGGCAAGGTGGTCCAGTGCCAAGATAGGGATATGCGTTCTGTCTATCACCCCACCGCAGTTAAGGAACCCCATTGCAGCAAAGCCATCCACTATGACCTGCACATTTCCCAGAGTCACTACCCTTGATAACAGAACGTCAGTGATTGCATTGGCTACTTGGATCACAGCAGTCCCCACAGTAGACTTGCGCACTCCAAATTGATTCCCGACTGACCGGTAGCTGTCAGGCTTTGCAAGCTTCCACAGGGCTGTTGTCACTTGCTTCTCAACTGTCAGGGCCGCTCTCCTCTTGGTATTCCTGTGCTTCAGGGCAGGGGAAAGCAACTCACAAAGTTCAAGGAAAGTGGCCTTACGCATGTGAAAGTTTCACAGTCACAGTGAATCATCCCATACCTGCAACGCTATGCAGTCCCACCAGTCTGTGCTTGTTTTCCGGGCCCAGAATCAGCATTCCATCGTATCAACCAGCCCCACTGCCGCCATGATGTCCCAATTGCCACAGCCCATGCTTTCAGGAATGTCTGTGTCCATGTCCTCCTCACAATCGTCCTCGTGCTGGCGTCTTAGCCCAGTTCTGCACATACTCCAGGATAATGCGTGAGGTGTTTACAATGCTCACAACAGCAGCGGTGAGCTGAGCGGGATCCATGCTTGCCATGGTATGGCGTCTGCATGGGTAACCCGGAAAAAAGGCGCGAAACGATTGTCTGCCATTGCTTTCACAGAGGGAGGGGTAACTGAAGATATGTACCCAAAACCACCCGTGACAATGTTTTTGCCCCATCAGGCATTGGGAGCTTAACCCAGAATTCCAATGGGCAGCAGAGACTGCGGGAACTGTGGGATAGCTACCTGTAGTGCACCGCTCCGTAAGTCGATGCTAGCCACAGTATTGAGGATGTACTCAACCAACTTAATGTGCTTAGTGGGGACATACATGATTGACTGTATAAAATCAATTTCTAAAAATCAACTTCTGTAAACTTAACCTCATTTCATAGAGTAGACATAAAATGACTTCTAATGGAGCCTATCTTTGAACACTGAGGAGGAATAGGTCAAACCAGATCATGGACTTTTAGGCAGAGTCCACACCTCTTGGCAGAAACAGCTGTCCCCACCTCTGACTTTCAGAGGGTTCTGGCATTTGAGCCCCTGACTTAGCGAGCTCCTTTCAACTGTGGGTGCCCCCCTCAACCAGGGCATAATAAGTACAGTTCTGCTCCCCTTTACTCATACAAAAAAAAAAACAAACCAACATTGGTAACATTCCACTACCCCTGCATTCAGTACCAAAGTGATTTGTAATTCAACACTAGCCAAAGTTGATCACTTTGAGCAACACATTTCTATCTCCTGGATACCTAGGCAGAATAGGTGTGTTCATGTAAATACAGTTTGCTCCTGAAGTCTCTCCCCATCCCCAGATAGCTGGCAGGGGAGAGCTCATTCAGACCCTGCTTACAGTGGCATCAGCATCCACCTGTGATTATGAGATTGCAGGAGCTGGGGATGTGTGACTAATGAGAGAAGTGAAATTCACAGGCTATAAAGTTGGTTAAACTGGAATCGTCTCAAAATCCTGATTCTCATTCACACTAAGGTTGCTCTGACAATGACCGTCCTTGTCCTGAGGGATCTCCCTATTTCAATTCCTCATTTATTTTAAGAAATCCAATAATATTTTTAGAACATTCCATTGGGGGCACAGGCAAGAAACCTAGAATGGCTCTGAACAATTATGGCTCCCCCTGTCTGGCAGTATTTCAATTTCCCAACTTGACTTATTATCCTCCTATCTCCTTTTTGTTGAGTCATCTTTGTGGACATTAGATATGGCTGCACCAACCCTACCATGGGTTCACATTGAATGAGAACTAGTTCTCGCTCTCCCCATTAGTGACTTCCAAGCTCCCACAAGCTTGGTCACACTTAGTTAGAAAGTTCTGATTCCATCCATTCTTCCATGTAGAGGCAGTTCTAAGGGGCAATCCAGTATTTAAAATCAGTGGCAAAATTTGATGTGGAGGGATTGGATGGAGAGAGGAATCACCACCATGTAACAGCTAATTGACAATTATAAAACTACCCACCTGCACATTTAAGGAAGCTCACTGGAGCTATTTACAAGTAAATATACTGAATTTGAGAATAATCATAGAATCGTAGGACTGGAAGGACTCAAGAGGTTGTCTAGTCCAGTCCCCTGCACTCATAGCAGGACTAAGTATTATCTAAACCATCCCTTACAGGTTTTTGTCTAACCTGCTTTTAAAGATCTCCAGTGAAGGAGATTCCACAATCTCCTTGGGTGATTTTCTCCAGTGCTTTACCACCCTAATGTTTTTTCCTAATTTCCAACCTAAACCTCCCTTGCAGCAATTTAATCTCAGTGCTTCTTGTCCTATCCTCAGAGGTTAAGGAGAACAATTTTCACCCTCTTCCCTGTAACAACCTTTTATGTACTTGAAAACTGTTATCATGTCCCACCCTTAGTCTTCTCTTCTTCAGACTAAACAAACCAATTTTTTCAGTCTTTCCTCATAGATCACATTTTCTAGATCATTGATTATTTTTGTTGTTCTTCTCTGGACTTTCTCCAATTTGTCCACATCTTTCCTGAAATGTTGCACCCACAACTAGACACAATACCCCAGCTGAGGCCTAATCAGTGCAGAGTAGTGTGAAAGAATTACTTCTTATGACTTGCTTGCAACACTCCTGCTAATGCATCCCAGAATGTTGGCTCCCCCACCCCCGCAACACTGTTGACTCATATTTAGCTTGTGATCCACTATAACCCCCAGATCCCTTTCTATAGTACTCTCTTAGGCAGTCATTTCCCATTTTGTATATGTGCAATTGATTGTTCCTTTCTACATGGAATACTTTGCATTTGACCTAATTGAATTTCATCCTATTTAGTTCAGAGCATTTCTCCAGTTTGTTGAGATCATTTTGAATTTTTATCCTATCCTCCAAAGCACTTGCTTGCTATCATCTGCAAACCTTATAAGTGTACTCTCAATGCCATTATCCAAATCATTGATAAAGATATTAAACAGAACCAGACCAAGAACTGATTCCTGCAGGACCCCACTTGATATGCCCCTCCAGCTTGACTATGAACCACTGATAACTACTCTCTGGGAATGGTTTTCCAACCTGTTATGCACCCACATTATAGTAGCACCATCTAAGTTGTATTTCCCTAGTTTGTTTATGAGAAGGTAATGTGAGACAGTATAAAGAATCTTACTAAAGTCAAGATATACCACATCTACTACTTCTCCCTAGCCACAAGGCTTCTTACCCTGTCAAAGAAAGCTATTAGGTTGGTTTACACGATTTGTTCTTGACAAATCCATGCTGACTGTTGATAAACTTAAACCATTTATGGATCTTCAGCAACAATTTGGTTTACCCTGCTCTGGAGCATTTAAATAACTCCAGTTAAAGCACTGACTTACCAATGTATTTGGACTGGATGCATAGGGAGCTCCAGAACTTTTATTATTTTGTAGGAAACTTCCTGGATTTACTTAGCCAGGTAAACTTACTTTCTATGGTTTTCTAATCTAAAAACTCAGCCAACGATTGATAATTCAAGTTGTTGGAATAGAGATTTGGATACACAGCTATCTCTGACCCAAAGGATGATTGTATCTACTGTTAAAAAAGCAGCTACAGACCTGAGATTATAGTGTAACCCACACACCTTCTGGGTGTGGTGTTCTGTCCCATCTAGTGGCACTGAGACCACTTAGAGAGAGAGCTTAATGAGTCTGCTCTACATTTGTTTCCGAGTGGTAGCCATGTTAGTCTGTATCAGCAGAAAGAACGAGGAGTACTTGTGGCACCTTAGAGACTAACAAATTTATTTGAGCATAAGCTTTCATGGGCTAAAGCCCACTTCAGATACATGCAGTGGAAAATACAGTAGGAAGATAGGTGTGTGTGTGTGTGTGTGTGTATGTATATATCCACACACACGAAAAAATTGGGGTTGCCATACCAACCTTTAACAAGACCAATCAATTAAGGTGGGTTATTATCAGCAGGAGAAAAACTTTTGTAGTGATAATCAGGATGGCCCATTTCAAACAGTTGACAAGAAGGTGTGAGTAATAGTAGGGGGAAAATTAGCATGGGAAAATAGTTTTTAGTTTGTGTAATACTCATCCACTCCCAGTCTTTATTCAAGCCTAATTTAACGGTGTCCAGTTTGCAGATTAATTCCAGTTCTGCTGTTTCTCATTTTTTTGTTGAATAATTGCAACTTTTAGGTCTGTAACTGAATGTCCAGGGAGGTTGAAGTGTTCTCCAACTGGTTTTTTAATGTTATAATTCTTGACGTCTGGTTTGTGTCCATTTATTCTTTTACGTAGAGACTGTCCAGTTTGGCCAATGTACATGGCAGAGGGGCATTGCTGGCACATGATGGCATGTATCACATAGGTAGATACGCAGATGAACGAGCCTCTGATAGTGTGGCTGATGTGATTAGACCCTATGATGGTGTCCCCTGAACAGATATGTGGACACAGTTGGCAACGGGCTTTGTTGCAAGAATAGGTTCCTGGGTTAGTGTTTTTGTTGTATGGCGTGTGGTTGCTGGTAAGTATTTGCTCCAGGTTGGGGGGCTGTCTGTAAGCAAGGACTGGCCTGTCTCCCAAGATCTGTGAGAGTGAGGGATCGTTCTTCAGGATAGGTTGCATATCTACACCACACACCACACAGAGGACATGATCGCATGAACTTGCAGTGTCAAAGCAACCATGAGTCAAAGGTTGTTTGCAGCATCCCAGGAAGCTTCTCAGGAAGGTGGGTGATTAGCAACTTCAGAGTCTTTTTCTCCTCAATAGCCCATCTAGGCTGATTGCATTCAGTCTGGTGGGCGTTCCCCAGGTGTAAACACAGTTGTAGTAGGTACATAGACAATATTCCCAACTTCACATACAAAAATGATACATGGGTACAAATAGGATCATCACTTTCAGTAAATCATAACCTTTCCAATGATATCTTACGACCCATCTTGCATAAAACAGATCTTAGTTATGTTAAAATCATATTATAACAATATTTCTATGAAGAATATGGGTTGTTGCATCACAGAGTGCACACACTCTGAATACAAAGATAAAGGAGAATGTTAATTTTTATATTTAGGTCCTTAGATCCTTATCTGGAGAATACAGGCTTGAAAATGTAACCTGATTAATGCCAATGCCATTTCTGCCAGCACCAAGTGTTCAAAAAATCATGAGACTGGTTAAAGGAAACATGAGATTGTTTTTCTCTAAAAAATTGCATTTTGGACCGTTTGTTTGTCTGAGCTATGAGGCTTCACTTTAGTCATTTTCTCAAGCTTTTCTACTCAGCCACGAGAGAAAGAAATTAGCTTGTTAAAAGGAGAGCTGAGATTCTCATGTAAACACAGATTCTAAGGGCTGGGGCATTAAGAGAAACACCAGCTATTAAGAGTCAAGGTGAACTAAAAAAAGCTCCCTGAGACAACCCCAGTGTGATTTTAGTGAAAGTTTTTGTCGTGTTGAACATCTAGGCACTCACCTGGGACCAGCAGGGCTACAGGGGCTTCCTGGGTTGAGGTCAGATGCAGACTGCATCCTACTGACAAGGCACGAAAACTCAGCAACTCACTAATCAGGAGCAACCCTTGCACTGATGGGTGATTTTGTAATAAATTTTCTAAAATTTATGACTTTGCAGTCCAAAGTTTACAGTCCAGCCCATTCAAAACTCCAGATAAATGCATTTTAGTTTTAAACTTAATGAAACTCCATATACAGAAGGGAAAGTAACAATCCTTCACCTCTCCCCACTTCCAGTTGCCCCAGTCTCTGATAGTCATTTTTTTCTCCCTGGACCAATACTAAGCTCAGGATCACTGTGTGGGCTGGGTTTGCTGGGGGGAAAATACAAACCAGGGGTCCTGGGTTTGGTTTTGTCTGACAATAGGGAGAGGAATGTCAGTATGGAGAGGAGGGAGAAGGGGAGTGTTCAGCACAGAAAGCTGGATATGCTGAAGTCTATAACTTACAACAATCTACTGTCCGGCAAAGGTTCTTTGTCAATTCAGCTCCCTGAAAATGTTTCTCACAACGCATTGATTTAGATTCTCACTCGCATTATACTGTTGATCTGAGCTGTTAGACAGTATTTGGGGCCTGGGTGCCAGGTGTAATGGGCCGGGGAGGCCTGTTGTTGAAGTGTTACTTACTGCTGTCTGGGTGTCCCATGTAAGGTTTCATGAGCCAGGGCTGTAAGGGGTAAGCTGGGTCCCCGTATCACTTTGGGCATTTACACATCCCCCACTGTAATCTTGTGATCTAGAAAGAAAGTCCCCATTTGCAGCTTTCTGTACAGACTGGTGTTCCTGAAGATGTGTGTGTCATGCACCTTTCCAGATCACCCCACATTGATGTCTGTGAAATGCTGCCGGTGATCCACAAGCACCTGCAACACCATGGAGAAGTGCCCCTTCCTATTTATGTACTCTGTTGCAAGGTGTTCTGGTACTAAAATTGGAATGTGTGCGCCATCTATTGCCCCTCCACAGTTAGGGAAACCCATCTCTGCAAAGCCATCCACTATTTCACGCACATTTCCCAGAGTCATGGTCCTTTGTAGCAGGATGTGATTTGTTGCCCTGCACACATGTATTAACGCAGCCCCAGTGGTCGACTTCCCCACTCCAAACTGATTTGTGACTGACCAGTAGCAGTCTGGAGTCACCAGCTTGCAGTAGAGATTGCCACACGCTTCTCTACCAAGAGGTCAGCTCTCATTCTGGTGTCCTTTCGCCACAAGTCTGGGGCCAGCTCTGCACACAGTTCCAGGAAGGCAGCGTTCTACATCTGAAAGTTCTGTAGCCACTGCTCTTCATCCTACACCTTCATGATGATGCAATCTCACCATTCAGGGCTGGTTTCCCTAGCCTAAAAATGATGGTCTACCCTATGCAGCTGTTCTGTGAATGCCAGAAGCAATGTAAAGTTGCTCCTATCCATATCACAAAGAATGTCAGGCATCTGAGTCTCTTCTCTGTTAGGAACTTCATGATTAACTGCACTGCCGTCTGCAATGTCTTCATGACATTTAATAGAACACAGGAGAGATGTGTGGGATCCATTCCTTCTCACTAAAGATGCTGGGGTGCACAGCAAAGAATGGCCATTGGAAAAATGGTGCAAAAGAAAGCTGGAAGCCAATGGAGGGCTGGGACAGAAAGCAATGCATCATGGGACATTTAGCATGGTCCCAAGATACGCCATGATCTGTTCCGCCTTCCCACAACACCTTCCCACAGTGCATTGCTCACACTGTTGATGATCCTGCCCCCAATGTGGCCATGATCTGTCGCCAGAGGGAGCTAGTTCGAACAATGTATTCTGATTTTTATTACGTTGACTTTTGGGTGTCGACATAAGTTTGGGCGACAAAATTTGGTAGTGTAGATAAAGCCTTAGGTTGACCTAGCAACATTGCTCAGGGCTGTGAAAAGTGTCATGCCCTGTGCTACATAGTTAGGACAATCAAACCACTAGTGTAGATGCCTCTTGGAGAGGTGAATTAACTACATCAATGAAAAAGCCCTTTCTATCAATGTAGGAAGTGTCCACACTACAGCGGCACACTGCTGCTGTAGCATAGACATACCCCGACACTGCAATCCACAAAATAAAACATGCTAGCTGGAAAACCACCTAAGCTAGCCGATAGGAGATGCCAGTGAGGGGTATGTGCTAAGCCTCCCCCCATGGAGTTAGGCACCTGCTTAGCTGCACATGAAATGGATGGAGCAGGAGGTGGGTGTGGTGGTACTGCTCTCACCTCACTTCCCTTATAACAATGGATCACTAGGGCTACTAGTGTTAAGGCTGAAACCAGCCTTCTGTTTACAACTTGATTGTTTTAAGCATTCTAAAGTCTGCACAGTTCCTCAGATTGTCTTCACATTTGTAATGCCTTGTGGAGGAGCGGGGTAGGGCTAGTGGTCTGAATTGGAGGTCATTTGAAGAAGGATTCCCTAGATACAGCCCCCCGAATAAAACAGATTTTTCTGAAAGTGGATGATTTTTACCAATGTTTTCATGCTCACTGATCGGGAAAGGGCTAGGGGGAGCTGAGCATTGTGCACTAGGGTCTCATTCACTTGACCTCCAGAGAGCGCATGAGACCTGTTAGCCCTTTCTGGGAGCAGACATCACAACACTATTGTGATCACAGTTTGCTTCTCCTGACTAGACAAGCTCTGAGATTCCTATGGTGGCTGCACCAAAGGGATTACACTGAGCATGTGCAGTGAGAGCCCTAGAGGGTTGACAGCCAGCTCCATCTCACAGGATCTGGGTGCCCCAGCAGGATTGCTTTGGCAATTGAATCTGAGCATCAGCCAGATGCTGTGAGCTGAAATCCAACCCAGTGCAGAAATCAGAAATTAAAAAGCAGAATGATCCTGTTCTACGATCTGCCTCTGAGAGAAGTTTATTTGATTTGAATTTGAGGGAGAAAATGTAATCTGAGCACAGGAGAAGATTCAGAAGGTGCTCAAACTGTTTTTGAAGAGAAATGACACATGAAAAGGATTGCTGGGAGAGGAAAGTGAAATTTGGGAGCAGAGGACTGGAATTGGGGGAGAGGGTTTTGGAGCTGCAGTAAGGGGAGGGGGTTTATGGAAAGGGGGATAAATGAGGATGGAGGAATGAGGAAGGGAGAGTGGTTGGGGGGCTCATGTGAGCGGGAGGAGTTGGGGATTAAGGTAGTGTGTGTGGGGGGGATACTGGGAGGGGTGACATGGGAATGTAAGAACATAAAAACACGAACTACCATACTGGGTCAGACCAAAGGTCCATCTAGCCCAGTATCCCCTGTTCCGACAGTGGCCAATGCCAGGTGCACTAGAGGGAATGAACAGAACAGGTAATCATCAAGTGACCCATCTCCTTTCGCCCATTCCCAGGGAAAGGAACTCAGACACCTGAAGAGGGGTATGATTCCCCAAGATCCTATCACACACACAGAAAGGGAGACTACAGGGCTAAACGCCCCGCCCAACTTCCTCTACCACTCAGTGTCATGTCACCCCTCACACTGTCTTTCACTCCTGATTCCACCCATCCTGCCACTGACTTCCCACACCCTAGCAGCCTCTGACCTGGTGAAACATCTCCACCACATTTAGGAGGAATTAAGATCCCAGTTGGATGCTACCAAAGAGAATTCTGTCCCCTTGCAAACTCAACTACTGGTATCTTGGCCCCTTTCTGGTCATTCAACAAAGTAATCTGGTCACCTTCTATCACGAGCTGCACCCTATGATTTGTATGCATCTTGTGTTCTATTCTCCCGTTTGAAGAAACACACATGCAACTCCCTCCCAAGATAAACACAGATGCCTCCTCCTTTGCTCATGAGGCAGGCACAGGAGAAGTACCTCATAGACAAATCCCCAGTTCCAAAATCCTTCAGGGTATGCTCCTGTACCTTGTAGATGGAGAGGGGTACGACCTGGAGGAACACTCATGGGCACTAGCTAGTAACAGCCATGCTCCTGACTTGCTCCATGATGGCCATCAGTCCCATCCTGACAAGGCTGATCTGAAAAGTCCTGGGAGGCCACTCTCAAAGGTGGGTAATGTAAGGTAAGCCCCCAGCCAAAGTCTGAGATGCTCTTCCTTCAAGCATGTTGCAGCAGCCAGTCTATGAGTAAGAACTGCATCACAACCCCACAGACAGCTATTTCATCCCACCAGGAGAGCAATAAGCCACTCTGTATAACATCACCACTCAACTGGGAACTCTCCCCCTGCATCATGGTGTTATAGACTGCCCAGGCTTCCAGCCTGCTTCTCTTCCTTCCTCAGGCATTCAGACAACTCCTATTCCTACCTCAGGTATCCAGCCTGCTCCTGCCACAGATTTTCAGCCTGCTCTCATCAACCATCCCTACACGACTATCTACCTGCATCTCCTAAACTAGCTCCACCCCAGCCTCAGTGAGTTGCCCAGTGGTGCCCTGAGAAGTACATGATGGGCTTCAATAATGGCCTTTAATTCAGGGTCTAAATTTGGGGTACAGATCTTTAGGTACCTGGTTCTCAGTGGGGTTCAGCACCCAGAACTCCCATTAAATCCATATTGGATGGATGGATATTAAACAGTTCTGGAGCACACATACCCTGCAGTTCTGTAGCTGGGGAAAATAAACTCAAGTTCTTGAAAGTAGAGCATTTTGGTAAATATTAGCCTTAATGACTGTCCCAAGGTCACAGAGTGAATCAGTTTGAGATACCTTCATGCTAGACCTGCTCAGTTTGTCTGCTTTCCAGGTTATTTATTAAATAGAAACATAACATCTACCATTATTCAAGAGAAAAGAAGACATACCAGACTGTGGCAACTACTGCACCATTAAACTAAGTACCATACAATGAAGAACTGGGAGAAAGTTATTAATAAGAGACTATTGTGGCAAATTGCCAACACCACTTTGATGGAGCTCATGCTTTCTCTTCTTGGGGAGGGTTCAGGGCACAGTTTCTTGCCCCTGAACTGTGGGGTATTAACTGCCCAACTAGTGTCCTAGAGGAGGGGAGTGGAGAGGGAGGGGCCTGGGTCCACCCTCTACTCTGGGTCCCAGCCCAGGGGCCCTAGAGATAGCGGTAAACCGTTTGAACTAGCAGTTCCTTCCCCTGGGCTACTTCCTGCTCCTGCCCTTCAGCTTGTGGGGCTTCCTGCCCTCCCTCTGCACAAATCAGGTGTCCCTTTACCTAGGGTCTTGGTCTTCTTAGCACCCCACAGCATTTCTCCAAACTCTCCTCTGCTTCCCTCCAAACTGTTCCCTGCTCTAACACCAATCCACTCTGCTTCAACTCCTTCCCTTGTCTGATTGAAGCAGGAGGGTTTTATCAGGTGACTGGCTTCAGGTGCTCTAATTGGCTTCAGGTGCTTTAATTGGCATCAGTGCTTTAATTAATCTATAACAAACTTTCTTCCCTCTACAGGGAATAAGACTCCCTTCTAACACTCTCCTGCTGCTCTCTGGCCATGCTGTATCACACTATGAAGAGAAGTACAGATTAGTGGTAATCAGTTTGGATTCATGCCTGGCAGATCAAAAATGGATGCAATCTTTGCACTAAGATTTCTTGTGGAAAAATAAAGGGAAAAGAGGAACACCATGCACATCATAGTATTCATCACATTCCAGGAGAAGTCATCTGTTGATGTACGAGAATTAAACAAATACCTGGCAACTATATCAGACTCACCCTGAACATATACAATGATACCACAGTCAGAAGTTCATATGGAGAAACTGAATAGTTTCTACTAAAAGTTGGAGTACAAGGCTCAGCACTAAGCCCCTTTTTGTTCATGTTGGTGATTGATGCACTTACAGAAAACATTCAGCAAGTGGAACTCTGATGAACACTTTTTAAAGATGATATAAAAAGAAAAGGAGTACTTGTGGCACCTTAGAGACTAATACATTTATTTGAGCATAAGATGATGTAGCACTCCTGGGGAGGAGCAAAGAGGAAGTGGAAGAAGATTTAGAGAGATGGCAACGCATACTTGAAAGAAATGGAATGAAAATATAGGGAATAAAATAGACTATATGTAGATTTGATTATTCCTTGCAGGAAGACACCAAGACCTTAAGTCTGGGGGTCCAGTAACTACCAAATGTTCAGAAATTCAAGTACTGTGGTTTTGTAGTACTGGAATATGATGAACTCTACAATGACAAGCAGAACAGAAAAGGCATGGACTAAATGGAGAGAAGTGAGTGAAGTGTTCTGCGATAGGAGAATGCCTACCAAATTGAAAAGTAAGATCTATAAGATGTAATTATGCCTGCACTTTTGTATGGCTCCAAATGCTGAGCACTGAGGAAGAGACAGAAGCAGATCTTGAATACAGTGGAAATGAAAATGTTAAGATGGGGATTCTTGGAATTACAAGAATCGATCATGTTTGGAACGAGCAGTTTAGGGTGAGTATGAAGGTGTTGTCACTTATAGGAAAGCTGAGGAAATCCAGGCTCAGATGGTTTGTGCATGTGGAAAGATGACTGGAAGAATTATAAGAAACAGGGTGTTAAACTTAGATGTGAGAGTAAGAGAAGGGTTGGATGGATGTCAGACCAAAAACACTGATTAGCTGCAGAATTTATAAGGAACTGTTTCAAGACAGACTGGCATGATGCAAAAAGCCAACCCCATATACAGGGGACCAAGGCTATAAGAAAAAGAAGAAATGTAATCTAATTATGAACAAGTTGGCCAAAACCCATCACTTCCTATGGACATGGTACCTTCTCAGTAACTTTGAATTTCCCTAGAATCTCTGTACAAAACAATAAGCTTTTGTGAGCTACAGCTCACTTCATCGGATGCATTCAGTAGAAAATACAGTATTTTCCACTGAATAGATCTGATGAAGTGAACTGTAGCTCATGAAAGCTTATGCTCAAATAAATTTGTTAGTCTCTAAGGTGCCACAAGTACTCCTTTTCTTTTTGCGAATACAGACTAACACGGCTGCTACTCTGAAACCTGTATGAGAAATGTGTTTTTTCTGAGAGATGGCATTGGGGATCCTGCATTGTATAGGGTATAGGAGAAACTGAGAACTTGAGTTTCCAATGCGTTTGTCCACTCTGGCTGCAGGAGAGGGACCTGGGGACAGAGGAAGAGGATCTAGGAGAGTCTGGGGAGTGGTTTATTTGGACAAGAAACAGAAAATTAAATTGTGCTGGGGAAGCAGTGATGACTAGAAATGCTGCTGGGGATATAAATATTTCCCTTGTTACAGCATTGCAGCAATTTAAAACATTATGAACGGAGACATTGTTTCAAATGAGCTTAGTAAAGCAGATACGTTGATATAACTTAGCTTTCCCGAGCCCTGCTGTTCCCTGGAAGCTGGATGCAGATGGCTGAAGGGGTTTTCTTTAAGGGGCAGGACATCAGTGATTGTATTTTGCCTGAGATTGTAGAAATCACTCAAACACATTTACCTGCTGTCATCTCATGTGCCTGGATCCTTCTCGCCATTTCAAAGCAGAACAGAGTAGATTCAGTGCTCTAGCTATAATGTTAAAGAGGGTGTATATATTGTATCCTGTAATGTATCTCCTCTGACTATAGGATGTAGCCTATACAGCTGGTTAACTAGGGACATTCAGTTGGAGATGGAGCCTTTGCACTTCTCTATGTCCAGGTCTAGACTTAAAAATTAGATTGACCCCCTAGCTACATCACTCAGAGAGGTGAAAATTTCATGCCCTGAGTGCTGTGGTTAGGTCAATCACCTGCCCTATAAGCACCACACACCTTGTTTGTGCCCAGTGTGAATCAGCTCCCTGAACTCATCAGCCTCTGGCAACACAAGCACGGCCTGTCAGGCCCCCACAGCCATCAATCCCTCCGGGCAGGTTGGAGAATGGCACATGCTAACTCCCAAACCTTCTCTGAACTTTCCCTGCTGTGTCCAGCTCCTTGTCCTCTGAAAACATACAAAAATACCAGGTCTGTTGTTCTAAAGGAACAGCATAGGTGGCCGACTTCATGGGTGCTCCAAGGCTGGAGCACCCATGGAGAAAAATTAGTGGGTACTCAGCACCCACTGGCAGCCAAGCTCTCCCTTCTCCCCCACTCCACCCAGCACCTTTTGCCTGCCTGCGGCCTCGCTGATCAACTCCTGGAGGGAGGGGAAGGAATGGGAATGGGGGAGAGGATAGAAAGAGGGGGAGAGGATAGAAAGAGGCAGGGAAGAGGTAAGACGGGGTGGGGGTTGGGGGAAATGGTGGAGAGGGAGCAAGGTGGGGGGGAGCAGGGGCAGGAAGAGGCAGGGCAGGGGCAGCAGCTTGGGGGAAGGGGTGGAGAGGGGGCAGGGCCTGGGGCAGAGTTGGGGGTTGAGCACCTCCTGGCTAGAGGAGAAGTCGGCACCTATGAGGAACAGAACACACCAGCTTGTTAGATTCATCTCAGGATCAGCACTTTGTTGAATGCCACAGCACTGAAATTTTATTATCAAAGACTAGAGATTCTGGAGATAGTGAGTAAGAATACTGGAAACAAATAGTTACACAGAAAAGAAAATCGTAACATGCTTTCTAGAGACTTGACTTAACTAAGTTCAACCTCCTGTCTAAAGAAGGAGATTGTCTTACCCAAACTCCTCTGCAGCATTTTCAACCAATGGCAGCTGAGACTCTGATTTCACTGCTGTGAATATGCTGTATCCATTTAGTTCCTTGAACGGGGTGTCATCTTTGTCTTCTAGAAGCACCCTCAAAGTTGATACTATTAGACAGGATGACCTCCTGAGGATTGTTTTTTTCCCCTGTGTGTTCCCTTCCTGCTGATTTCACATCTCTTCATTAACATCTGATTTCATATGTAATGGCCATCCATTGTGTCAGCTTATTGGGCTTATTTTACAACCTGACAGAAAGGTGAATAAACTTCTCTTGTCTGACAGAAAATATGTTCTTCACCTCAGCTGGAGACTTGTACCTTGATACAGACTCTAAGAACAGATTTCCAGTATATATACACATAACTCCCTAAGTAGTATCTGTACATATAAGTCACAATGATATTAATAAGCAGTGTGACACAGGCTTTCCTTTGAGATCTCCCACAACATTTTGCGGTGAATCAGAATGTTTCTGTGTGCTTTACAGTTGACATCAAGAGATTCTTTAGTCATCACCAGATCTTATGTCACTCCCCCAAATGGGAGTTACAGACTTAGTACATAATCCCGGTGAAATGGTACTATTTATTTACCTTGTTTTATAAAATGGATTTGTATACTGACATGAATCTGGAGCTGTACCATGGGGATTTGCACTGGAATTTCTCCGTCATCTTTATCAGTGTTATGAAATAGCTTCATAGCATCCCAACTCTGCATGGAACTCTACAGAGACAAGACAATGTTTCCATCTCCCATGATGTCACAGATTGCTGGATTCTGCCACTCAGCCAGGAGAAGGTTTGGGCTGTCTTACACCAGATTCCCCATTGGTGCTGGGGGAACACAACCTAGTGAGGAAGCAGATCTCATGATTCTGCCCTCAGCAGGGGCACTGGAACAGGGTTGGTGAGGGGACCATGGCCCCATCACTTTTAAAGTAGAAGGTCTATGCTCTCCCACTTTTTATCTGCCTTAAGGGTCAGCGATAGGAGGAGGGGGTGGAGAGAGGCAAGAGGGGAACAGGCCCTCGAGGACAAGAGGCATGGAGGGACCTTGGAGGAAGAGGAGGGTTGGGGTCTTGAGGCAGGGGCAGGGTACGGCCACAGTTCTAGGGCCCTCCCCCCCACCCCTCCCAGTTCTAGGGAGCTTCCAGCTCTCCTGGCCCTCAACAATTGCAGCTGGAAAATTAAAAAGGAACATACAAATATATATTAACTAATGCTTAATTTCAAGTACCTGACAGAATGAATAGGAGCTGAAAAGGAACTTTAGTAACCATAACATATGGAAAAGAGATCCACAGATTTTTAGGACAGTGTTTTTAATGACACTAAAATACACCAATAACCAGGAACTAACATACAGAATTAATGAGTTACAGTCTCACATTCAGTAGCTTTTTATAAATCTCTCTGTGGCTCTTGCTTTCCCTTTTCTTCTTCCTTTTTTCATGCTATCCATTTTTTATTTTATGTATGTATTTGCCATCCTTGTTAATTTTTTTGTCTCTCTCATTCTCCCATAATCATTTACTATGAATAATTTCCCTCAAATGTTTTATTTATTCCTCTGACTTTATCCCTTCCTCTCTTGGTGCCCTCTGGCTGTTTCCTCTCTCAGGATTGTTTTCCTTTCACTCTTTTTATTTTACTCTCTTTCCCCAGGATTCTCCATTTATTCTTGTTTTACTTTGATTCAACTTTTCTTCTTGATTCTTGTTTCCCCCCTGGTTAAACCCACCCTATCCATGCCTCTCCCAGTATTGCCAACCCCATAAGTTAAAAAAAGTAAAAAATCAGGAGTCAGACCCAAAATCTCATGATAGACCAAAATCCACTACATAAATCTTAAAAATATCTCATGATTTTTGGTCAATTTTTGATTTTTGAATTCCCCCTGCCCATCCCCCTGTATGTGTGAAACAGTGTTTCCAATGTCTTGCTGTCTGGAGTAGCTAATGATCATAAGTGCCATCCTCAGGCATACTGTCAAAAAGCAGGGCACAACCACCAAACTGTATGTTCTATACTTAGATTTCATCAACCCAGTGACAAGTATGAACTCCTAGATCATTATAACAGTCTTACTATGGAGTCACAGAAAGTCCCCTTGGGCATCCCAGTCTATCTTACCACCCCAGCATGTAGGATTATATAGGATGAACTCAGAATTGTACTCAGATCTCAAACCAAAGACAACACAGCAGCCAATCCTGTAATAAACTAACTGAAGATTTATTAACTAAGAAAATAAATGAGTTATTTCCAAGGTTAAATCAGGAAACATGCACACACAAATGATTTACAGTCTTAGGGCTTGTTTACACTGGCAATTTACAGAGCTGTGAAAAAACACCTCCCTGAGAGCAGCAAGTTTCAGCGCTGTAAAGCGCCAGTGTAGACAGTGCACCAGCACTGGCAGCCACACTCCCAGTGCTGATAACTATGTCCCTCATGGAGGAGGTTTTTTAGAGTGCTGGGAGAGCTCTCTCCCAGCGCTCTTCTGTGACCACACAAGCCACATTAAAGCACTGCCGCGACAGTGCTTTAGCATTGCCAGTGTAGACTAGCCCTTAGAGTTACAAAGGTACTATACACTTCTGTAATAAGCGGCTCTATACATCCTTCAGGGCTGTTGCTTATGGTTAGGAATCTTTGCCCCTTAGAGTCCAAACAGCATAAAGAGACCCAGTTTCTCCTTGTCAGGGATTTTTATTGCTCCCCACCCCAGAATCCAAACTTCTGGGATGAGGGCATGTGCAGCCCTTCCCTTCCTGAAGGGACTGAGGACTGAGGAATGCAATCAACTAGTTGGCAGCCAGTATCAAGTGGAGTGCCCAAGGGGTTGATCCTGGGGCCGGTTTTGTTTAACATCTTTATTAATGATCTTGATGATGGGATGGATTGCACCCTCAGCAAGTTCGCAGATGACACTTAAGCTGGGAGGAGAGGTAGATATGATGGATGATAGGGATAGGGTCCAGAGTGACCTAGACAAATTGGAGGATTGGGCCAAAAGAAATCTGATGAAGTTCAACAAGGACAAGTGTAGAGTCCTGCACTTAGGATGGAAGAATCCTATGCACTGCTAGAGGCTGGGGACCGACTGGCTAAGCAGCAGTTCTTCAGAAAAGGACCTGGGGATTACAGTGGATGAGAAGCTGGATATGAGTCAGCAGTGTGCCCTTGTTGCCAAGAAGGCCAACAGCATATTGGGTTGTATTAATAGGAGCATTGCCAGCAGATCGAGGGAAGTGATTATTCCCCTCTATTCGGCACTGGTGAGGCCACATCTGAAGTATTGCATCCAGTTTTGGGCCCCCCGCCCCACTACATAAAGGACGTGGACAAATTGGAGAGAGTCCAGCGGAGGGCAATGAAAATGATCTGGGTACGAGGAGAGGTTGAGGGAACTGGGCTTGTTTAGTCTGCAGAAGAGAAGAATGAGGGGGGATTTGATAGGAGCCTTCAACTACCTGAAGGGGGGTTTCAAAAAAGATGGAGCTCAATTATTCTCGGTGGTGGCAGATAACAGAGCAATGGTCTCAAGTTGCAGTAGGGGAGGTCTAGGTTGGATATTAGGAAACACTATTTCACTAGGAGGGTGGTGAAGCACTGGAATGGGTTACCTAGGGAGGTGGTGGAATCTCCTTCCTTTGAGGTTTTTAAGGTCAGGCTTCACAAAGCCCTGGCTGGGATGATTTAGTTGGTGTTGGTCCTGCTTTGAGCAGGGGGTTGGACTAGGTGACCTCCTGAGGTCTCTTCCAACCCTAATCTTCTATGATTCTGTGATTCCAAGGTCTCTGTCCGTTGATGAATCACAATTCCTCATTTGCCTTCAATGGGCCATAATATGTTCAGGACAAGCAATTTACCTTAATTAATGCTTCTTTCCTGTTTGGTGAGTTACAATTGCAGAGGTTTACAATGCAAATGCTTGATATAACATAATACCATAGGATACAGATATTACAAGTAGGATTAATACATGTAAATAGGTAAATAGGAGGTGGCATTGGGAGGAGTAGCCCCTTCCCCAGCCCAGAGAGAAGGGAGGAGGTGGCAGCATCAGAGGGAGACCCTGTCTCTAACAGAGGAAGAAGTGAGCAGCTCAAATGGGAGATCTGAGCCCAGCCCAGCTGAACAGAAAGGAAGGATGCTGGTGAAGAGCAAGGGGAGAGAGCCCCTCACATGGGGGAAAGGAGAGGAAGGTTACAACCCTCTGACTTTAATATTTCAAAGCCATATGGGTATGCATGGAAATGCCAGAGTCAGAATTAAGGATGTTTGTGCGTTGGTCAGTGAGAATGTTTCTGTTCATTGGTGGGTGCTTGAACTCAGCACTAAGGTTGGTGATAGCTTTGTTTGTGTGATTTCAGCTTTGGATCTCCTTCATATTTCATGTTTGTGTTTTATTTGTGAAGGGTCTGTGTCACTGCTGGTATTAGTTTGGTTTATACCTTTAGATACATGTTCATGAAAATGGTTTTTTGGGCTTTTTCCCTTAATTGAAAATTAATCTCCACCTGAAATCTTACCTGACCTTATCATGATCTTAGGGATTTTCCTCTTTTTGTCTCCAGTTCTGAGCCCAGACTCTCTGGAGGAAGAAAGGATAAAAGAGGAGAGATTTCAGGCTGCCATATTTATGAGATCCTGACTTTTAACTGACATAACTGTACTTGAATTATGGCAGAGAAACAGGTGGAAAGAGATAGAGACACACCCAAATCTTTAGTACAAGCGAACCGGAAACTTTCTATTTTCTCTTTCATTCATGCATCTCAAATCAACAGAACCAATACCCATTATGTCTCAAAACCACCTGAGGAGATACTATGTGGAAAATAGATTTTCTTTTCCTTCATCCTCCACATTTCAAAAGCGTCTAAACTTTAGGGTCCTGGTTCTCAGTGGAGTTGGGCACTTGCCGTTGCCATTGACCCAGCTACAGCTGTGGATTCTAAACAGTTCTGGAGAACATGCCCGGCAGTTCTGTAGTTGGGAAACAGAAACTGAGTTACCCCAAATTTTGCTGTGTTTTTTTCTTTAATGATTTTACCAAAGTTCACAGAATGAATCAGTGTGAGACATCCTGGTGCCTGGGCTCCTGCTACATCTACTCAGTTTATCTACTTTCCATTTTTTATTAAATAAATACATAACCTAATTGCAAAATAACCAGCCAGAAACCATCTCCTTCCACATTCTCAGACACTCATCCCAGTTTAACCTCCTAGATCCCTTCTTAGTACCTTTGAACTTCCTCAGAGTCTCCAATAGAGCAATATTTTCTGGGAGAAATCATTGAGTCTGTTTTTCAGCTCAGGAGAAATCTCTGCTGGCCACTGAAACTTCCCTGTTTCACACCTGGAGAGAGAGAATTTCACATTATTACATTTCATTTACTAACTCATTGTAATTCCTGGCTAGTTGAAGCTAATGCTCTACAGGGCCTGGAGTTAGAATTGTTCCACTTCTCCCAGCCTCAGAGCAGGTGCAGCACAGACAATGGCAATGCAACCTTCCCCCAAAGGCCCCATTCATATTCTTCACTCTGGTCTGGACAGAGCAGATCTGAGCATCAAAGGGGAATTGAGTCTCCCTGGCCAATTTACTCCTTTGACTCCATGCACTAGTACTGGTATGTTCCCATATTTCTTGTGTGCAAAGTGTTATGGGATCGTTCTTTCAGGAACTAGCCTGAGACTTCAGCTTCCTGCAAATCAGCTCATTCAACACAGGTCTCCAAACAGTCCTCAGGTAGGAAAGACACTTGGTCACTGCTGACCAGAGCATGATTGTAGCTAGTTCCCTAGAGGTGAAAGGCCCAAATTGCATCCCAAGAATCCTGAGGCCGCCAACCCCCAGGAATGTCACATCTCCAGGAAATACTTTACATCAATCTTTTCCACTGAATAGATAATTCCAGAGTATTGTATTACAGGGTGAGAACCTCAGGATTAAGTTCATCAGAGAGATTTCTATCCAAAATGTGACTCTGCCCCACACATTTTGCTGTATAGACTGGGGAAGATGTAGTGTTAATATGCTCCCCAAGCCCTTTCACACCATCGTGAAGCATGGGGGGAAGAGAGAAAGCCATGTACTTGCTCAAAGTGCTTCTGAAATCCTAAAGGGGAAAGAGGCAAAAAGTCCATTCTTAGTCCCACATGCCAGCAAGGGGCAGTCCTGAAGGGGGAAGAACCGGTCCTATTGGAACACTCCCAGGGACAGTGTTGCACAGACAGTGTAAGCAAGGTCCTTCTCTACAACAGATGCAATTTTTGTAAAGCAAACTGACATCCCTCATGCAGCTAAAGTGTCAGGATGCTCTTCTGGCTCCCCTACACCTAGGTATGATGCCACACACTGGGGATCCCAGGGAAGGCATTTTGCAGATATGGGAAAAGAGGCCCTGCCCTGGCCCCAGGGCCATGGATTTTCTGAGTTAATGTCACCTCTCACATAAATGAGTTTGTAACTTTTCAAACAGCAATAATAATTCCCATTCCAGTAACACTTTTCTATCTCTAATATCAGTGTGTCTGTGACACTGCAAAGAACAATAGTCATTCACATTTCAGCAATGCACACACTGAGATGCACTGTGATCTCTGACTGCTAGACTCCAGTGTCCATGATTCAGGAGCTGTCTTGCCTCTATGTTGGCATCTGGGATTGTTTCTGAATTAGTCTCACCTGCAGGAATTCACTTCCTGACTTCTGGCCCTTCCCCTCCAGCTCACTGATCAGGTTCCTTAGACAGGAAATCTCCTCAGAGAGTTTAGTGATATTGTCATCTTCAGAATCTCCTTTTCCAGATTTTCCAGGTGGGCCAGCAGGAGTCGTTCTTGTTTCTGCAGGAACTTCCTCAGTTGCTGAAATTCGGATACAATCTTTTGTCTCTTGGTTTGTGTCTGTATCTGATCATATTTAAATAAATAAACAAATAAATAAAATAAAAGAGGAAAGGGCAGGCCAAGGACATAGAGTCTAGGGTCCTTTCATGGAGTGCTGAGTGTGCAGGAGAGAGATTTTCTTTGCAAAGTCTAAGATGTCTGACACTGGTCTATATATTGGGCTTGGGAGGATTTTCTAACATCTTCCCATTTGACCCTAATATCTCTTAACGGGATACTTCCATGTCTGACATGATCAGGTAACTGTGTTATCAGAGGCTTATGTAAATCCAGACCCACAGCAGCAGGAGGCAGGACTTAGCACTACCTTGACAGAGATGCAAGAGGAGAAAAACGAATGGAACAATTAAACAAAACCAATACATGAGTGCAGATGCATGCAGACAGTGCTGCATGGGATATTGTTAGTTCACCATGGGAATTGTTATGTGAAAGTGACAAGGGCTAAAAATTAACTCATTAATTAGAATGAAAGTTTAGACTCTGCAGAATATGACGTGGTCCTGCTCCTTGGAGAGGATTTCTCAGGCCCTGTGCATGTGTGTGTGCACACATACATGGTTCTAACACAGCCATCCATGGAGAAACATTATGGAGAAACACAAAGAAAGCCACATTCACCAAGTCACAAAGGAAGCTGCCTCCAAACAGACTTCCAACTGCCAGTTCTGGCTGGTTAATCACAATGGGAATCTACCAGATACTCCTGGCTTTTCCCTTCTTCAGTCATTTTAACTCTCAGGAGCTTTTCTCTCAGAGTCTCCAAATGGGCCTGGATTTTTTCCTGAAGAAACAAAATGATTTGGCTGGCTTGAGAGTTGAGAGTGTTTGTGGAAAGGGCTGTTTTTCTACCTCAAACCCAAGACTCTGTAGGTGACTATAAGCCCTGCTAAGTTTACAACATCAGAGACACGAAGGAAATTAAATGTCATTAACAGAGACAGGGAGTGTTTTATAGTCACTTTTTGGACTTTAGACTGTTTGGAATTATTTGTCCTCTTTCCCCATTGAGTTAAACCAGCAGGAAACTGGAGTCACCTGGGGGTGAATTAATAAACCTATTTTTGAGAAGATTTTGCTGACCAAGTGCTCTTATGAATATTTTCATTTACGATCTCCTCTGAGTAGCTACCCCACAGTCCCTAGCAAATCTCCCAGAAGCAGTGGATTCTGGGAGATTTCAAAAGGCTGCATTGTGGGATTAATGGAACCACTCTGGCTGGTCCTTGCTCACATACACAATAAAACAGTTCAGACTGATACAGGACAGTACCACTCAGTAATTAGGTTTGCTGCAATCCAATCTAATCTCAGTGGTATTTTGCATGGACCTGTGCTGTCTGGAACCTTTTGTGTGTGGTTTCATCAGGTCTCAGGCCTACAACACTGCACGGGGCCCAGCTCTGCCAGTCACCTAGTTGGTGACTCTGGGCAATTAACTTTGCCTCTCTGTGCCTCTGTTTCCCCTCCCTGTCTTGTCTATTTACAGTGTAAATTGCTCTGGGCAGGGATTGTCCATCACTGTGTTTTGCACAGGGTCCAGAACAATGGAGACCAGATCATGTTTGAAGTATTCAAGGACTACTTTTCTGTAAATAATAAACACTGTGATACAAATTATTAATAAAACAGGAGCTTGTTAATTCCCCTTCTCCTGTCTCCAGGCAATGCTCTCACGTAGATCAGCCTGCAGCTCTTGTGATTTAAACCTCACTGATCATTTAACAGCTTCTGTTGAGTTGAGAGTTCCCTTATCTCATCAGTGGAAACTGGTTTTGAAATGACTTCAGCTTCCCAGAGAAATGTTGCCCGCATCCATCATCTTTAACACCTTCATTTTTGTTTCGTTAGCCACCTTTCCCTACACATTTCTTTTCATAACATTTTCATACATTGAAGGCTTTACAGAACTGAATGATACAGTTACATCCATAGCTGGAGGAGGGAGAAATGAAGTGTCACCAGCAAGTTCTGATGAAATTAATCTGTAATTAAATTTAATTAGAATAAATTAGACTGGAAAGTGATTCTCCAGTTTGTACTCCTGGGCAGTCTCCTTTATGGGAACCACAGTGTGAGCACTGTGAGCCCAGGATCTTTCACACACTACACAAATGGGGGTTTGAGCCTCTTCACAGAAGGGTTTGAGAGGCTTCTCATGCTCCCCATATACCTTCTCCCTGCATGAATCCTTTATTATCTATAAACTCAGCCATTTAGCTATTTCTGGGAGATTTGCCAGCTGCCTGTTCTGCCTAAGGTTTTTCTGCTGAGCAGTTTCTCTGCACTGGTGACAGAAGTTGGTATCTAATCCTTCCCAGCACTGGCTCTGCAGAAATTGTTCCCACAGTCTACAGTCACTGGGTCTTTAAAATACTCCAGACAGATGAGGCAACTTGCTTTATCCTGGAGACTTTCCACAGGGTTCTCTGAAGCCATGGCTCCCTCTGGACAGTGTAATTAAGACAAGAGCATTTACAGAGAAAGAACAGGAGGAAGGCCAGAGAATTGCATCAACACCAGAAAGAGACATGTGATTGGGGTGTCTCTACTAAGAAGAACACACAGGCCTGTCCCCAGGGGTGATTGAGAGAACAGAAGGGTTTGCTTTCTGCCAGGATCTAAAATAAGGGATGTGGAACTGAATCTGAAGAGGATCCTAATGGAAGTAGGAACTAATCCACTGATTGTCTTTCATGTGGGAACAAATGATAGAGCTAGATTTTCACTGGAAAGCATCAAGGGAGACTATGTAAGGTTCGGGAAGATGCTTTAAAAATGCAGACTCATGTGATCTTCATACCTGTTGTCACACCCCAATGGCCCCCTCCCTCAGGAGGTCTCCTGGGGAGGCAAATTAACATTGTATGTTGCTAACATTGTTGCAGGCATTGCAAGGGATTTTGGTAAGAGTTAAAGGTGTGAGTGTGGAGTGGAAGATTACTTTGCAGGTTGCAAGAAGCCGAAGAGCGAGGGAAATAGAAGAAAATGGGTCAACTCAATGCTTCAGCTAGCTCAGTCCGAAGATAAGATGCTGGCCCCAGTCCAAGGTCACGGCACTCAACAAGAAGTCTGTAGCTGCGTTCATATTTTACCCAACCCCAGTCAGCCATAAGAAAAAAGAAATAAGCTGAGCAGGACTGCAAAAATTGCAAAACCTAGTCAGACGGCGAAGGCCAGCAAGGGGGAAAGCCAAAAACCTGCATCCCTGGAGCCGGTGTGTTCTGGGAAAGCTGAGGAGGTCACAAAAAACAGTTTGGACTGGTACAAAGAGCACAAGAAACAGAGGTCCCTGAACAAAATGACCCCAAAAGAACCCAGGGCTTAAAATCCTCCTGAGAGCTAAAGAAAGTTGGAGATCAACAGCAGAGCCTGAACAGCTTGTGCACAAGACAGAACTCTCGTCCACCCTTTTCCCTGTCTTCTTCTGATGTTACACCCAGGAGTGGCCAGCCTCAAGGTCGTGCATGTGTGAGTATGAAAGTGGGTTAGGGCTGGGGCACTAACGCTTTCTTTCTTCCTCTGAGTGACATGGGAGCATTCCCAGAACTCTCTGCTGTTATTTTATTATTTCATTAATAAAGCTTTAAAACTTAGAGCCTTGGTGTGCTCCTTCATCTCCTCACCTAATGATCCTGTGGCCTCAGCCTGATCACCCAATGCCTTGGGCAGATTGGTAACAGAAATCTATCACATTTTTGGTGGAGAATTGTGGAGTGGGGGGCCCTGAAGAGCACACCAACTGGTCTGCCCTTGATATTTCATGTTTGCTCTGCCCAGCACTATTGGTATTTCATGTTAAGAATTTTATAAATAAAGGTGAGCCCCACCCTCAGTTGTAGCATGACTAAGAAACAGAGGGAGGTTTAGCATTCCTCTCTCCACCCTGGTCAGCGGGGGAAGGGTGCAGGTGGGTCTACTCCCAGGCGTAGAAATGTTAGGCAATAGGAGGAGGGCTTAGAGACCCTTGCTCCATGCAAAAGGAATCCTCGTTGCATACACCCTCAGTTGTAGTATGACTGAGCATAAGAGGAGAACTTAGGGTTTCTCGCTGTGCCCAGGATAGGTTTTGGATTTAGTGTATTGACCCTCGGTGGTAGAGGACCGAGTAATACAGAGGGAGGCTTAGCGTCTCTCCCTCCATCCCGGGGGGTGAACATTGTATGTCCCGGTGCCGGTGTGGGCAGTGTGAAATTTCAAGTGACTAGGAAAGATCTTGGGAGATAAATTAATGGATTGTGACAACATGTTCAGGAAACAGAAGGGTACAGCTGCGAACTCGGGAATCCCGCAGTTGTGGGTGATGGCATCAATGATGGGTTCAAGGCTGGATGCGCAGGCATTAGGGAGTGTGGACATGGAAGTCTGGCTGCCTGGCCCGATGGTATCATGGGAGGCTAATAGACCTGATGCCTGAGCCATGGAAGGGGTGACAAAAAGGGACGGGACCCTGTTGCTTCTTTCAAGGAGGGGTAAGGACCTCTCCTTGCTGAAGAAGGCTCTCTCCAAGGTGGGATACAATCCCTGGGGTTCTGTGGTGGAGCTTCAGAGAAGCATGCGTACTTGGCAGGATTTTTTAGACCTGTATGCCAAGTATGAAAAGCTGAAGGGTAAAAACATAGGGGCAACTGTGGGATTACTTTGGACTGCAGCAGCCATGTGGTATCAAATGTTGTCGGGACAAAAGAGGAGTTGGGGAGAAGGGAAGAGGTGTGTACCCAACAGCTGGTGGAAATGAAGCAACTGAAAGTGCAAATCACTAACCAGGCTGCAACCCAAGCCTATGCCCAGGACAAGTTGCAGGCCTTGAGTCAGGACTTCCTGGCGGAAAAGGCAGAATGCACCCACCTGGAAGCACTGGTTAAGTAGGTACAGGTCCTTCAGGGACTAGTCAAAGACTTGACCATTCGTGCCCAGCATCTGCTGCAATGGCAGTATGCTTGCCATAAAAAAAAATTAATATTTAAAATGTCAGTTGGTCGTGTGTTCGGTCCAGGTGGTGAGCCTCATGGGGGATGAATTGGGTGACCCTTGTGAGAATGTTGATCTTTCCCTTTGTGAGGATCCTCAATTTTGGGTGGAACCTTGTTGCACCCCTATAGCGGCCCTCATTAAGAACAAGGAGAGGTCTAGTGGGTGAAGGGGGAGAAAGTCATATGTATGGCACCCCCAACTATGAGGAGAGTACCCCGTGGGGTGATTATGAAGAGGAAAGGGACCAGGAGGGGTGGGGGCTAGTTAAAAAGCCCACCCCCTTGCTAAATTGGTAATGAAACAAAGCCTGTGCTCATGAAAAGGAACAGTTTGGTGAGAAAAGCAGAACCGGGCTCAGACAAGCAGGCAGGCAACAAATAAAAAAATTGAAAAACATGATGGAAGCCCTGAGGGCATAGTGGCAGGAGTCAGGAAAGGAGTAAGTGCAAACATGGGGCATTCAAATCCCTAAAATAGTACTTGGAATGGTAAAATCTAAGCTAATTAAAGTGTCATTTTAAAAAATAAGCAAGTAATTTAAGGAAAGAGTGAAAAGTTAACTCTACAAAAGCTAAAAAAAAGTTAAACAGTTAAACTTTTTAAAATATATATATTTTCTTGGTTTCTTTGCAGCCATTCTAAAGGAAAAATGAGCCCTTTTCCAAAGGAATGTCTGTAAATAATCGAAGCAAAAAAACTATCTAAGTAAAACCATTTGACTATGAACAAGTTAGTCAGATTTGCTAAAAGAACACTCCTAGTGTGTATAATCTTTGTTTTGTCAGTTTAAAATAAATTGGTGTTGTTTTAAATAATATCACTAAAATCCATTTGTATCTTCCATTCAAAGATGCAAAACCAAGAAACACTTTTTGCCAGACACAGGTAACTGGTGTTGTTTAACTTTGGTATTTAGCATTTAACCCTTAAGGTAACTCAATGCTTTACAATATTTAAAATGTTTTTAAATAAAGACCAGAGTTGTGGCTGCAGCAGGTCAATCAAAGCCAAAAACATTTTTTTTTTAATTTTTTTTTTGGTAACTGTCATAAATATAAAGAAAAGGGTAAACACCTTTAAATCCCTCCTGGCCAGAGGAAAAAACCCTTTCACCTGTAAAGGGTTAAGAATCTAAGACAACCTTGTTGGCACCTGACCAAAATGATCAATGAGGAGACAAGATACTTTCAAAGCTGGAGGGGAGGGGGAAAAGAAAGGGTTCTCTCTGTCTGTGTTGCTTCTGCCGGGATCAGAGCAGGAATGAAGGTCAGAACTCCTGTAAAAAGTCAGTAAGCAATCTAGTTAGATATGCGTTAGGTTCTGTTTTGTTTAAATGGCTATAAATAAGTTGTGCTGCATGGAATGTATATTCCTGTTTTTGTGTCTTTTTGTAACTTAAGGTTTTGCCTAGAAGGATTCTCTATGTTTTGAATCTGATTACCCTGTAAGGTATTTACCATTCTGATTTTACAGAGGTGATTCTTTTACTTCAATTAAAATTCTTCTTTTAAAAACCTGATTGCTTTTTCATTGTTCTTAAGATCCAACGGTTTGGGTTAGGTGAACAACACCAATTTGTTCACCTATGCAAATTGGTGAGGATTTTTATCAATCCTTCCCCAGGAAAGGCAGTGTAGGGTTTGGGAGGATTTGCGGGGGGGAAAGACATTTCCAAGTGGGCTCTTTCCCTGTTATATATTTGTTAGACGCTTGATGGTGGCAGCAATAAAGTCCAAGGGCAAAAGGTAAAATAGTTTGTACTTTGGGGAAGTTTTAACCTAAGCTGGTTAAAATAAGCTTAGGGGTTTTTTCATGCAGGTCCCCACATCTGTATCCTAGAGTTCAGAGTGGGGAAGGAACCTTGACAGTAACAAAATAACAAATAAAATCTATAGTAAAAAAGAGAAAGACAGTGCCCCACACTCAGCCTTAAGATGGCTGTGTGTAATCAAACTGTCACTATGCTAAGGGTACATAAAAATTCTGTAAGCACAAAAAAAACCAATTATACCTTATGTAAAAATTAATATGGCTAATGTTATAAAAATAAATTATGAAAAAATGTGCATTTTCTCCAGTGTATATTGTAAAAGGAGTTTAAAAATGCAAAAACATACCATACTACTTAATTAAAATCCTATTAGGGCTCCAAAGGGAGCCACAATAGGTTGTGTTTTCTTTTAGATCGCTGTGTTTTGGAAGCAAAAATTAAAAGTTAAAAGTAATCAAAACTCTGGTGAAAGTTGATTGTGACCCTTTTAAAACAGAGTCTCTGAGCTGCTTGGTGTGCTCCTTCATCTCCTCCCCTAATGATCCTGTGGCCTCAGCCTGATCACCTAATGCCTCAGGCAGATTGGTAACAGAAATCTGTCACACTGTTCCTAGAGGAGGAGAATGAAGGTGAGACAAGATTATGATGATCAATGGAGGGCTCAGGCAATGGTGCTATAAGGAGGGCTTTCAGATGTTCAACCACTGGGAGGCAATCATGGACAGAGGATTGTTCTCATAGGATGGACTCCACCTGAGTAGGGGGGGAAATAGACTTCTGGGATGGAGATAGGCGCAACTGATGAAAAGAGCTGTAAATTAAGAACTCAGCAGAGGCAGTTGTAAGATGCTCATGTAATCTCCATGTCTGATTCTAATATTGTGTGGGAGAAAAATCAAGAAAGAGAGAATACAGCAATGGAGAAAGGAACAGTAGTGAGTAGGAGAAGGGACGCTAAGAGGAAAGATAATGCCAACACCAATTAAACTAACAGTCAGGTAGGCAATACTGGAAGTAGAATACCTGTACCTAATTGGGGGAGGAATCCAGGTGAAAACAAACAGAAACAACTAAGATGGTTGTATACCAATGCAAGGAGCCTGGGTTACAAAATGGAGGAACTGGAACTACTGGTACAGGAAGTGAAACCAGATAGTACAGGTGTGATGTTACATCCCCCTATTCTTCATAGAAATATTGTTATGATATGAATATGGCATGACTAATATATGTTTTACGCAAGATGGATCATGTGAGGTATCATTGGAAAGATTATGATTTACTGAATGTAATTATCCACTTTGTATGCATGTATCATTTCTGTATTTGAAGTTAGGAATATTGACTATGTAAAAATTACAACTGTGTATGTACTTGGGGAATGCCTACCAGACAGTATGCAATCACCCTGGAAGGGCCATTAAGAAAGACGATGGGTCTTTGAAGATGCTGATTTCCCATCTTTCTGGAGTTCCTTCCTGTGGACATGACAAATAAACCTTGTCTCATGGGTGCTTTAACACTGCAGGATCATGTGTTGATGTCACCTGGTATGAATTACCACCTTGGACACTGCTGGTACTTTTCTACTGAAGGGGGGGGGGATCAAACGGGGAAACAAAAGATTCCCACCATATGTAAATCCTATTTAAGACTGGAGAGTGTGTTAATCCTTCACTGGAACCCTGCCCAGGATGACTGCTGTAAACACCTAAAACTGATCTGGGGAGAAAGGACTAGGAACAAAGCTGAGACAGAGGTCTAGCCTGTGAAGAGAAACACTTTGAACTCTAAGCTGCAGAAACTCTGCAACCTGCCTAAAACAACATTTAGGGTGAGAAATGTTTAGGAAAGACAGAAATAAAGGTAAAGGTGGTGGAGTAGCATTGTATATCAAGGATGAGGTAGAATGTAAAGAAATAAGAAGCGATGGAATGGATAAGACAGAGTCCATCTGAGCAAAAATCACATAGAGGAAGAAAACTACTAAAGCCCCCACCTGTAATAGTGCTTGGGGTCTGCTATAGGCCGCCGGGATCTAATTTGGATATGGATCGAGCCCTTTTAAATGTTTTTAATGAAGTAAATACTAATGGAAACTGCGTGATCATGGGAGACTTTACCTTCCCAGATACAGACTGGAGGACAAGTGCTAGTAATAATAATAGGGCTCAGATTTTCCTAGATGCGATAGCTGATGGATTCCTTCATCAAGTAGTTGCTGAACCGACAAGAGGGGATGCCATTTTAGATTTGGTTTTGGTGAGTAGTGAGGACCTCATAGAAGAAATGGTTGTAGGGGACAACCTTGGTTCAAGTGAACATAAGCTAATTTTGTTTATCCTTCCGTTCAGTTTAAACTGAAATAAATCTACGACTAGGGTTTTTTATTTCAAAAGGGCTGACTTTCAAAAATTAAGGAAAGCAGTTAGGGAAGTGGATTGGTCTGAAGAACGTATGGATCTAAAGGCAAAGGAGGCCTGGGATTACTTCAAGTCAAAGCTGCAGAAGCTATCAGAAGCCTGCATCCCAAGAAAGGGGAAAAAATTCATAGGCAAGAGTTGTAGACCAAGCTGTATGAGCAAGCATCTCAGAGAGGTGATTAAGGAAAAGCAGAAAGCATACAGGGAGTGGAAGATGGGAGGGATCAGCAAGGAAAGCTACCTAATTGAAGTCAGAACATGCAGGGAGAAAGGGAGAAAGGCTAAAAGTCAAGTAGAGTTGGACCTTGCAAAGGAAATTAAAACCAATAGTAAAAGGTTCTATAGCCATATAAATAAAAGGAAGACAAAGAAAGAAGTGGGACCGCTAAACACTGAAGATGGAGTGGAGGTTAAGGATAATCTAGGCATGGCCCAATATCTAAACAAATACTTTGCCTTAGTCTTTAATGAGGCTAATGAGGATCTTAGGGATAATGGTAACGTGACAAATGGGAATGAGGATATGGAGGTAGATATTACCATATCAGAGGTAGAAGCAAAACTCAGACAGCTTAATAGGCCTAATCGGGGGGGCCCAGATAATCTTCATCCAAGAATATTAAAGGAATTGGCACATGAAATTGCAAGACGATTAGCAAGAATATTTAATGAATCTGTAAACTCAGGGGTTGTACGGTATGACTGGAGACTTGTTAACATAGTTCCTATTTTTAAGAAAGGGAAAAAATGTGATCCGGGTAACTACAGGCCTGTTAGTTTGACATCTGTAGTATGCAAGGTCTTGGAAAAAAATTTGAAGAAGAAAGTAGTTAAGGACATTGAGGTCAATGGTAAATGGGACAAAATACAACATGGCTTTACAAAAGGTAGATCATGCCAAACCAACCTGATCTCCTTCTTTGAGAAAGTAACAGATTTTTTAGACAAAGGAAATGCAGTGGATCTAATTTACCTAGATTCCAGTAAGGCATTTGATACGATGCCACATAGGGAATTATTAGTTAAACTGGAAAAGATGGGAATCAATATGAAAATTGAAAGGTGAATAAAGAACTGGTTAAAAGGGAGACTACAATGGGTCATACTGAAAGGTGAACTGTCAAGCTGGAGCGAGGTTACCAGTGGAGTTCCTCAGGGACTGGTTTTGGGACCAATCTTATTTAATCTTTTTATTACTGACCTCGACACAAAAAGTGGGAGTGTGCTAATAAAGTTTGTGGATGATTCAAAACTGGGAGGTATTGGCAATTTAGAGAAGGACCGGGATATCATACAGGAGGATCTGGATGACCTTGTAAACTGGAGTAATAGTAATAGGATGAAATTTAATAGTGAGAAGTGTAAGATTATGCATTTAGGGATCAATAACAAGAATTTTAGTAATAAACTGGGGACGCATCAATTAGATGTAACAGAGGAGGAGAAGGACCTTGGAGTACTGGTTGACCATAGGATTGACCAGCAGGGAAATTATGGCCTAATCCAAGTGCCCAATGAGTCTTGCATATTTGTGTGAATGTTAGTGGCTATGACTCAACTATTCCTCTCAACATCATTGTTGCCTATGGTTTTCAGAACCCTCAGCATTAGTAATTTAACTGTTTCACTCCAGGTGGTGTCAGGAATAAATCAATGGGAACAGGGTGATTCCGTCTGATAAATGATTACTACAAGTATGGATGCTCAATCTAAAAGTGAAATTTATTACATTTAAGCACACACAGACATAAGGAATAGGTTTAGAACATCCCAGATATTTTCCTAAAATGTGAGATGGTGTTGAGTAATTAATGGTAGGTCAGCGCTGGCCAAACACTTCCTTCCTAGGGAAAGGTTTCAGAGTAGCAGCCATGTTAGTCTGTATTCGCAAGAAGAAAAGGAGTATTTGTGGCACCTTAGAGACTAACAAATTTGTTAGTCTCTAAGGTGCCACAAGTACTCCTTTTCTTTTTCCTAGGGAAAGACGTGTCAGAAAAACATTTCTCTTAGGATGGCTGCAGAGGACTTCTTCGAAGTACATTCTATATCTAATTATTTTTATAATTAACTTCTACAAAACACATAGATCATAGTGGCCCCCTACTACATCATCACTTTTCATAACAATTTAAGTCATAATAAATTTCTATATCAAAGGCACCCAAACTCCAAGTTTCTGTCCCATTGTTTACTTTCAATCTCAAATGTTGATTTGTCTTTCCCCTCCTCCCATTCTGATTAGAAGAAACTGTAGCTATTTTTGATCTTGCCTCTAAAAGCCTGCTTTCAAATTAACTCTTAAATATGTGGTGTTCTATTTCATTAGTTCACAGTGGCTGAATGCATATAATATGGCTGCAATTAGCTTGATAACATACTGGGAAACACACACACCTCAAATCCAGGGTAACACCATAACCACAGACAGTGAGACCATTTGACATTAGCATCTAGCTGCTCTGTCACCGCTGCAGAAACTGTTCCCACAGACTGTACTTGCTGGGCATTGGCAAGCTCCAGGAAGACAGAGCTGGTTAGTTGAGTTTGGAGATTTTTTGCTGAATTCTCAGCAGCCCCAGTGCAGGGAAGAGAGGAGCTGAGTTTCATTTTCCTCTTTCCACAGATGGGCTGCCCCTGAACCTTGCTTAGCAGCATTTTGAGAATTTCTGTGTTAGGGAGGCAGAAAGGGCCAGATTCACAAAGGAGATCCAGACCCAGCATTGCAGCACCTACCTTTAGGTGCTCTGCCACCCAGTGGAACCTACAGTCTCGAGTTAGGCACCCAGGCTCCCTGTACAATGGATGGGGAGAGTTAGGGGCCTAAGAATGGGATCCATAAAAGCCAACGCTCTGAGTGAGAAGCCACCTCAGCCAGACAATTGGTTTCATGGAGGTGTGGGAGGGAATCTCTCACTATCAGTTTACAGCCTGGGAGGGACAATGCTGTGTCCCATGCCTTAGCTGTAGGAGAGGGAGTGTGAGCTGGCTGTTGCGCACTTGCCCCACCACCAGCCCACCACAGCTAGCTGATGGATGGGCTGGGCCGGGAAGAGGCAGTTTGTAACTACCACCTATTGCGGCTAGAGGCCACTAGTCTGGGCGCCTGCTGGACAAACATGAAACTGTTTGGGGATTCCTCACTGTAGCCTGCTCAGGCCCAGGGCCCTGGAGCTCTCCCAGGGGACAGGTCACACATTTGTATCTATGAACTCAGCGATTTTCTGGGTGGCTCTCCTGCCCTCAGATGCCCCTGGTACAGGAAGGGAGATGGGGATGCAGAGGGAATGGGGGAAAGAGGAGCAATGGAAGATTTCTTTGGAGGAAGACAAATGGTGGAGGGGGATTATGGAGAAACACCTAGGTTGGAAGGTGGGAGGAGGATTTGGTACGGTGACCAGATGTCCTGATTTTATAGGGACAGTCCCAATTTTGGGCTCTTTTTCTTATATAGGTTCCTATTACCCCCAACCCTGTCCCAGTTTTTCACATTTGCTATCTGGTCACCCTAGGATTGTAGGATGGGAGGAAGGAGCTGAGCTGGGAGGGGTGATTTATTGATTGAGTGAGTGATTTAGATGGGGAAGGGAAACCAGCTTGAAAGAAGGGAACAACTTTTCAGGGAGAAATACTCTGGAAAAGAATCAAGGCTGGGTGTGTGTGGGGGGGATGACTATATTCCATCTGAGGGGAAAGAAGAAGGAGATCCAAGAGAGTGGTTTTTGAGGGACCAGACACTCAGCAAGGTGGGGGGCAGAGAATCAGCCTAGATGGGGAAGATTTTTTAATGGGGGTGGGGAAGATAGCAGACTGAGGAAGATCACTTTAAGGGAGGGGGAATAGTCTGGGATGGGATAAGAATTTATTTTCTGGTCAGGACATGCAAACTGGACAGGGAGACTTTGATGAGGAAGCAACAAGAGGGTGGGGAAGATAGGCTAGAAAGTGCAGGATTTGGGGAGGAGGATCCAGGCTAAGGGGAGAGATTTTGAAAGGGTCAGGATGGGAGGCAGTGCTTAAAGTGGTCAGAAAAAAGTGTGTGGGGGGAGGGGGTCATCTGTCACAATCTGGGAGCAGCAGCCCTCACCATCCTCTGTGAGTTCTCAAAGATATTTGCTAATGGTTCTGAGAATGCTCTGGCTTGTTCCTTAAGTACCCTAAGGTAAATTTCCTCAGGCCCTGCTAATTTAAATATGTATAATTTATCTAGATAAACTTTAGCTTGTTTGTGACGCTTCATCCCATATTCTTCATAGATATATTTTTATGATATGAATATGGCATAACTAAGATATGTTTTATGCAAGATGGGTCAGGTGAAATATCATTGGAAAGATTATGATTTACTGACTATGATTATCCTATTTGTATGCATGCATCATTTCTGTATCTGAAGTTAGAAATATTGACTATGTAACAATCACAACTGTGGTTTACACTTGGGGAACGCCAACCAGACAGTATGAACTCAGCCTGGATGGGCCATTAGGAAGGACAATAGGTCTTTGAAGATGTTAATCTCCCACCTTCCTGTGAAGCTTCCTGGGCTGCTGCTTTGACACTGCAAGGTCAGGTGATCCTGTCACCTGGTACTGAACACCATCTTGATCTGCTGGTATTTTTCCACTGGAACGAGGTGGGGTCAAACTAGGAAATAAAGGATGCAAATCCTATTTAAGGCTGGGGAGCAGGGGCTGAGCCCAGGTGAGAAAGATCTAGCCTGTGAAGGGTATGCCTGGAGATTTAAGCTGCAAGCAGTGCAATTTAGCTTTAAGAAACTCTGCAACCTGTATAAAACTACTCCTGCCAAGTACCTTGTGTATAGTCATTTACACTAGTCCAAAGTTAGTGCAAAACACCACAACTCCAGAGTGGTTTGACATCCACTTTCCATTGATGTGAGCGAGGGCAGCAGTGAATCAGACCCATAAAGGTCCAGGGAGGGCATAGTAAGATATCACGAATGGCGTCCATTCCAGCTGTCAAGAGGAAGAGATGGGAGCCTCCTATCCAGTCTATTCCTTTGGGTGTAATTTGTTTATGTTTCAAGTAAAATTTTTGCACAGATAGGGGAGGACATTTAAAAAAAATCAGGGATAGAAAACAAAAATCATAATCTTTTAAAAAGTCTTATGATTTTTAAGACAGTTTCATGATTTACTTCTGGGTCTGTTTCATGATGTTTAGCTGACAGGATTGGCAACACTGCATAAAACATTTAGGGTGAGAATTTGCTACTATTAACCAGTTAATTTAGTGTAATAAGCTTAGTTTGCACGTTTTGTTTTATTTGCTCAATAATCTGCTTTGTTCTGTTTGCTATCCCTTATAATCACTTAAAATCTACCTTTTGTAGTTAATAAACTTGTGTTTTGTTTATTCTAAAATCCAGTTTGAGCAATTCATAACTGGGGGGAGGGGCAAAAAGCTGTGCGTATCTTCCTCCAGATTGAGGGAGGGGGCAAATTTCATAAGCTTACATTGTATAGATCTCTACTCAGTGCAAGACAATTGAATTTGGAGTTTACACTCCAGAGGGTGTGTGCATTTGTGTGCTGGGCAATATCCGACCTGAGCCTTCCCACACAGAGCTGACTGCAGACTCTGTGAGATTCTACAGTTGGGTGCACCCCTACGTGTGTGTGTACTAGGGAGGGCTTGAGGGCCGGGCGCAGCAGGATAGGGTGAGTGAGCCCATGCTGGTGGAACAGGCAGACTCAGTGGAGCCCCAGTACATCAGGTGGCAGCCCAGAAAGAGGGGCAACTCATCACACTGTTCTGTCCCTGTTTTGGCTTGAGATCCTTCCACCTTGTTAATATAAATTGTATTAAGTATCTGGTCACAGTTAACTTTTTAATAAAGACTGAAGCAAAAAAGCCATCTGGGACCATCCTCCACTCCCTTTTCCCTAGCATTCCCTAATCCTTCCAGTACTGAGGAACATCCACCTCTCTGTTCTGAGGGAAAAGGATTTTTGCAAGATAAGAAAATAGAGACTTAAGTATAAAAACCCAGAAGCAGACTGTGTGGCCTGAACAGATAAATCCTCCACACAGGTACCAAAACAGCCCTTTTGTTGCAAACCAAGGAAGCAGTTCTTATGTCTACCCAATAACTGAGACAGACCTGCCTCACACTGTGTCTTTTATGTCAAATAACAAAGGGGTGATCCAAAGCCTCTTGAAGACAATAAAAAGATTCTCACTGACTCTAGTGGGGTTTGAGTCAGAATAACCCCAGGAGAACAAGATATTAATGTGACTCTGTATACCTTGGGGGAGCCCCTTGTAGCCCCCATATTCCTCATCTATATATAATTGTGATATTACATATAAAGCATGCCTTGAGGGTATCAGGGGAAATGTTATAATTTGCTGAAAGTCACTGTTCCATCTAAATATGTATATCTTTAGTGCATATGAAGTTATGAGATTGTATTATATGGTTGTCACTAAAATATGCTGTGGGTTTAGGAAGTGCCCATATACTGGCTCTACAGAGACAATAACAAGGGAGGTAATCAACACTCGGGTGGGTGCTACTGAACAGAAATCACTAGCCATTGTCCAGCAAGGGAGCTACAATTCCGTGACTCACCTGCATGAGACAACACCAGGGGAATTGCTCAACCTTGCCTGGGAAACTCAGCAATGCCCCCAGACATGCCTGGACTTGTGCTCCCCACGCACATGGGACTGAGGATATAAAACAGAATTCAGTGACCACATGCTGGGCCTTTCTCCTTCACACACCTACACTGCAAGCAACAAGGACGCTGAAGACTTGGGACTCCAACTGAGATTTATGGGGCATCCCTCTGTCTATAAACAAACTGCTCCATATGCCCCACTCTGGAAGGGAATGAAAAGCAGATAACTCTACCGCTCTTTGTTGTACTACTACCTCTTCTAGCATTATTAAATTAATGATGTCAAAAGATGTGTCCTGCTACTTTGGGGGGATCATCCTTGTACTTTAAAATTTATCTACACACTTACCCAAGATTCCTTCCCCTACATCGGGCTCACCTGTGATCGACTGGTGGACTGGCTGGACTGTGGTGGAGTCAAAAATAGGTCCTGGCTCACTGCACAGCTGGATACCTCAAACTTGTCCTACTCCTCTTTCTCGTCGACCTCCTCCTCCTTGCTGTTCACAGCAGGGTCCTGTGACTTGGGCTTTTTGGAGATATCCATGTACTTTTGGGGGTGCTGGTGAGGCCTCTGCTGAGTATAGCATTCAGCTCTTTGTAAAAGTAGCAGGTCTGCAGCTTGGCTTGGGATTGAATATTGGCCTTTCTGGCTTTCTGGTATGCCTGCTTCATCTCCTTTGCTTTCACAATCTGCTCATAGATATCAATGTTTCTATGGCTGCTTCAGAGCTCTGTCTGCACAACCGCTTCTCCCTACAGGCCCAGTAGATTCAATACCTCCTGTCTACTCCAGGCACAAGTTCATCTGGAGTGTGTACCCAGCATGGTCAGCTGGGCAGTTGCAATCAATAATGGGGAGCTGCTCACCAAGCCAGGCAATCAGGAAAAGGAATTTGAAAAATTCATGGGGTTTTAAAAGAGGAGGGGGCTTCCAGTCTCTATGACCCCGGGCAGTGGAGCTCACAATGGTGACCAGAGCAGTCAGTGTGGGGCATTGTGGGACAGCTGCTGGAGGACAATTATGGTTGACATAAGTAACACAGTGTCTATACTTGCATTGCATTGACCTAAGTACTTCGACTATGGAGCTATGCTGCTCAGGATGGTAGTGTTATTAAGGTAGCATAACAAGGTACTTACCTGGGTGGGAGCCAAATTTAAGTGTAAACACATGCACAACTAAATTGACATAAGCTGCCTTGTGCTAACCTATCTTTGTAATACAGACAAGGCCTTGTATCCATCCAGTAATGGGTGCCAAAATGGCTTTCTGTCCCTGCTCATATCTTTCAAAGGATGGCATTGCCCAGCCAGGGACAGGGGCTGGTCACTGGGATCAAAGGGAAATTAACTTGCACCCCATTAATTGCTGTGTTGTGAGGCTGTTGCTTTTTAAGGGGAGTCAGGGACCCATCTAACTGTGAAGAGAGAAGGGGCAATTGGGGGGGCAGGGGAGGAGCAGGAGATGGTAGGGATGGGCAGGTGTCAGTGGAGGGGCAACGAGGGAGTCAGGACAGCAGAGTGAGGGGTGGGATGACAGGCTGATGCTGGGAGAGCAAAGGGGATGGGAGGGGAATGTGTAAGGAGGTGCAGGTAGTGAGAGCAGGGCAGGCACTGGAGTTCTGGGGAGGGTTGGGCATTGGCACTAATAGGTGAGGGTCAGGTGTTGGCAGGGCCAAGGGGGGTGAGGGGAGGGTGTTCAGTAGTGGGGACAGAGTGGGCCAGGGAAGGGGTGGGAGCCAGGGGGGTAGAGGACAGGTGAGAGAAGGGGTGAGGTACCTTGCAGGAAGTGGGGGTTAGGGGAGGAGCATGTGACAGAGCAGAAAGGGCTCAGGGCAGGGGACTGATAGGGTGAAGGAAGGAGCAGGCTCTAGCTGAGGTGGCCTGCTGAGGCAAGTCAAGGGGTGGGGGTGGAGTTGGCACTCCCTCCCTGGGCCCCGCAATACAGAGCTGTCAAGACATCACACTATGCCTATGCCTAATAGCTGCTCATTATTCAGAGAGGAGGGCTGGGAATGGGCAGATTATCAGGGGAGCAGTGTCAGGGCAGGGCAGATGGGAGGTGAGGGGATGGGTGGGTGGCAGAGGGTGGACAAGGGGAGGGGCAGCTGCCGAGGAGCAAGGGAAGGGGTGATCTCCAGAGGGATGGGGGGAAGGACCTGTGGGACCCAGGGGACAATGGGGGGTGAGCAGAGGGGCAGGCACCAGTGGGGCATAGGGGGAGTGAGAGGAGGGGCAGGAGCCAGGAGACTGGGTGGGTGGATAGAGGCAGGGGACAGAGGTTGGGAGGGGTGGGTGCCAGGAGTCAAGGGTGGTGACAATCTGCATTGCTGGTTTGTTGCTAAGAGCAGGTCGGTGCCGCCCCCACAAACACTGCCCTAGGGGACGCAACTGGGACTCTCCATGCCTGCCAGCCCCACAGGCATCCCCTTTCTTCCAGGCAAACCCCACAGCCAGCCCCTCGGCTCAGCTGGCCCATTCCCTTCCCAGGACAGACGCACTGTGTCAGGTCTGGTCTCAGTGGGTGGGGGATGGGCAGTGGGGCATGCTGGAGAGTGTAACTGAGTACTGGAGGGAATCAGGAGCTGTTGCTAATGAGGCCGGGGAAGTGGGGAGGGGAGGGGGTATTTCCCCAGTTCCTGCCCCCTCCATCTGGGATAAGCTTCACTGGGTGCCATTCCTAGTTCACACCTGCGCAGCACGTCTACACTAGGGGTTTGCATTGGGGCACCAACATGCCTGAGACACCACTGTGCCAGGGGCTGTAACCCCTCCTGTCACTGGGGTTATGGATAATTACTTACAGGGTCATTGGAGCAGGGGAGCTGGACTCTGGGCTCCCAGGTGGGGGCCCGAGCCACTGGGATGCAGAGTCAGTCTCACTCCCATGCTCTGGCCCAGGCCCATGGCAGTGTTTAGATACAGGGGGACACCTTCAGCAGGAGAGATTGAGGGAGCCCCACATCAGACACCCGGAGCCAAGCAGTTGCAGCTTTCCTCTGATGGGGGAGACCCACATTCTAATTCCTTCCCCACATCACACAGGGGGGTTAAACCTTGAACCCTGAGCTCTGACACCATTTCTGCTCCTGGCCCAGGTCTCCCTGCCCTTGCAGTAATGACAGGATGCACCTGCTGGGAGAGCCAGGTCTGCCCCTCACAGTGCACAAGGGGACATTATCTGTGTCCACATCCCCTTCACCCCATTTCTGGGACAGGGAACAGCAGTCCCAGGGCCCCTCCCTTCACCCCAGCAAAAGCCCTCGGCCTCCTGGGCAGTGGGGCCTCCCCACACAGATTCCTGTGTGAGCGTGAAAGTGTCTCCACCCAGAGAGCTGTGTGCACCCAGCAAATACACAGATGTGCCCCTGGGATCAGGAGCCAGGGCTGGTATTCACCCCTTACCCTGCCCCCACCCCACCGGGCCAGGGAGGAGAGGGGGCCTTGGGGCAGTATCAGTGAGTTCAGTGCTGGAGGTATGAGTGGGGTTTACACCCCAGCTGCTGGAGCTCTGGGGACTGAGTGTACGAGGATGTCACAGTGGGAGCCCCCCACTGTCCTGCCAACATGGCTCAGCCTTGACCCCTGTTGGAATCTCTCCCTCGGGAGGGACCATCCCTATGGCCCATTCAGGCCTTGGCCTCTCTGTGGAGATGGCTGGTGAGGCTGCCATGAATGTGAGTTACGACGTGAGCTTCTGTCTGCTGGGAACAGGACTCTGAGCCTGGGCTGAGATCAGTGACTGGGGAGTGAAAGTCCTCAGCTCTCCTCACTTTCCCCCTGAGCAGGGCCGGCTCTAGGCACCAGCAAAACAAGCAGGTGCTTGGGGCAGCACATATCTAGGGGTGGAATTCCGGCGCCGGCCATGCCGCCCCTAGAAATGTGCCTCCACTGCCCCAGCTCACCTCCGCTCCGCCTCCACCTGCTCCCCTGAACGTGCCACCACCGCTCTGCTTCTCCCCCCTCCCTCCCAGGCTTGCTGCCCACTTTCACTTTCACTCTCACTCACCATCCATTACACTCACAGTTCACACTCAGCTCCCGCCTAACTGCAGACAATTCCCATAGCAAGAAGAATACTCTTTGCATGAGTAAGGCTAAGAGTCGGTCATGGAGATCATGGATTCCATGATTTTTCACAACCTCCAAGACTTCAGCTCCAGGCAGAGCAGCTCGGGCAGTCAGTTCAGAAATATGGATTTCCTTTTGAAAAAGTCACTGCTTTTGTCTCTGACAATGCTGAATTTATGAACAAAAACTGGGAACAAAGCCTCAAAGCTCTTTTTCTGAATGCATAGCACATCTTCTCAACTGAGTGGAAAACAATTAATCTTGTCAATATTCAAAATTATATAAGGTTTAATATGCAATTTTAAAGCTTCTGCATTGATGTACTGAAACCTGCATTATTGTGTGCACATTTCTGTGATTTTTATGGTTTATTGCCTGCATCCTATCAGTGACTTTTAATAAAAATACCGGTGACAAAATCTTAACCTTACCCATTAGTGACACAACCTACAGAATGCAGCACCAAAATGAGGTGCACTGGCACATCTTTCCCTTGATCACACAAATGTGGGGGTCAGGGAGAAGGTCACACATACAACCTCAGAAGGGAGAGGCCCCTCACATCTCTTCATAGCACAATCAAAGCTCTTCCAAGCTGCTCCATCTAAGGTCTTCACCATTCAGTACAGCTATTCCTAAAACAGTAAACCCAAGTGGAGTGCATACAAGAATAATTTTGTTCCTTTAATTTTGACTCTGATGTTTTAATAACCTAGGGAAGGTCAGTGATAATCCCCCTCCCAATCTTGCCTCTCCCTCCCTTCACTATGACTCCCTTTACTCTCCCTGTCCCCTTGTGTAGGTCCTCCCATTCATTTATATTCCCTTGCAGTTCACATCTCTCCCCCTGTTTGTGAGGAGCAAACCCTTGGCACTGAGCAAAAGACAAGAGAAATTAAACACAGAGTTCAGCATCCATGGCCTCAGCAACTCCAACGCAGACAATGCAAGAAGAAGCCACTTGTTCCATCTGCCTGGAGTATCTGACAGAGCCAGTGACCATATACTGTGGGCACAACTTCTGCCGAGCTTGTATCACTCAGTACAGTGAGCAAAGGGAGCCTGAATCAGGCACAAAGGTCCCCTGTCCCCAGTGGTAAGTGCAATTCCAGAAGGGGAAATTCTGGCCCAACGGGCAGGTGGCCAATATCATAGAGAATATCAAACAACTGAGATTACAGCCAGGGAAAGAGCAGAAGGAGAATCTCTGTGAGATTCACCGAGAAAAATTCCAACTCTTCTGTGAGAAGGATGGAAAAGCCCTCTGTGTGGTTTGCAGGGAGTCCCAGGCTCACCGAGCTCACACTGTGCTCCCTATAGAGGAGGCGGACCAGGATTACAAGGTAGGGAATCACCACTGCTCTGGGTTAATTAAGCTCCTTAAGGGCCCTGTTGTGCTCTTCCCTGAGGTGGCTGATGGGATCAGTGGGAGGCCTGTTCTCTATCTGCTGGGATCAGTGCTGGAGTACACCAAATGCCTAGTGTGCCAGTAGCACACGTGGTGAACCAGGACTCAGAGCAACACTGTAGGTGCTTCAGCAGCTAAACCCTGCAGTCGCTAGTCCTGGTAAGTCCCAACAATCCCTCAGAGACATAACCAAGGAGAAGGGTGTTTACCAGGGCTGGCAGGAAGGGGAAAGGTGGCAGATACCTCAGGTACAGAGGCTTAAAGAGCAACAGTTCTAAGTGAGCAATAGCTGTTCTGTCGGGTCTCTGGGGCCATCCAATCAAGAGTAAGGACTTTTCAGCCCTAGTGCCTGGGGTGCCCTCTTCAGTCCAGTCACTCTTCAAGAAAATAGGAGCTTGTGGGTTTCCAGGCTAGACGGACTTAGAGGTGTCTCTCTCATTGGGGCCCCTCTGCACTGCCTCCCTGCCTATCTGCTTCTTCTGCCCCATAAGCCCCACACAGACCTGCACTCAGCTGTAATGTCCAGCTCTCACAGTCTGTTCCATACGCAGCTCAGTGGTCCTGGTGGTTCTTCTCTGCATCTGGCTTCTCTGCAGCTCCTGGCTCTCCACGTGGCCACCACTTCCCAAAGAGAGCCCAACCACCTCCTGGTCCAGGACCCTTCCCTTACCGGGGAGGGGAGAGGGACGTGCAATGAGGAGGGGGCTTATAGGAGTTGTAACCTCCTGCTTAGTAGGTTCATCACATAGCGCTCAGCTGGCCATGGCCCAGTGGGGACAATAGGCAAGCAAGATAATAGACTCATAATGATCCATGCAGGCAATAAAAACACTGTGGGGTTCACTTCACCCCTCCCAGGTTCAGAAAGGATGCAGGGTTTCTCTACCCCTCCTGTGTTCAGAGAAGCTATGGGGTTCACTCCCCCTCCTAGGTTCAGGGGGGTAGTGGGGTTTATTAGCCTCTCCCAGGCTCAGGGGGATGCTAATGGGATCATTCACTTCTCCCAGGATAAGGGGCCACTGTGTGGTTCACTTCCCCCTTTTCCAGGTTGTGTAGGGGTGGCAGGGTTCATTCTGTGACTGATACTGCAGCCGCAGACAGTTATCTGTGGGAGAAGATATTCTATTAAGTGTTTAAATGTGTTATTGTGGGCCAGGGATTGAAGACAGCTCCAGGGGGATAGTTCCCACAGCTCCTTCAGGAACTAACAGTGGGGGTGATTCAGGGGCATCACTCAGGTTACAACCGCTCCAGAGAGATGCCACCCCCTGTGGAGGTTTGAGGTATTGGTTATACTGGGATTTTCAGAAACCAACGTACCAAGAAAGGGATTTTGGCATAAAACGGCTGCATTTGAACTGACTCAGGGCCTGCTTTCTGATCAAGCAAAGGGACGAAACCTTCTGTCAAGGATCCCAATCTTTGTGGAAGGGTTGCAAAGACTTTGGCCTACTAGAGCCCATAAGACCTCTGCTGAGCAGCTAGCTTGTATTAGGAACAGAGAAGTAGCCAGATCCTGGACCCCAGGATGGCTGCTTTGTGCTTCTCCTTAAACACACAGATCTGCCTCCCTCCTCAGGCATCACCTGTCCAGAGAATTGCTAGGTGCTGCAGGGCTGGAGCTGGGCTCAGTGTTCTGAAACTTCAGCTTAACTCCAGCATCCCTGAGACAGTTCTGAGAACAGCAACTGAGTAGGAAGAGTCTCCTCTGGGATCAGCGTCTCGGAAAGATGATGCCCCAGGCCCTACAACTGATCCTGCTGCCTCTGCCCAGGACATTCTCCTGGCTTTGTTATTACAATGTGCATTTCCCACAGGGCTGGACTGAAGCAACCCAGGGCCCCAAATACCATTCCCTGACATGGGTCCCTGCTGTGACCCTGCCCAATGAGAGTGGCTGTGGAAGGGGCCAACCACCCAAGGGCTCTCCGCTGTGGATGGGGCCTGAAAACCCCTTTGGACAGTGGGAGCAGCTGCGGAGCTCAGTCCCCTTCGGACACTGGGGCCAGGGGCAGGGCACTGACCCCAGCAGCTGGGTGTCTCTCTTTGGGTGGGGGGACAGAATAACTGTGTTCTCCTCTTCCTGTCACACAGACCCTTATGCTGGGGTGCAGTTGGCAGGCTAACACCTCATAGAGACACATGACAATTCCCTCTCAGGGTGATTGGCTCAGGATCTCTGCAGACTCAGGCAGGCATTGCTATGTCTGTTACACTGTTTCAGTATTTTCTTTGCAGCCCTAAGGATCTGAAACATGCTCTTTTTCATGGAAACCAAGAGGCTGATATAATCACATGACTCCAGGAGTTGGGGTTTAGACATGTGTTTGTAGCACCTCTGTTTCATCTGGCCCTGCCTCGTGCAATCTCCAACCCTCAGACAGGCAGATTAATAGCTGTTTATCTGACACAATTCAGGTGAATTCCTGCAGGTGAAACTCCAGGAAGCCCTGGGCCCTCTGAGGTAGGAGCTGGGGAAGGCCCTGGAGCTGATGTTTGAACAGGAGGAAAAACCATAGAGTGGCAGATGGTGTCTTGGTTTATCTTTCCCTGAGCCCTTCCCCCTGTAGTGTTACCAGGGATAAGGGTTATAAAGCTGCAGGCTGGAGTTATAACCTGCTCTAGCTATTTGCCCAGGATGGTGCCATGGTGCCAGGAGCAAGAAACATCTCTGGTGGGGATCCCAGGGCAGCATCCCTGGGGGGAGGGGCAGTCCCTGGCTTGAGGGCAGGGGCACAGACTCATACCAGGGCTCTCCATACACCCAACCCACACTCATTGCATTGCCACTGTCATTTCACCCGACCTCTGCAACCACCCATCTGTACTGCACACAACCTGCCCAGACACATCCTATGTTGCACCCACCCCAACTCATCATGCTACCGCTAGCCACTGTCCTGTACACACATACTCACTAGCTCCTCATGCAGCCAGACCTGCCCACAAAGCAGCCAACTCTGGGAGTGTTCAGACCCTTCTTATAGGTGGTCTGGGAACTCCCCTTATTTTGGGAAAAATCCCCTCTGATTGGCTGCTTTTCCCCTGCTTGATAGCTAAGGGCAGCCAATCAGAGATACAACGTGTACTGATGAACAGCTTGGTCCCTCTGCCTCGGTAGCAGGTAGAGCTCCTGCTTCCTGGCTGTGCAAATATAGGGCTCCCCCTGCCCCTTATTTTCCCAAGTACCACAGCCTCCATATGCTAACCCCTATCCTTCTCTGATCTGTCCCTGCACCTAGCCCACAGGTCTCAGCTCCCGCTTACTACAGGGGTCTTCTGAGGAGCTGCTGGTTTCGGGGAGTGGCCAGATGCTCCTACCCCAGCTTAAGTGTCCAAGAGGTCACCAAGGTGACCACTCTCTGCCGCCAATCCATGGAGAGCACCAGGATCTTCAGGAGAGGGTCACAGCGCTCCCATCCAGTCCCTCAGACCTCCGCACAGAGCAGGGGAGGGGCTGGGGCTGGGGATAGAAGGGCAGTGGTGGGCTGTGACCCCATTACTTTTTGCCAGAAGGACTTTTTTAAGTTCCTTTACCATGATCCATTATTCTAAAAACTCGTCTGGGTTCATGATCCTCCCTGAAGCCCATGACTAGCAGTTTTGCTTCCTGATCCATAAGGCAGACTCAGCATAGCACGTGCTCAACTCTGGGTTTGTTCCTTCTCTATTTTTTACTGAAGGAAAAAGTAGAGAATCGTAGATGGTCGCTCACATGTAAATTTAAGAAACTGCTTCCTTTCTGTGATTGGCTGGAGCCAGCACTCTCTGCTGTTCCCCTCTGCCCTCACTATCCCCAGCCCAGTGCAGTCTGTGCCCACTGGGCCTTGGGCACACCTGGCACTGGACCATTTCATTCCCTGCTCATGAGCCTATTAGTATCCTGAACCTGTCACCTCGGTGCCTCGCTCTACGGACTCACCGACACCTGAGGAGCCTCCTGCCCCCCCAGTTGCCCCACCCCAGACAGGGTCTCAGACCCTTAGAGACTCTTTGGCTGCTGCAGGCTGGCCAGGCCCAGGGTATCCAGCAGGGCCATTGATGCTGGTGCCGCATTCTCTACCAGAGCTCCCAGCCCCTGATCCAGCCCGGCCTGTTGTCCCAGTGCTGACCCCTCCCCTGCGGGTGGGGACCTTGCTGCTCTAAATGACTGATCCCCCTCTCTCTGCCACTGCCTATGCTGCTGCGCTCGCACGCTCACCCCGTGTCAGGGCCAATGCAGTGCTGCTGGGGCTGCTCCTTCCCTTGGCACCTGGATTATCTATGTGTTGGACAAATGGCCAGGGTGAGTGGGCAGCACAGGGCTCAGAGACACACACCCTGTGCTGCACCCAGAGGGCAGAGACCAGCCAGGGCCAGACAGCAAAGTGCCAGCATGCTGGGATTAAGCCTTTCCTTCCACCCACCCCACTAATCCCTGATCAGTCAGTGCCACTTGACTCCCCATGCTCTGATCCCAGGGGCTGGCATCCAGCAGCTTGGGGGAGTCACTGGGTGAATGTGTGAGGCAGAGTAATCAGGGTTCCCTGTGCCCCAGAGTCCCCATATTCAGTGGGGAAGGCCATATGCTATCACACAGCCCTTAGGGTTTACACTAGTGCCAAACGGCACTTTGGCACTGGGCCCACACTGGGAAGGGGCTCATTATGGACCCGTCTAGCCCATCCACATGGTTGGATCTGGCTCCTTGCCCAGGGCAGTCTAGAGCCCAGGTCTTGCTGTGTGAGCAACTCCCAGCCAGCAGGTCTTGCTTGCCTGTAGGGGACTCACTGCCCAGCAGCTGGGCTCTCACGTGCAGGCTCAGTAGGGCAGCTGTCCACAGGGCCGGTGGGCATGGCTGGGTCTGGTGGGCTCTCGGGGGTCACGTCTGAGGGGTTTACCCCATTCCCCAGTGCAGCTTTGGTTCTGAGCAGCCTCTGCTGCCTGCCACCTGGTGGGTCCCACTCCCTTCCCCAGGGCGAAGCCACCTGGGACTGGTGCAGAGATTGGGCAGTGGGTGGGAGCAGCATGGGAGGCTTGACTGGGCCCTACCAGGCAAATGGGTCCTGAGAGAGCCTGGCCCAGGCAGTTCCCCCCCTCCCCGCGCGCACACACACACACACACCCCACTCCAGGTCCAGCCTGGCTGATCACACCACTCCTGAGGGGCTGGAGCAATCCCTGTCCTGGGACCATCTCTGGCATGCTGCTGGCTCAGCCTGGAGGACACAGTCACCTCCCAGTGTGGCTGGGGGGCAGGGCACAGGGGAGTGGGTCTCTGGGCAGCTTGTGGGGAGCTGGGCAGTGGGGGCTGGGAGCACTGGGGAGTGGGGGGTGGGGGATGTCTGTGTGTGTTGGGGCGCTGTTCAGTGGGAGGTCTGTGTGGGTCACTGTGCAGTTGTGGAGGTGGGGCTGTGGGTGAGGTGCGCTGGGCAGGGGATGTGGTGTGCCAGGCACTGTGCAGTTGTGGTGGGAGGTCGGTTGGGGGTTTCTCTGGGTAGGGGCATGTTGGTCATAGCGGGTCCGGGGGGGTGCTGGGCATAGGGGTGAAGGGATTGTTGGGTGGGGGGCAAGACAGGGGATGTGGGCCAACCCCTGAGGGGAAGGGGCACACTAGCTGTGCAGGGCTGGGTGGGCCAGTGTGTGCCTGGTGGCTGATGGTTTGGAAACAGTGCCCTCATGCTGGGCTGCACGGAGCAGGGCCACACCCAGCTCACCATGCCTCATTGCCCCGGCCAGCCTCTTGTTCTGGAGACTACCCCACCCTGCACCATGCCCCAGTGCCCTCTTGGGGCCCATAAATATGTTTGGTGCCAGGCCACAAAAGGTTAATCTGGCCCTGCTGGGCAGCGAGCGTTGTTATTGAGTGAGTCAGGTGCTGCAGAGACAGAACAAGGGGCTGCCAGCCCCAAATGACTCCCGGTCTGAGTGCAGACAAGGTCCAGTGGGGGGAGAGGAAACACTGGGGAGGGGAGTGAGGATCCCAGTGTGGGGCTGGCCACTCCTTGGGCCCATCCTGTGCCTGCCTGGTGGGGTGTGGCAAAGAGTATTGTACTGGCCCTGCGGGCTCTATGCTGGGCCCTGGGTCACCCCCAGTTCAGCATCCAGCCAGCAAGGGGCTTCATACCCCCAGGACATAGGGCAGGGGCAGCCTGAGTTAAGTGGGGAGCAGGCTCTGAGGTAGCTGGAGGCTGTGGGGAAGCGGGAGCAGAAGGGACTCTGAGGTGCATTATCTGCTCTGGGAGATACCCAGGGCACCTGCAGAGGGTCTGTGCTGCTCGCAGAGTTCATGGGATAAATCACTCTGGGCAGAGAGTTCAGGCTGGAGCTGAATCTAAATTTTCAACCTGATTTTAGGGGTGAGATCGGGGCCTCCGAGGGGGAATTTTCTACCAAGGGCAAATTTAATGGCAGCTCTGGAGTGTTTCATAGCTGATGTCCTGAGCCTGGCCTGCCCCTCACTGTATGTTTCTGAGGATGTTGACAGTCACTCACGGAAAGTCACTGGGATTTGGACTCCTAAGTTGCTCAGACAGGTTTGAAGTGGAGCTGAGGGAAATGTTTTGGATAAATAGTTTATATGCTGCAAAATTATATTTTGGGTCAACTGAAACTATCCATGAACCCATGTGTAGAGTGCTGAATAGTTGCAATGAACAGAAAAAGGTGCCATCACTTCCTTTCTACCCTTTAGCCCACTGGCTGGACCCTCACATGGGAGCCCCAGATTCAATCCCCCCATGTGATGTGGGGCAGGAACTGGAATGTGGGTCTCCCCCCTCAGGTGAGGGCTGGAACCGCTGGGCTCTGGGGTATCTGATGTGGGGCTCCCTCAATCTCTCCTGCAAAGATGCCCCGTGTCTAAATACTGACATGGGAACTTGATGAATAGCATAAGGCCCCACTAATTTGAATCCATTATAATTGGTCAGAAGATCTGATGTGTTTTTTACTTTTCCCGCTCCTCTTCCCCATTAGCCCCCCTGGCAACTACCCCTCCCATCACCCTTATCTGCCTTCCTGGCATCCTTTATGCCCCAGTCCCACCCCTTCTTTCCCTCACTTTGGCCCCTGGTGCCCAACCCTCCCCTCACTCCCTTCTAGGTCCTGCCCATATCCTCATCCTCCCTCCCTCTTCCTCCCTCTGCCCCCTAGTATCCACACCTCCCTTCACTCCCCTCTGCTCCACTAGGGCCTGCCCATTTCCACACCCTCTCTGTCCCCCTTCTGCTCACATTCTCCTTCACCCCCCACTCTGTCCCCCGGCACCCATCCCTCTACTTCTGCTCTCCTTGCATCTGCCCCTCCACTCAACCCCTGCTCCTGGTGCCCACTCCTTGTATTCCCATGGCAACCACCCCGACCATCCTCCCCTTCTCACTCTTGATCACTGCCAGTTTCTTGCTCCCCTGTTGCCCTTTGGTGTCTGACCCTTTCCTCCTCCATGTTCCTCTTGGTGCCTGCCCCTCCCCTCTCTCCTCCCATGCCCATATGGTGCCTGCTCCACCCCTCACCCCCCTTTGTCCCCTTGTCACTTGCACTTACCCCTGCCCTATCCTTTGCCCACCTGTTGTCTGCCACTCCCCTCCCAAACACTCTGCCCCTGGTGCCTGCCCCTTCCTCATCCTCTTCTACCTCCCTTGTATTCACTGGTGTAAGCCCCTTCCCTCTCCACTCCTTTGTGCCCCATTGCATGCCCCTTCTCTTGCCCCCCTTTGGCCATCTTGTGCCCACCCCTCCCCTTGCCCCTTCTTGCCCTTTGCTCCAGCCCCTCCCCTCACTCAACTTCTGCCCCATGATGACTGCCCCTCTTCTTCCTTAGCCCCTGGCACCTGGGCCTCCCATCACTCCACTCTGTCCCCCCCGACATCTGCCCCTCCTCTTGCCCTGATCTGACCTCTGGTGACTACTCCTGCCCTAGCCATCCCTTCTGCCCCTGGGGTCCTGACTCACTGTGTCCCCCTGGTGCCTGCCCATTCCCTTTCCCCCCTCCCATAATCCTGTTGCCTGCCCACTGGTCATCTCCCTGCCACCTGACCTTCCACTCAGTTCTCCTGTGCCACTCTGGAGCCAACCCATTCCCACACACCCCTCTGTCCCCTGGTGACCACTCCTTCCCTCTTACCCCTGAGGTCTGTCCTCTTCTTCTCCCTGGGGCCCACTCCTCCCCTGACTCCCCTCATACACCTAGAACCTGTCCTTCCTTTCACCCCTCCTCTGTGCTCCTGGTGCCTGCTGCTTCTCTTACCCCCACCCATTACCCTTCTGCCTGCCCGTCCTCACTCCCACCTCCATCCCCTCTATCTCTGTCACCTGCCCCTCCCCTTTCCTCTTCCAGCATCAGCCTGTCCCCTCCCCATCCCTCTGCTACCCACCCCTTCCCCACCCCACTGACACCTTCCAATCTCTTCCCCAGCCACTTCGCCTGTCATTCCCCTCAAATTCACTTTCATGGGCAGACAGGCCCTGACTCCCCTTAGCAGGCAACAATCCCCCGACATAGCTCAGGAAGTGCTCCTGTCTCTAGCACCCAGACACCCAGCTCCCAATGGGATCCAAACCCCAAATAAATCAATGTTACTCTGGATAAAGCTTATACAGGGTAAACTCATAAACTGTCCGCCCTCTATAACACTGATAGAGAGATATGCACAGCAGTTTGCTCTCCCAGGTATTACTTACTTACTGTGGGTTAATTAATGAGCAAAAGTGATTTTATTAAATATAAAAAGTAGGATTTAAGTGGTCCCAAGTAATAACAGACAGAACAAAGTAAGTTACCAAGCAAAACAAAACAAAACAAGCAAGTCTAAGCCTAATACATTAAGAAACTGATTACAGATGAAATTTCACCCCCAGAGATGTTCCAATAAGCTTCTTTTACAGACTGGACTCCTTCCTAGTCTGGGTCCAGCAATCACTCACACCCCTATAGTTACTGTCCTTTGTTCCAGTTTCTTTCAGGCATCTCTTGGAGATGTTCAGATTGGAGAGGCCATCTCTTGAGCCAGCTGAAGACCAAATGGAGGGGTTTCATATTCTTGGTCTCATTTCATGGAGGCCTTTTTTATTCTCTCTCTCGTGGGAAGAACCCCCTTTGTTCTCCTGTGCAAAATCACAGCAACAAGATGGAGTTTGTAGCCACCTGGGCAAGTCCATGAATGATTCAGCTTTTTGAAGGCTGATGCCTTTGTTTACATGTTAGTTTGAATGTTCCCAGGAAACCTCAGATGTGGATTGGTGTCTCCCAAAGTCCATTGTCAGTTAAGTGTTTCTTGATTGGGCACTTAGAATAGTCCTTTCTCAAGAAGCTGACCAAATGCTTCACTGAGGCTACTTAGAATCAAATACATTGAGATACAAGTACATAGCCAATATTCATAACCTCAAATACAAAAATGATACACACATACAAACAGCATAATCATAACCTGCAAATTACAATCTTTACATAGACATCCCACTTCACCTCCTCTGTACAAGACCTGGTGCAACCATAGGACCCTGTTTGCAACAATGATCTATATGATCACAGTTCATGTCAATAACATCTCACCGGGGATTTCTTTAACTTTCCACTGGAAGAGAACGGGAGTCAAGTTTGGGAAACAAAGGATTCCTGCCTTATGTAAATCCAATGTAAGAAGGTAGACAGGAAGGCAAATGGGACTATTCCTCTCCCTGACCTGTCTGCCCAAGAAGAAAAACTGCTAAAGCCACCAGAAGGGAAGGCAGAGGGGGAGTTCAGACTGAGACAGGGGTCCAGTCTGAAAAGAAATATAACGAACTCTGAATGACAAAAACTTTGCAACCTGCCTACAACAACATTTAGGGTAAGAATTTACATTTTGTAATCTGTTTCTTAAGTATATTGAGCTTAGCTTGCTTATTTTGTTTTATTTGGTCAGTAATCTGCTTTGTTCTGTCTGTTATCTCTTATATTCACTTAAAATTCACCTATTGTAGTTACTAACTGTATTTCTTGTTTATAATATAAACCAGTTTATGTCATTTCTAACTGGGTGGGGGGAGAATTTGTGCATATCATCCTCCACATTGAGGGAGGAGGCAAATTTCATAAAAACTTAGTACCCCTTAAAGGAAGTGGCACCAGAGTGTTGGGGCAAGCCCCTCAGGCTGAATCTTTCCAGAGGAAATCTCTGTCTCTCTGTGAAGCTGGGTGTGGCCCTCCCAGTGTGCTTGGCTGGAAAAGGCTTGTGAGCCTAGCCCAACAAGACCAGGTAAAAGGGTACCAAGGCTGCAGTAACAGGCAGGCTTAGTCGTATCTCAGCACATCAAGTGACACCCCAAAGGGTGAAAACCAGTCACACTCTGAAGGGTAGATGTGGGTATTGGGGGGCAGAATTTACAGCTGGGCTGGGGACAGGCAGATGTGGGGGTGGTAGGGACACAGGATTAATCAACCAGGCAGTTGAGGGGAAGCTGGAAGCTCTGTAGCAGCAGGGAGCATTTTGTACAAATCTGTGTCATTAGATCTCACTGGGGTCTCCTAGCCAGAGCTCCTGCCACAGGGGCCAAACTCACCTTCCCCTATAACCATGGGGGAGTTGGCAACATGGTAATTGTCACACACATGGGGGATGGGCAGGGGTGCAGATTAATCTTAAAAAAACCCCATCATTTTGGGTCATATAATCATTTTTGGTTGATCTCATGATTAAAAAAAACCTGAGACTGGCAATATGGGAGAGGCATGGACAGGGTGAGTTTAACCAGAGGGAACAGAAGGAAGAAAAAAATGTGAATTAAAATAAAACAAGAACAAACAGAATCCTTCAGAAATAGTGAACAACAGAAATGAAAAGAATGAAAGGAAAATATCCCTGACAGGGGAACCAGCCAAGGGACAACAAGAGGGGAAGGGATAAAATCAGGGGAAAGAATGGAGAAGCAAAGAGGGATGATCTGTAACAGGGAGGAGAGAAGAGTGGGAGAGACACAGGAAAAACAAACAGGGAAGGGAAGTGAGGGCTAGAAAAATTGTGAGTAGAAAAGGACAGTATGAAAGAAAGGGAGGGAGAAAGGGAATGTGACAAGGGCAGATAGCTCTATTAAATGTTACTGAAAAGTGAGATTCACTCATTATTTTTCTATATTAATTCCTGGACATTGCTGCTATTATAGTGTCATTAAGAAAACTGTATGCAGTAGCTGTGGATCTCCTTTCCATATGCTGTGATTATTAAAGCTCCTTCTCAGCTCCTTTTACTTTCCTGCTTTCCAGTTACTTACTGTAAATAAAACATTATAAATGATTTTTCTTGGTCATTCCACTTAAATGTCCCAGCTGCATTTGTTGGGGGCAGAGTCATGGGATTTGCTTCCTGACTTGGTTGTGTCTCTCCAGCACCCAAAAGGGAATATTGTGCCTCTAGGAAGAGAGTTTGGGTTTTACTGTGATGTTTCATTAGCCAACCTGTGCTCTGTCTCTTGCCATGTACATCAGAAATTCCTCAGATGTGCTCTGCAGAGAGCTGACTGGTTACACAGGGTACAATTCATAAAGGGACTTAGGCATTGCAATGCTGAGCATCATGGGGCCTAACTTTTAGGCAGCTAGAAAAATCACAGGAACAACAGTGTGATCCGTAATGCTGAGTAAGGTGCCTACATTCCCTGTACAATGCATGGGCGACATAGGCACCTTACAATGCGATTCATAAAAGCCAACTCAGTAGGCAGGGAGACATCTAAACTAGCCAATGGGAGAGGCTGACAAGGGGAGAGGGGTATCCTAATCCCTTTCCTCGCTCACACAGAGGTGCCTAAATTTGGCCTGCAAAGGAGCATCAATCTCCACTTAGCAATTCATTACTAACACACAGGTGACCCAGACTGATATCCGGCCATGCATTTTTCAGTGAGGCCTATGGGTCTGGGCATGAGCTGGTGCTGGGTCTGCCAGCATCACATCCAGCATTGCTTGTGAGGGAGAAAGGATCAGAAGAAATGACCCCTGATCCCCTTCAGGCAAGCGTGCCATCATTAAACTTTGGGATATTCTGATGTGAGGCTCCTTCCAGCTCTCCTTTTGTAGTTGTTCCACTGTGGCTAAATAATGAAAGACTGATTGAAGCAGTGGTTTGGATGCTCACGGTGTCTTACCTCTGAGATGGGTTCCCTAACCACTGGACACTCATAAAAACATTATCATAGAATCATAGAATATCAGGGTTGGAAGGGACCTCAGGAGATCATCTAGTCCAACCCCCTGCTCAAAGCAGGACCAATCCCCAATTTTTGCCCCAGATCCCTAATTAAAAGGTGTGGAACTACATTTCCAGGGGATTTCATGAAACAGAGGCCAATTCAGGCAAGCAGAGCAGATAAGACAAATTTGTGACCTGCTATCGATACCCAAGAAACTCAATTTTAAAGTCCCAGATTCCATTTTGTATCCCTGGCTTCCATCTGAGAGAAAGATATTAGCAGAAGTGACTAGAAAGTTCTGACAGAACAGTATAACGGTCAGTGTGTCAGCTGACAGTTGAGAGAGGGGCAGTTGAGAGAAGACGGAGTTGAGAACCAATGGTTGAGAGTGCTCACAGAGAGAGAAGAACAGCAGCAGAGGGAGCCCTGCCCTGTCACTGAAGCAAAGGGAGAAGAGACAGAGAGAGTGCGTACACAGGAGAGACAGTACAGCGTAGTCTGTCTGACAAAGTTAGTTATAGTGTTTGTATATATGTGTGTGCATGTATTACTAAAGATGTGTGTGTGTGTGTTGATTATGAATGGAATTTATACATGTAAGATCTCAAGAATATTTAAAAACTGCTGTGGGCAACCTGTGAATAACTGATCACCATAAGCAGGACATACCGCTTTAAATTGTAAGGCAATATGGTTTGAGGTGCTCTTAAACTTGTTGTAAGGGATTTGTGCTTTACATCAATAAGGGATTTGTGTCTTATAACATCAGGATATTTAGTTTGCTGTGAGGGATAATATCAATAAAAGGTCCCTTATTTTGAAACACTGCTTGTGTCAATCATTTATCAGAGGGCTGTATCCATATACTTAATACCCGGAAAAGTGGATTTTGGGATGCCCCTAAAATGGTTTACAGTGATGTTGACCCACACAGGGTGTCTGGCAATGGGGATCAGACTTGGGACCTTTGGAACCCTGAATGTTGACCCACACAGGGCATTGACACTGACCCATACAAAGGAGTCAGCAACAGGGAACCTCAACGATTACCCATCTAATATCCTGTCCACCATTCCCTAGTAATAACTTGTGTATCATCTCTTTAGTCCATTCTTCCGAAGGCATGAGTTTCTGGGGTTGTTAAGGAAACACAGATATAACCTTCTGATAAAGTGATTCATAGAAGGTTAGGGTCAGAAGAGATTTCAGAAGTTCATCTAGTCCAACCCCTACTCAAAGCAAGACCAGTGTATTGACACAGGCAGTATATTTTAAAAACAAACAAAAAACCCAAAGTATATTTTTATTAAAAGTAACTAATAACCCCTACTACAATATAATCTAAAAATATTAATTAGACACGAATCTCTTATTGCAAGTTAACTACAATAGCCTACAGTTTAAATTATTCTAAGTGAGGCATTTTGCTACAAATGGCCAGTTTGTAACAATTTGCTGACAGCAGTTCTTAACATACTCTAAATTTTACATACATAAATTGCAATTAACACACACACACACACACACACACAATTCAAACATACACATTTAATACTAAACTAGACTACACTACATTAAAGCTATATTTGAAAACTGGCAGGCTTACTTTATAAATCCTGTAGTATCCTTCTTTTAATCACCTGCTGCTCGGCTATTGTTGCAGTTTATTTTCAGTCAGCTCTAGTCACAGTTTCTACAATTACAGCTCCTTCCTGGAAGCTCCTTTTGTCGGTTGGTTATTTTGTTTCAACATTGCTGATATTATGGCTGCTGCTGAAGCTGCTTTAAGTGCTTTTCTTCAGCAGAGCTCTCCTCAGAAGTCTAATCTGTCTCTCCAGCAGTTCTTCCAACAGCTCTCCTTTCTGACTTCCAATCTCTTCATCTGTTTTATCCTGATTACTTATCCTGATTGCTTTAAACTGCTGAGTGTCTAGCTTTATATACTGTGGGGAGGCTGCTTGACCTTTCTGTCACCCCTGTTGAGAACACATTGGTCTGTTCTCAGGGTAACACTATGAGATGAAAGGCAGACACATTACAGCAATGGAAACTGACCAGGAATTCTTTGAAACAGCGAAAACACTTATAATAAGTATCAGTTTGTTTTATGATGGGGAGTGAGTGTGTAAACTATTTCCCTGAATCAAGTCTCCTTTGACAGATCTGTCTATCATTTCAGCTAGAGAAGGGCATTGGACCACACCGGGCCTTTTAACACCACAGCCCTGGGAAGGGGGTGCTGGGATGGATCATCCAGTGAGAAACACAAGTCCTTCTACCACCTACACCCTATCTTGGAGCTGTTGCCAATTGCTCACCCTATCTGTGGTAACTTTTATCCCCTCTGCCTCTCCCTATCCAGGGATTTTCCCTTCTGCCCCTACCTGGCAGTGCAGCTCCCCCTTTCAGAACGGCAGATCCTGCACCCTATCCCAAGTTTTGTCCCTCTGCCCCTCTCCTTCCTCTCCCAGAATCTGTTGTACCCTCCTCTGGACACATTTTGCCCCCTGCCCAAATTCTGCCCATCCCACCCTCTGATTTCCCCCTCTTAAGCCACCTATGATTGCAGGGAGCAGATTCTGATGGTGAGCAAGGGCAGTGGCTTGCTGATGTTACTGAGCATGTCATCGTGGGAGCCCTCTCAGGGTCAGTGAAGTAGCAAATTCTAATGGGAAGCAGCTTCTGATACAAGGGGAGCTCCTCTTCCTCCTCCCCTCCTACGACTATGAGCAGCACAGCTCCTCTGCTCCTCCCTTTCCCTCCAACACCCAGCCTGTGAATGGGAAGAGGACTCCCCTACAGCCAGCCCATTCCAGCCTGGGATAAGGGGGAGTAAAGAACCTCAGGAACTGCAGAGGTAAAGCTGGGGTCAGGGTGGAATTGATGGCAGTGATGGGTGCAGAACTGAGGTGGGGACTAGGAGTTTGGGGCCCTGCAGGTGTTGTGGCTGGGAGTAGAAATTGACAGAGCCCTTTGGTGCAATCTTCTTTGTTTACAAGTGTAACGTTATCTGAGGCACTGCCTACACTGGCAAGTTTCTGCGCAGTAAAGCAGTTTTCTGCAGTGTAACTCCCCAGGTGCACACACGGCCAAGCCACTTAGCGTGCAGAAATAGCGCAGTTGCAGCACTTTAAAAAAAACACCCCAATGAGAGGCGTAGAGCTTTCTGCGCCATGGCTACAGTGCTGCGGTACCAGTGTAGACACCATGGTCGATTACAGTGCTGTGATTGGTCTCCGGGAGGTGTCCCACAATGCCAGTTCTTGCCTCTCTGGTCATCAGTTTGAACTCTACTGCCCCGCCCTCAGGTGACCAACCGTCATCTCCAACCCATAAATTCCTTTGGAATTTTGAAAGTCCCCTTCCTGTTTGCTCGGTGAAGCATGCAGTGGTCTCAGTGCATCGTTCCAGATGACCATGCCTGCTCCACGCACTGGGCAATCCCCCGTTTGGAGCAATGCCAAGCTACTGGACCGCATCAGCATTTGGGGAGAGGAGGCTGTCCAGTCCCAGCTGCGCTTCAGCTGTAGGAATTATTATACCTATGGACAGATTTCACGATGCAAGACAGAAAGGGGCCATGATCAAGACACACTGCAGTGTAGGGTCAAAATGAGGAGCTGCAGAACACCTACCACAAGGCATGGGAGGCAAACTGCTGCTCCGGTGCTGCGCCCATGAGCTGCCGGTTCTACAAAGAGCTGGATGCGATACTCAGCGGTGACCCCACCTGCACTTCAAAGACCACTGTGGATACTTTGGTGGCTCATATGATAGTCAAGAGTGGACCGAGCCAGGACGAGGAAATCTTGGACGAGGAGGGGGAGGGAGACCCAGAGGCAGAGGATGACTTAGAGGCCAGACATGCATGCAGCCAGGAGCTCTTTTCTACCCTGGAGAAGGATAGCCAGTCACAGCCAGGGATTGCCCTACAACCCCCGCCCCCAAATTTCCCCTCACCCATCCACCCCCAGTTTTGTGAACTAGTTACATGCAGTGTTGCCAATGTAATGATTGTTTGGACATTTGAATTGAAATTTAAACACTAATACACACTTTAAAAGTATACACAGTATATGACAAAATATCTGTATCTGAAAAAGTAGAATACATTTGAAAAGTATGAACATAGCCTAGCTTCCTTATACAGCTGTTGTTTTTTACGACAATGTCAATTCATTCATTTCGGTGATGTTGGCCAACCTAAAAATTTCAAATTATGATTTGTAAGCAAAGTCTAAATGAGCTCTCCCTGACAGCTAGTGATGAGCTGGGGGCTGGGGGGAAAGGCTTCAGGAGCAGATTGTATTTACATCCACACCTAATCTACCTAGGTATCCAGCAAAGAGAGCTGTGTTGCCCAAGCGATAGATTTTGGCTGGGTTGGGTTACAAAAGTGATTTTTCCTCCCTTGGTATTCACCCCTTCTTGTTAACTGTTGAGAATAGCCCACTTCCACCTTAATTGAATTGGCTCATCAGCACTGGCCCCCCACTTGGTAAGGCAACTCCCATCTTTTCATGTGCTGTGTATTTATACCTGTCTACTGTATTTTCCACTCCATGCATCTGATGAAGTGGATTTTAGCCCACAGAAGCTTATGCCCAAATAAATTTGTTAGTCTCTAAGGTGCCACAAGGACTCCTCATTTTTACAGACAAACTTGTGTGCATTCGCGTACGTAAACATAAACATACCCCTGAACCCTGGTGCTGCAAATGTAAATACTTCTTGATTTCTGCAGAAACCTGTAGGCTTCTGATATGTGGGTCCCAGAAAGAGCCTTACTGAGGACAGGATTTTATCGTGCGTGCTTACTAACTTTAACAAGGCAATAGATCATTACCGAAGACAATGTTATACATCACTATGTCCCACATCATTCTAAATGTTTTCAAACCATTTCAGTTATCAGACTTCAGTGGGGTGTTTTCCTCATCCCCAAATCTTCTACTTTATCCAAAAAGAACAATGGGCAAACGTTCAAACAGATCTGCCTGGGAATGAACATAAGTGCTGGAAATTCTATGAGCATTTATAAAATAATAAAAAATCTGCTTTGCAGTTTATATAGATGGTCCCATCCTGGTTTCCACCTAGTTAGTTCACTAAAAGAGAGGTAAGGATGCTAGCACAGCTGCACAAGGCTGCCTGACCCCCTCTTATGTATTGGCTTGTGCCACCCATGCTGAAGCCTGCATTGTGCTCTCCTCACTTCTCTTTCTAGCAAGCTAGAGTACAGCTAGCGTTGGTATGTCAGACACAAGCTGCTAATCACATCCCCAGCTCCAGGGCAGACTTAACCTAAGGCCCTGCTTTCAGTGGCTCGTCACCTTCTGAGACTACCTTGCCTTTGAGGCTAATATTTCTTGGGCTTGTTCTCAACCCTTGGAGGCCAGAGTCCCTGAGCTAGCCTTGAAGGTACTGGGGACGTACTGGGTCAAGGCTGAGGAACATTGATGGAAGCATGAATCTCAAATAAAGCCCACTGAAGTCCACGGGAGTCTTCCTGTTGATGTCCGCTGACTTTGGTTCAGGCCCTGTGTACCTGCCCGGGTGCTGCACCCACGCTGTACTTGCACACAGGCCGCCAGCCTCCAAGGGTGAATTTCACCAGCACATAAATCTTTCTAATAGAAATGATCAGGTACTAATGCAGAGAGTGGACTAGATGATACATCTGAGGGAAGGGAACAGAAGGAGACTCCACCAATTGGAAAGCATGAGATGCACTGTCCTAGGGATGGGGTTCCACGACCACCACTCCCATGAGAAGGAGGAGAGTGGTGGTGGTTGGGGACTCCCTCCTGAGGGGGACTGAGTCAGCCATCTGCCATCCTGACCGGGAAAGCCAAGAAGTGTACTGCTTGCCAGGAGATAGGATTCATGATGTGATGGAGAGACCGCCAAGAGTCATTAAGCCCTCGGATCGCTACCCATTCCTGCTTCTTCATGTGGGCACCAGTGATACTGTCAAGAATGACCTTGATGGATCCCTGCAGACTATGTGGCTCTGGGAAGAAAGATAAAGGAGTTTGAAGCGCAAGTGGTGGTCTCATCCATCCTCCCTGTGGAAGGAAAAGGCCCAGGTAGAGACCGTCGAATCATGGAAGTCAACGAATGGCTATGCAGGTGGTGTTGGAGAGAAGGCTTTGGATTCTTTGTCCATGGGATGGTGTTCCAAGAAGAAGGATTGCTAGGCAGAGACGGGCTCCATCTAACGAACAGAGGGAAGAGCATCTTCACAAGCAGGCTCGCTAATCTAGAGTGAGGAGGGCTTTAAACTAGGTTCACCAGGGGAAGGAGACCAAAACCCTGAGGTAAGTGGGGAAGTGGGATACCAGGAGGAAGCACGAGCAGGAGAGCTCCAGAGGGGAGGACTCCTGTCTCATACTGAGAAAACAGGACAATCAGCAAATTATCTCAAGTGCCTATACACAAATGCAAGAAGCCTAGGAAACAAGCAGGGTGAACTGGAAGCCCTGGCACAGTCAAGGAATTATGATGTGATTGGAATAGAGAGACTTGGTGGGATAACTCACATGACTGGAGTACTGTCGTGGATGGATATAAACTGTTCAGGAAGGACAGGCAGGGCAGAAAAGGTGGGGGAGTTGCATTGTATGTAAGGGAGCAGTATGACTGCTCAGAGCTCCGGTATGAAACTGCAGAAAAACCTGATAGTCTCTGGATTAAGTTTAGAAGCATGAGCAACAAGGGTGATGTCGTGGTGGGAGTCTGCTATAGACCACTGGACCAGGGGGATGAGGTGGACGAGGCTTTCTTTAGGCAACTAACAGAAGTTACTAGATCATGGGTCCTGGTTCTCATGGGGGATTTCAGTCACCTCGATATCTGCTGGGAGAGCAATACAGCAGTGCACAGACAATCCAGGAAGTTTTTGGAAAGTGTAGGGGACAATTTCCTGGTGCAAGTGCTGGAGGAACCAACTAGGGGCAGAGCTCTTCTTGACCTGCTGCTAACAAACTGGGAAGAATTAGTAGAGGAAGCAAAAGTGGATGGGAACCTGGGAGGCAGTGACCATGTGATGGTCGAGTTCAGGATCCTGACACAGGGAAGAAAGGAGAGCAGCAGAATACGGACCTTGGACTTCAGAAAAGCAGACTTTGACTCCCTCAGGGAACTGATGGGCAGGATCCCCTGGGAGAGGGGAAAAGGAGTCCAGAAGAGCTGGCTGTATTTTAAAGCATTCTTATTGAGGTTACAGGGACAAACCATCCGATGTGTAGAAAGAATAGTAAATATGGCAGGAGACCAGCTTGGCTCAACAGTGAAATCCTTGCTGATCTTAAACACAAAAAAGAAGCTTACAAGAAGTGGAAGATTGGACAAATGACCAGGGAGGAGTATAAAAATATTGCTCAGGCATGCAGGAGTGAAATCAGGAAGGCCAAATTACACTTGGAGTTGTGGCTAGCAAGAAATGTTAAGAGTAACAAGAAGGGTTTCTACAGATATGTTAGCAACAAGAAGAAGGTCAGGGACAGTGTGGGCCCCTTACTGAATGGGGGAGGCAACCTAGTGACAGAGGATGTGGAAAAAGCTAATGTACTCAATGCTTTTTTTGCTTCTGTCTTCACGAACAAGGTCAGCTCCCAGACTGCTGCACTGGGCAGCACAGCATGGGAAGGAGGTGACCAGTCCTCTGTGTAGAAAGAAGTGGTTCAGAACTATTTAGAAAAGCTGGATGAGCACAAGTCCATGGGGCCGGATGCGCTGCATCCGAGAGTGCTAAAGGTGTTGACAGAGCCATTGGCCATTATCTTTGAAAACTCATGGTGACTGGGGGAGGTCCTGGATGACTGGAAAAAGGCTAATGTAGTGTCCATCACTAAAAAAGGGAAGGAGGAGAATCTGGGGAACTACAGGCCAGTCAACCTCACCTGAGTCCCTGGAAAAATCATGGAGCAGGTCCTCAAGGAATCAATTTTGAAGCACTTAGAGGAGAGGAAAGTGATCAGGAACAGTCAGCATGGATTCACCAAGGGCAAATCATGCCTGACTAACCTAATTGCCTTCTATGATGAGATAATTGGCTCTGTGGATGAGGGGAAAGCAGTGGACATATTATTCCTTGACTTTAGCAAAGCTTTTGATAAGGTCTCCCACAGTATTCTTGCCAGCAAGTTAAAGTATGGGCTGGATGAATGGACTATAAGGTGGATAGAAAGCTGGCTTGATTATCGGGCTCAATGGGTAGTGATCATTGGCTCTATGTCTAGTTGGCAGTCGGTATCAAGCGGAGTGCCCCAAGGTTTGGTCCTGGGACCGGTTTTGTTCAAAATCTTCATTAATGATCTGGAGGTTGGCGTGGATTGTACCCTCAGCAAGTTTGCAGATGACACGAAACTGGGAGGAGAGGTAGATACTCTGGAGGATAGGATACACAGGGACCTAGATAAATTGGAGGATTGGGCCAAAAGAAATCTGATGAGGTTCAAGTGCAGAGTCCTGCTCTTAGCACGGAAGAATCCCATGCACCGCTACAGACTAGGGTCCGAGTGGCTAGGCAGCAGTTGTGCAGAAAAGGACCTAGGGGTTACAGTGGACGAGAATCTGGATATGAGTCAACAGTGTGCCCTTGTTGCCAAGAAGGCTAACGGCATTTTGGGCTGTATAAATATGAGCATTGCCAGTAGATCGTGATCATTCCCCTCTATTGGGCATTGGTGAGGCCTCATCTGGAGTACTGTGTCCAGTTTTGGGCCCAACACTACAAGAAGGATGTGAAAAAATTGGAGAGAGTCCAGGGGAGGGCAACAAAACTGATTAGGGGACTGGAACACATGACTTATGAGGAGAGGCTGAGGGAACTGGGATTGTTTAGTCTGCAGAAGAGAAGAATGAGGGGGGATTTGATAGCTGCTTTGAACTACCTGAAAGGGGGTTCCAAAGAGGATGGATCTGGACTTTTCTCAGTGGTAGCGGATGACAGAGCAAGGAGTAATGGTCTCAAGTTGTAGTGGGGGAGGTTTAGGTTGGATATTAGGAAAAAAAATTTCACTAGGAGGGTGGTGAATAATTGGAATGTGTTACCTAGGGAGGTGGTGGAATCTCTTTCCTTTCAGGTTTTTAAGGTCAGACTTGACAAAGCCCTGGCTGGGATGATTTAGTTGAGGATTGGTCCTGCTTTGAGCAGAGGGTTGGACTAGATGACCTCCTGAGGTCCCTTCCAACCCTGATATTCTATGATTCTATGAATGCAGAAGGTAATGAAATGTTATTATTCTTATTGTATGAGTAAAGGGCAGTAGAACTGTACTTAGCCTGTGCTGATTGAGGGTATCAAGAGAGAGGGTGGGGACAGGTGTTTTGCTTGATGGTCTGCCTGAGTCACAAGTACGATTTGACCTGCCCCTCTCCACTGTTTAAAGACAGAGCTGATTAGGCTCCATAGAGAGTCTTTTGTTCTGTTAAGTGACCACTACAGTTGAAATCACTGATAATCAGATCTAAGTGCTTAGACCTGCTGTGGGGACAGTGTTTCTGTGGAAGAGATGGCCCCAGTCTGCACTAGCAGCAAGGTTCCCCCACTGAGAGCTCAGCTGAAATCACTGAGAGCTGGGAGGAACCTGAAGAGACCAACTTGTAGAGGTCACAGTGGCAGGTGGCAGCAGAAGGTGATGGCGCAGGACCATTGGCAACAGAGTGATGGAGTGAACAGTGGCACAACAAACAACAGTGGACAGAGTGAACAGTGAGCAGCTGGAGGAATGAGCAAGGTGCCTTCTTGCCCCCCACCTGGGAGGTGAACTCATGTGAAACCACCTCTGAACTCTGAGTCTCCACTGGGTCTCCACCAAGGACAACACCGGTGAGTGTTAATGAGGCTGTTAAGAATGCTGGAGGCACACCACAGTTCATGTGAAAACACATGGCTGTGGCATCATACTTTCTATTTAGGCAAGAGATACCACACACTACAAACTGGAGGCCAATGTTAAGTTCATTGTCACTTGTTCAGTTGGACCCTAAACAAATGGCTGCTTGTGCATTTGATGGAGCTGCACACTCCTCTGGAAGACACGATGGAGTACAAGCTTTGCTCAGAGAAAAGTGTAACACTAATCTCTCCTATACACACTGCAGAGGCCATCTACTCCAGCTAGTGCTAGTATGAGCTGCATAGTCCGCAAAAGACATTAAAAAAGCTATAAATTTAATGTCTTCATTATATTCTTTTTTCAGCAAGAGTCTAAAAAGACTGAATATCTTGGAAAATATAGAAGATACACTGGGACTGACTTTTAAATTAGTCCAACCTGGGAAAACCCTCTGGCTTTCTCATGAGCAATCCTTGGCTGTTGTCTTAAAATTACTCCAGTGGTTATTACTGACTTTGGAAAGTATCTACCAAGATGGGATGGATCTAAGCAGTGAGGCTGGTGGATTACTTTTGCTACTATGTTCAGAGAAGACTGTTGTCATTCTCTCTCTTGTAAGTCTACCGTTGAAACCACTTGGATCATTAAACAATGCCATCCAGGCATCTGCTACAACAGCAGTAGATCTTTGTCCAGCAATAGAAGCTACATTTGGATCAATCAGAGAGCTATCCATTGAAAAAGTACTGGAAGAAGCAAAGACTTCAGTCCAGAAGTTGACTAATGAAGGCATTTATAATGAATCCTTAAGTGAAGAGGACAAGAAGTGTTTGTTAAGACAACTGAAAAAGTGCACAGACTTGATTCTTAAAAATCTACAACAGCAACTTCTAGATTCTAATAAATCTCTACACAGCTTTTACAAATCCCTGTCCTATAAAACTCTGACAGTTGAGTGGAGTGAGGCACTACCAGCAATGGGGCTGCTGTGTGCTAAGAACAGAACAGAGAATTTGAACACAGAGTGGAATATCATACGACAAATGAATGAAGATTTGACTTCACCTTCTTTTTTATCATCATTAGTGGCTCAACACGATCTTTGTGTTCTGTTTCCTGGGATGAAGGAAGTAGGAATTCATCTCTTGCTACTCCCAGTCACAACAGCTACAGTTGAGTGTTCTTTTTCATCATTGAATAGAATTTTGTGTTCTGAAAGAAGTCGCCTTCTGCCTGATCATGTGAATGAACTAGTGAGCATATCAATGGAAGGAATGGAAGTACTGGACATACGAGAAGCCACTGAAGATGAATGTATTGCATTCAAAAAGTTTATTAACATAATTGTGCAAAATTATAACAAGAAAGATGAAGATGTAGTGCTTCCTAGAAGGCTTGAGTAGCCAACTTTAATTTGTGTGATGATTTTAAAACATGAGTTAAATCTAATAAAATGGCCATGAAACATTTTTCAGTTTTTACTATGGTGCTATACAGCCCACCTTCACCCTCATAGTCTCAGCCCTCATTGGCCCTCACCCCCCCCAACCCATAAATTCGAACACCCCCATAATTTCAATTCCTGGGGAAAACACTGGTCATAGCTGTCGGATGTTGGCAAAGAGCAAACAGGAGAGGAGGCCCATGGTAAATGGATTTGATTTGGGGAATCAGAGTTGTTGGGGGCAGGAGGGTTGTAGAAAGCAGGCTTGTATCCTACCTCATGCCTAGTCTGAGCAATGGAACAGGCTGTTGATTGACTCCCACACTTCATGAAAATCTCCCTCAGAGATCTTCAGGAAACTCTCATGGAGATACTGGGCAATCTGCTGCCGCAGGTTCTTTGGCAGAGCTGCTTTGTTTCTTGCCCCATTAATGGTAACTTTCCAATGCCACTGTGCCATCATGGGGAGCGAGGCGGGGGAAGACTATTGCTGCACACAGGCAAGCCGCATAGGGGCCAGGGCGGAAACCGCAGTCTTGAAGAAGATCCTCCCTTGATTCCCCTGCTCACCCTCAGCAGCAAGATATCTTCCAAAATGATCACATCCTGGGGACAGGAATGATTATCAGGCCCCATTACAGTGCTGGCTCTCCCCAAGAGCCACATGCCCAGTGTACAGCAGGGTCCAGGAAGAGTGATTTATCCTGACCCTGTGGCTGCTCACCATTTTTGGGGGTCTTGTGGCTCATGTGTGCTTGCCTGGCGTCAGCCACTTAGTGACAGGTGTGTGAGTACTGGCTGTGTTTTCAATCACTGAATCAGTGTTCTCTACATTGCAAACCATACTGCTTCTGTAAAATGTTGCATTTGCACTTCACAGAGATGACCTTGTGAGCCCAGCCTCCATCTTGGCTATCGGCAGCTGAACGGCTGCACAGAATTAGAAAGCAGCCAAGAAGAACTAAGGAGAACTTTCTGCGAGATGTTATGATGCACTCTGCCACCAAGAAATAGGAATTGAAGGAGTGGCAGGACAGCAGGAAGAGAGACCGAAAGGAGAATGCCGCATGCCAGAATGAAGCCTCCGAGTGGCTCTTAAATGTTATGGAGCACCAACCAGACATGCTCCAGGCGATACTAGCTCTGCAAACTGAGCAGCTCCTTGCCCGCTGTACAGGGTTAAATCCATTCCTGCAGACCAAAGAGGCAGAGTACACAGTACATAAACTGTTGAAAGATGGTGCCAAATGCAAATGGAAGCACAGGGATTACTGGGATGCGAAGCAATGCATCACGGGGCATTGGGAAAGGACCCGGGATGCCCTGTGACCCCCTCCATCTTCCCACAACTCTTAGTGGCAGAAGAGGAATAGGTGCTCTGTGGGATAGCTCCCCAGAGTGCACCGCTGCGAATACTGCTGCAAGTGCTGTAAATGTGAACATGCTATTGTACAGGCAGCTGATAGTGTGAACACACAACAGCAGTTTCCCTTCAGCGTTCTCTGAGCGGCACTGTAACTCCTGGTACTGTAATTCTGCCAGTGTAGACATACCCTTAGAAATCCTGTCAGCTGCCCCAGGTGGAGCAGGGGCTTCCCGCTATCAGCCCCAGTCAGCTGCTTCCCTGACAGCCTGGGAAGCACGAGAAGGGACTCCCCTGCAGCCCTCCTGCCCCAAGAAGGGTGAAGAACCCTAAGGAGCAGAGATGAGGTTACGGGCTGCAGGGGGGCTGAAGTGAGGAGGGTGGGAGGTTAAAGGGGTGGAAGGACTGTATTGATGGTGGGTTCTGAGCAGATGGGGTGAGTGCTGAGAGGATGCACTGAATCCAGTGGGGGTTGTTGGGGTGGGGGACTGGAGCAATGGGGTAGTGTGATGGAAAATTAACAGGATGTAAAACTCAGGTCAAGGCCCTGACTTTGGTCAAGCTTGCCTGCAGGCCGTAAACTGAGATCCTGCTTGCTTATGTGTGTCAGGGGGTAGGAGAAGTCACAGTGGGAAGTCCCCAAAATGGAACCATGGTTTTCTGTGCATAAGGGGCATGAAGGGTCAGGATGGAAAAGTCCCCAGACAGAACAAATTTGCAATAGTCAAGCTTATGAAATATATAACTGCAACAGTTGTGTTAGAAAGGTCGGTGCAAGGATATTTTGCGCCCTACACGAAACTTCCACCTTGCGCCCCCCTCTCCCCCACTCCTCCCCCCAGAGCATCGCTTATTATAATTTTTCAAAAATGAATACTGCATAATGTGGGACTGTTCATTAGAATTAATACACATTTGGCTTGAAAAATTATTAATTTCATTATTTAGTCTTCATATTTAATTAAAATAAATGGCCTTGGGTCTCCTGCATGTGGCTAGAGTCCCTCCTGCCTGCCCCCGACCTACCCCAGATCTGGAAAGGGCTGTTTTGTGGATCAGAGTACAGAGCTGGGAGTTGGGATCTGGCTTCTATTCTCTACCCTGGCACCAATTCACTGGACGACTTCAGGCAAGTTACTTCCCTGTTCTGGGCTTCAGCTCCCCCCAGCACTAAGGTGTGAAATGGTTCCTTGCTCCTGGGCTGGAAAGTGCAATGCAGGTGGGAGGGGGTGTCTGAAGGCCTGTCTTCCCACAAGTGTGAGGTGAGGACAGAGTTCCAGCCTCTGTCATGACCATCCTGGTTGCTTTACTCTGCCCCAAGCCAATCCCTGATGAAGCCCCTTACTCAGAGAGCTCTGGCCCAGGGCAGAGGTGTCAGTATCATTCTGAGCCTGATTTTCAGAGATGCGGAGCACCTGCGGTTCCAATGTCTGTGGGAACTCCAGGGTTCTCAGTACTTCTGAAACTCAGGGAAATTTATTTGGAATGCTGGGTCAGGACTGAACCTGCAAAGGCAGGTCCATATATACCCCTCGATCCACAGCAGATCTCCCATCAATAACAATAGAAGCAATCAGGAGAATGATGAGGGGCAGTTGGCCCAATGCTGGGAGTGGGGAGGATATGGCCCTAATGTGGTCACTAAACTTCTACCTAGTAAAGTTACTGGTGCATCTGCTGTCATTCAGTGGGAGAACAAAAATCTCTTGGGTGCTGCAGTCTGCCCAGGGTTCAGATGCATTTAACCTGAGTTGCTCGCACACTTGCAGTAGTTGTGCACCACGCAACTGGTCACCCATGTTACATGGAAATCTGGCCCTGACGGTGTCATAATTAAACTTACAGTTACTGCCACATTTCCTAGAGCTGTTGTCCCAGGCTGGCTGCAGACTCAGGCAGACAGAACCGTGTCAGCTAGATGCCCATCACCTTTGGAAGATTTTCCTTGTAGCCATAAGGGCTCAAGACAGCCGTGTTTCTTCACTGAAAACTTGCAGTGTGCTGCCCCTGAATCCCTTTGTTCAAAGCAGGACTCCGACAATGACTCCCTGGGTGACCTTGGGCAAGTCATGTCCCTGTTCTCTGCCTCAGTTTCCCCAAAAATAGGGCTCTATTTACCTGCTCCACAGGGCTTCAGGAATGGATGGGGATGAAACCTGGGAAGGTGGCATGTGCTGAGGACGATTACACTTTTGCAGCTCTTTAACCCTGTATCCTCTGGCAGGGCCATGATCCACCCCTGCAGGTGGACCAGTGGCCGCGGTCTCCTCTTCCTTTCCCCCACCCCCGCCCTCCCTCCCGCAGCTGTATTGCTGTCAATAGGGCCAGCTGCAGGTGGGCTGATATCACCCACTCCAATCTGCAGCCTGCAGACCTTGGGCAGCAGCCGCTGCTGCGGCAGGCAGTCCGGAACTGCCAGAGCCAGAGGGAGCAGGCTAGGTAGCGATGCAGCAGCCCATGGGCTCGGGGAGGAAGCGGCTCTGGGCTGGCAGGGATGTGCGAGGGGGCAGGAGGAGGTGAACAGGGATGCAGGGAGAGGGATGGGGACATCGGGCTGCTGAAAGGAGGCTGAGGTAATACACAGGAATCAGGGGGCAGTGATGTGGAGCATGGCAGAGGGAGGCGGTGGGGCCCGTGGTTGCAGAGGATGCCCGCAGAGGTAGGTGCTAACGCGGCTGCAAACGGCCTGTCCCCCGCCGGGAGCAATAGTATAAAAAAATTTGGGGGCACTGCTTTCTGGCGCCCCAAATCTTGGCACCCTAGGTGGTTGCCTAGTTCACCTAGTGGTTACATGGCCCTGGTCAGACCAAGGGTCCATCTAGCCCAGTATCCTGTCTTCCAACAGTGGCCAGTGCCAGGTGCCCCAGAGGGAATGAGCAGAACAGGTAATCATCAAATGATCCATCCCGTCACCCATTCCCAGCTTCTGGCAAACAGAGGTTAAGGACACCATCCCTGCCCATCCTGGCTAATAGTCATTGATGGATCTATCCTCCATGAATTTATCTAGCTCTTTTCTGAAACCAGTTATGGGCTTGGCCTTCACACATCCTCTGGCAAGGAGTTCCACAGGTTGACTGTGCGTTGTGTGAAAAAAACCTTCCTTTTGTTTGTTTTAAACCTGCTGTCTATTAATTTCATTTGGTGCCCTCTAGTTCTTGTGTTATTAGAAGTAGTAAACAACACTTCCTTATCTACTTTCTCTATACCAGTCATGATTTTATAGACCTCAATCATATCTCCCCTTAGCCATCTCTTTTCCAAGCTGAAAAGTCCCAGTCTTATTAATCTCTTTTCATATGGAAGCCGTTCCATACCTCTATCATTTTTGTTGCCCTTTTCTGAACCGTTTCCAATTCCAATATATCTATTTTGAGATGGGGCGACCACATCTGCACACAGTATTCAAGATGTGGGTGTACCATGGATTTATATAGAAGCAACATGATATTTTCTGTCCTATTATCTATCTCTTTCTTAATTATTCCCAGCATTCTGTTCGCTTTTTGACTGCCAGTGGAAACATCGAGTGGATGTTTTCAAAGAACTATCCATAATGATTCCAAGATCTCTTTCTTGAGTGGTAACAGCGAATTTAGACCCCATCATTTTATATGTATAGTTGGGAGATGCTTTCCAATGTGCATTACTTTGAATTTATCAATATTGAATTTAATCTGCCATTTTGTTGCCCAGTCATACAGTTCTGAGAGATCCTTTTGTAGCTCTTCACAGTCTGCCTGGGACTTAATTATATTGAGTAATTTTGTATCATCTGCAAATTTTGCCACCTCACTGTTTACCCCTTTTTCGAGATCATTTATGAATATGCTTAATAGGACTGGTCCCAGAACTGACTCCTGGGGGACACCACTATTTACCTCTCTCGACTCTGAAAACTGACCATTTATACCTACCCTTTGTTTCCTATCTTTTAACCAGTTACCAATCCATGAGAGCACCTTCCCTTTTATCCCATGACAGCTTACTTTGCGTAAGAGCCTTTGTTGAGGGAACTTGTCAAAGGCTTTCTGAAAATCTAAGTACACTATATCCACTGGATCCCCTTGGTCCACATGCTTGTTGACCCACTCAAAGAATTCTAGTAGATTGGCGAGGTATGATTTCCCTTTACTAAAACCATGTTGACTCTTCCTCAACAAATTAGGTTCATCTATATGTCTGACAATATTGTTTTTATTACAGTTTCAACCAGTTTGTCCAAATATAGGATGTGGCCTGCAGGTCCCTTGTGTTACAGCCAAAGATACTCTAATATAAATCTATATACCTATAATACCTGTTATAATAAAACAAATAGTCAAACTCACAAGAGAATTAGAAACCAGTAAGAAAAGCAAGCAAGCAGACTAGCCCTATAGGGTGCAATACCTCATATCCATCACAACTTTCTACCTCTGGATAAGAGATAGGGAAAAGTAGAGGATGGGGAAAGGTGAGAGGCAGCAAATTGTATTGGGAATGTCCCCATCCATCACAACTTACTGCCTTGGGACTGTAGGTTGGGGAAAAACAGAAGCAGCAAATTGTGACAGGGCAGCAAAGGAGAGGATACACAGATGTTAATAACTGCTTCCAGAGGCAAATTGTACAGGCAATGTTAACTGGCATGGTGAGGAGCAGCGGGTAGCCCTGTGGGAGAACTAGAGGGTTTTTTCCTACAGCACAGGGACGGGTTAATTTGACTTTACAAATAACCAGAGGAACCTGATGGTATAGCACTGATAACTCCATGGCCTGGACTAAGGGAGCAGACTTCACAGCTCAGCCCTGTGCTAGCAGACAGTGCACATGCTGTGGAGAAAAATGACCACATCTTACAAACTGCTTCCTGGATCAATCTCTGACCAGAGTGAATCCCACCCAAAGTCAGTGTCACTGTGAAATAGGTCCCCTGCCTCTCTGTAGGACCAGGAACCCATCAACCCCATGTCCCAAGTCTCTGTAGGCATCCAGTCTACATGTCTCCTCTCTGTCCACTCAATGACAGGGTGCATTCTATGCATAATGCCTCCTTAATGCTGAGAGGAGCTGCCTGTTCCTAGGGGAATGTGGTTTCCCGGAGAGGGAGGGTCTGGGACAGGTGGCTGCCATGCAATCCTTTTTATTTATTTATTTGGTTATTTTGCATAAAGAAAGAAACAATAATCCCATTTATTTATTGATTGATTGATTAATTTGCATGAAGAGAGAAACAGAAAACACAATAAAAATATAAAAAGGAAAATGACTCACAGCTTGACTGAAATTACCCAATACCACCCCTCTCACAGGACAACCAATAACATTATTCACTCACACAACTTCACAAAGCTGCCAGACTAGACCTGTGCAAAATCTGACACTATTACACAGACAGAACATGCTGGGGGAATCCAGGCCCTACAATAGCAATTCCGCGCCCCAGGGCAGGACAGTCAGTGCACCCCTAGAAAGGGATGGCTGAGGTTTATGACGCTACTTTTTATCCTCTGGGTAACCCATTAGAACCCACTATGCGTAAGTTGTGGCATTGCTTCATCTAGTTAACCTTTTTATCTTAATTTTTATTGAAAAAATGCATAATTCTCCCATCTGCCCTGGGACCTTTTAAATCACCGGACCCCTGGGCAATTGCCCCGCCCGCCCTTGACGGGCCTGGGGTATAAGGATACAATAAATAACAATAACAGACAGACAGACACAGGCCAGACCCAGTGCAATTGTTCTCCCTAGGACCCAGAAGGCGCCGAGCAGAGCGATCCCCAGGGTCACTCAGCCTGGCAGCAGGAAGTGAATTGCAGTCGCGCCTGCAGTGACTCTGTTACGCGGCAACCCACCTTCCTTGCAAGACCCCAGGGTCTCGGCTGCTGCCGCTGGGGACCCCAGAGCCCTGGCTGCAGGCGGGGGAGGTTTCCTGTCGAGGGAGGAACATTCCCGCTGCTCCCCGAGAGACTCTCCCAGTGCAGAGATCCCGGCCTGTCCGCCCCCTCCATCACCACCACCTTACTGGGACCCAGAGCCCGGCTCCCAGGCAGAGCCCCACGTGGAGAGAAGGTGAGACCTGCGCCCATCCTCCTTCCCCACGGAGCGCTGCTCCCGGAGCAGCCTGTCTGCAGGGGCAGGGGGATGCCCCTGGCTGCTCCCAGCTGGGCTGGCTGCGAGTCCCTGCACTGGGCAGAGGAAAGCTGGCTGCCAGCTCCCATGGTTTGCAGTGAGTGGGAGGGACATGTTGGGACCCAGAGGCGGGGTGGGAGCCGGCACCTGAAGGAAACTGAAGAGGGGCTGGGGGGGTCCGAGAACCGCAGGGCATTGAGGGGTGAACAGGGATGTGTGAGGGGGCACGATGGGGATGTGGGGCTGCTGAAGGGAGGCTGAGGGAATCCACAGGAATCAGGGGGCAGGGGGAGGATTCTGGGGCTCAGGGGAACAGAGCTGGAATAGAGGGAAACTCTGAGTGGGGGAATAAAGGGAAGGAAAGGGGGGATTTGGGGAGAGGGGACTGTGGGGAGGCTGGAGGGAGAATATGAGAGCAAGTAGAGACGGCTGAGGAAGGGAGAGCTAGAGAGTGGGGAGAAGGGAGAGGGATGGTGAGAAATACAATGGCAGGTCCACCAGCCCATGGGGTAGGAGAGGGGGAGGGGGCTGCCTTGCCCAGCAGCCAGTGGGGAATCTTTTCCCCTAGAAATGGTCAAACAAGCCTTGGAGAGGGCTGGGCTGGGGACTTCCCCTTAAGGGCTCAGAATTTGCAAAGCAAATATCCCCCCTCCCCACCATACACACCCTACTCCCAATTTAGTCTTTTATATTTTTAAGACAGTGTCATTATTTGGGGGTCTGACTCTTGAATGTTAAATGTTTGGGGTTGACAGGACTGAACTGGGCCCTGCTCTGATTGCTGTGCAGGATTCTGGGTCATACCAGAGTCACTGAGAGCAACAGCAGGCAAGGAGTCCAACTGATATTTAATTTGGGGGTTTTTCTGTTCAGTTCGGGTTCAGTCAGTAAAACAAAACTTTGGTTCAGGTTTCCGGGTCACATACGAAATCCCTGTTTGAACTGGTTCTCTGGTTCCAGCGTGAGTCCAGATGGCAAATGAGATCAGCATCGGCCTGACTGTCCATGGGGGCTGCAGGGGTAGCACAGGGAGGCTCGGTCATTAGCTGCCCCCAGCAGAGGGCTCTGGTAGTTGCTAAGGAAGGGGAGGCCAGTGTCAGTCTCTGTTTGTGCTCAGGATACTGGAGCCCTAGAGCTAGCTGGGCTTCCTGCTGTAGATGTTGCTACCTCCATTGTGATTTGGGAGCTCGCGCTGAAAAGCTGCTGCTGCCCAGCGGCGCCTGTGCTGGGACAAACCATCACTAACACTCCCTTTATGCCCAGCCGAGGGGGGACTTTCTGCTGTGACTGGAACTAGCCCCCTAGGGCAGCCCCAAGCTCTGCTGCGACCAGCTCCTGAGCTGGAGACTCCAGGTGATGAGAGAGAATTTGGAGAAAGTGCTGGGGCCGGACAGGAAAGTGACTCCACAAGCGGCCCCTCCTCACTCCATCTCTGCTCCCTGTGTGTCCTTGACTCCCAGAACTGCTGCCCTCACTGATGCAGCCAGGCTCACGTTCCTGTTAGCAAAAAGAAAAGGAGTACTTGTGGCACCTTACAGACTAACAAATTTATTAGAGCATAAGCTTTCGTGAGCTACAGCTCACTTCATCGAATGCATCCGATGAAGTGAGCTGTAGCTCACGAAAGCTTATGCTCTAATAAATTTGTTAGTCTCTAAGGTGCCACAAGTACTCCTTTTCTTTTTGCGAATACAGACTAACACGGCTGCTACTCTGAAACCTGTTCCTGTTAGCAGTGGCAGTAGCTAATGGAGAGGAAACACCCACAGGAATGGCAGGACAGTAACCAGTTCTTCCATGCCAAAGGGGGAGTGGAGAGACAGAAAAGGGCAGCAGGAGCCCAGTCTTGCCCAGCCCCATTCCCTGCAGCACCCAGGGGCAGATTGACTTTCCTGGGACAAGGTGAGGAGCAGAGAGCAGAAAAGCCAGTTCCTGTCTCTGCCTAGTCCCCATGATGCTGGGGGAATGTGCTGCCCTGGGAACAGTGTCAGGGGAGATCCCACAAAGTTACTCCTTTGATTCTGCTCCTTTCTAGCATTTGGCTCAGAGACTCTGTTCCAGGAAGGTTTAAAAGTGTCTTGTGGGTTTAGTCCTGGTGGGAGGGGTCAGGTTTGTGTTATAATAACGTAACTGAGGGTTTTCCCAGCACGGCAGAGTCTAGAGTTTCAGAGTAGCAGCCGTGTTAGTCTGTATTCGCAAAAAGAAAAGGAGTACTTGTGGCACCTTAGAGACTAACAAATTTATTAGAGCATAAGCTTTCGTGAGCTACAGCTCACTTCATCCGATGAAGTGAGCTGTAGCTCACGAAAGCTTATGCTCTAATAAATTTGTTAGTCTCTAAGGTGCCAAGAGTCTAGAGTGTCTGTCTGCAAGGAAAGAGCCTGGGGGGAATCAGGGTGTGAAATGGACTAATGCTAATTCAGAAACCTCCCCAATTGCCCTTCTCACCCTGACAGGCTGCAGAATAACAACCCTGTTTGTTAGGGGGCTTATTCCTTCACCCACTTACTTCCCTGGTCTTTCTTGCATGAACAGAGAGCAACAATACCCAAAGTCCAAAGGTGCAAACAATTCGATGTTTCTTGGGGTGAACTTCCAGCAAGCATGATTCCAGTTTCCTTCCTTAGTATCCCCCTTCCCAGCTCTGACACCACAGAGCCTTACACCTGTGTCCCTGTTCCCATTCCTGCCCCTAGCCAAACATGATTCCCATTTCCCCCTTTAGCAAAACATGATTCCAATTTCACCACCCACTTCCTGATTGACTGCAGACTATATAGTAAAACTTGAGTTCTGAGTTCTGCTTAGCTATACCTTAACCAATCATTTTACTGAAATTTAATTAACCAATCCTAACATATTGTAACATGATTATGTAACCAATTATATCCCACCACCTTAATTAGTTTACACCCAGCAAAATTAATTATACACAGACAGAAACAATCACAGAACCAGACAAAGATTATACAGACAAACTGTAGGGAAATGGGGACTACAGTGATAGAACAAACACAGAAATCAGGATTTCACATCCCAGCTATTGATAAGTGAGTTCTTGCCAGACAGGATGCTATCAAACTAAGTTTCCTTTTATATCTTCTAGGCACTTCCCTTTCTCTGGAGGTGATAGGTTTCAGAGTAGCAGCCGTGTTAGTCTGTATTCGCAAAAAGAAAAGGAGTACCCGTGGCACCTTAGAGACTAACAAATTTATTAGAGCATAAGCTTTCGTGAGCTACAGCTCACTTCATCGGATGCATTTGGTGGAAAAAGCAGAGGAGAGATTTATATACACACACACAGAGAACATGAAACAATGGGTTTATCATACACACTGTAAGGAGAGTGATCACTTAAGATAAGCCATCACCAGCAGCAGGGGGGGGGAAAGGAGGAAAACCTTTCATGGTGACAAGCAAGGTAGGCTAATTCCAGCAGTTAACAAGAATATCAGAGGAACAGTGGGGGGGGGAGGGAGAAATACCATGGGGAAATAGTTTTACTTTGTGTAATGACTCATCCATTCCCAGTCTCTATTCAAGCCTAAATTAATTGTATCCAGTTTGCAAATTAATTCCAATTCAGCAGTCTCTCGTTGGAGTCTGTTTTTGAAGCTTTTTGTTGAAGTATAGCCACTCTTAGGTCTGTGATCGAGTGACCAGAGAGATTGAAGTGTTCTCCAACTGGTTTTTGAATGTTATAATTCTTGACGTCTGATTTGTGTCCATTCATTCTTTTACGTAGAGACTGTCCAGTTTGGCCAATGTACATGGCAGAGGGGCATTGCTGGCACATGATGGCATATATCACATTGGTAGATGCGCAGGTGAACGAGCCTCTGATAGTGTGGCTGATGTGATTAGGCCCTATGATGGTATCCCCTGAATAGATATGTGGACAGAGTTGGCAACGGGCTTTGTTGCAAGGATAGGTTCCTGGGTTAGTGGTTCTGTTGTGTGGTGTGTGGTTGCTGGTGAGTATTTGCTTCAGATTGGGGGGCTGTCTGTAAGCAAGGACTGGTCTGTCTCCCAAGATCTGAGAGAGCGATGGCTCGTCCTTCAGGATAGGTTGTAGATCCTTGATGATGCGTTGGAGAGGTTTTAGTTGTGGGCTGAAGGTGATGGCTAGTGGCGTTCTGTTGTTTTCTTTGTTGGGCCTGTCCTGTAGTAGGTGACTTCTGGGTACTCTTCTGGCTCTGTCAATCTGTTTCTTCACTTCAGCAGGTGGGTATTGTAGTTGTAGGAATGCATGATAGAGATCTTGTAGGTGTTTGTCTCTGTCTGAGGGGTTGGAGCAAATGCGGTTATATCGTAACGCTTGGCTGTAGACAATGGATCGAGTGGTATGATCTGGATGAAAGCTAGAGGCATGTAGGTAGGAATAGCGGTCAGTAGGTTTCCGATATAGGGTGGTGTTTATGTGACCATCGCTTATTAGCACCGTAGTGTTGTGTGGACTGGTCCAGGCTGAGGTTGATGGTGGGATGGAAATTGTTGAAATCATGGTGGAATTCCTCAAGAGCTTCTTTTCCATGGGTCCAGATGATGAAGATGTCATCAATGTAGCGCAAATAGAGTAGGGGCATTAGGGGACAAGAGCTGAGGAAGCGTTGTTCTAAGTAAGCCATAAAAATGTTGGCATACTGTCGGGCCATGCGGGTACCCATCGCAGTGCCGCTCTCTATTTGCGCTACATTGATGACATCTTCATCATCTGGATCCATGGAAAAGAAGCTCTTGAGGAATTCCACCATGATTTCAACAATTTCCATCCCACCATCAACCTCAGCCTGGACCAGTCCACACAAGAGATCCACTTCCTGGACACTACGGTGCTAATAAGCGATGGTCACATAAACACCACCCTATATCGGAAACCTACTGACCGCTATTCCTACCTACATGCCTCTAGCTTTCATCCAGATCATACCACTCGATCCATTGTCTACAGCCAAGCGCTACGATATAACCGCATTTGCTCCAACCCCTCAGACAGAGACAAACACCTACAAGATCTCTATCATGCATTCCTACAACTACAATACCCACCTGCTGAAGTGAAGAAACAGATTGACAGAGCCAGAAGAGTACCCAGAAGTCACCTACTACAGGACAGGCCCAACAAAGAAAACAACAGAACGCCACTAGCCATCACCTTCAGCCCCCAACTAAAACCTCTCCAACGCATCATCAAGGATCTACAACCTATCCTGAAGGACAACCCATCACTGTCACAGATCTTGGGAGACAGACCAGTCCTTGCTTACAGACAGCCCCCCAATCTGAAGCAAATACTCACCAGCAACCACACACCACACAACAGAACCACTAACCCAGGAACCTATCCTTGCAACAAAGCCCGTTGCCAACTCTGTCCACATATCTATTCAGGGGATACCATCATAGGGCCTAATCACATCAGCCACACTATCAGAGGCTCGTTCACCTGCGCATCTACCAATGTGATATATGCCATCATGTGCCAGCAATGCCCCTCTGCCATGTACATTGGCCAAACTGGACAGTCTCTACGTAAAAGAATGAATGGACACAAATCAGACGTCAAGAATTATAACATTCAAAAACCAGTTGGAGAACACTTCAATCTCTCTGGTCACTCGATCACAGACCTAAGAGTGGCTATACTTCAACAAAAAAGCTTCAAAAACAGACTCCAACGAGAGACTGCTGAATTGGAATTAATTTGCAAACTGGATACAATTAACTTAGGCTTGAATAGAGACTGGGAATGGATGAGTCATTACACAAAGTAAAACTATTTCCCCATGGTATTTCTCCCCCCCCCCCCACTGTTCCTCTGATATTCTTGTTAACTGCTGGAATTAGCCTACCTTGCTTGTCACCATGAAAGGTTTTCCTCCTTTCCCCCCCCTGCTGCTGGTGATGGCTTATCTTAAGTGATCACTCTCCTTACAGTGTGTATGATAAACCCATTGTTTCATGTTCTCTGTGTGTGTGTATATAAATCTCTCCTCTGCTTTTTCCACCAAATGCATCCGATGAAGTGAGCTGTAGCTCACGAAAGCTTATGCTCTAATAAATTTGTTAGTCTCTAAGGTGCCACTGGTACTCCTTTTCTTTCTGGAGGTGATAGGCATTATCAGGACAGGATTGTATCCTAACAGCCCAATAGCACCTTATTTCAATGTGACTAGGTTGGAATGTGAGGAGGTGACCGGTTGCTTCCCAGCTTATGGCTGCCTCTGCTGCTTAGCCAAAGGCCTTAGCCTAAGCACAGGGCCTGAGACTGTCACAGTAAGAGAAGGACCTTACACCGGCAGACAGTGATTTTGATTCTTTCTTTTATACCTCTATGACTAGCCAAGTGATAAGAATACATCTAAATTCTTAGAGTATAGGCCTTTACAGACAGGCCTGAATATCTATATCCTAACACTGTTTTGCTCTAGATCATCCCATCTTCCTAGGGAACGGGGCAGGGAAATGGCTGTGGTGAATCCTGCTCAGGTAGGGGATGTTTGGAGCAGCTGCTAGAGAGGGTTGTTGTAGAGGGGGCAGGGCAGGAAATACATAGGATGGGGCAGGGAGGGGGACAGGGTGTGTTAAACCTGCTGGGACATATGAACAGGCCCATTGGGGGGTGGGGTGAAAATTCTCCCATTTCTGAAACCGGAAACAAGCCCCTGGACAGGGCTGAGAAAACAGACCAGAGTGCTGAAGCCTGAACCCACTGGTCAGACACTGCGGTGAAATGCAAAGGGAAGGTGCTGGGTTTCTTGTTCCTGTGTGGAGCTCTGTTTCCCACATCAGCCTGTGCCTAGTAGTTGGGTGGCAAATGAGATTAAACCCTGCCCTCCTCCGTCTGCTGGGAGGGACAAGGAGCTCTCACCTTCTCTCTGTTCTGTGGAGCCTCCTGGCCACTGTGAGCAGGGTGGGGGTGGGATTCTGCTCCTCTGGCCCTTCCAGAGCTGTCCTATTTTTGTGCTTCTTCCCCCATGAATAGTGGGATTGTGGCTGGGGCAGCAGGTACTGAGTGGGGAGCACCTGTTGTTTCAGATGCCGGTGACCTTTGAGGAGGTGGCTGTGTACTTCACTGCTGGGCAGGGGGCTCTGTTGGACCCCAGTCAGAGAGCCCTCTACAGGGACGTCATGCAGGAGAATTATGAGACGGTGACCTCGCTGGGTAAGGATTCGTGTCCCCTCAGCTATTTGAAGCCATGGGTCCTGCATTTCTGAATCTGGTCAGGTTCTTCCCTCGTCAGTTTGATTAGAAGGGAATGGGTTGCATAGTCCACAGCTCCAGTGTGTGAGAGCCGTTCACCTCCATACCCCCTCCAATGGGACAGGGGAATCATAGACCTAATGGACATGCTAATTTATCCCCATCCCTCCATCTGTAATGGGGGCAGAAGCAGCGTATCATCCTATCTGTATTAATTCTCACTCACACACAGGATCTCTGTGCACCTCCCTTCCTGGGATGAGCTCCATGTGTGGGGAGGGCTCTGGGCATTTAGACGCAGGCAGGGGTTTAACACCAGAGCTGTGTGTGCCTCAGCAAGTCCTCCAGAGCACACAGATCCTGAGAACTCCTAGTGAGGGTGTGACAACTCCCCCTCCCCCAGACATCTGCCTCTCCAAAGGGGAATCCGTGACCACATGCCCATCTGTTCAGATCCCACAACCCCCTAGCAAATTATGGTGTCAGTTTAAACTCAAGATTGTGTCCTTTGCAACAAATACTGCCCCAATCCTCATTGCACTCGGATCATGCCTGATTTCATCCTCTGAGCAGGACTCCCCATTCCCAAACCTGACTTGATCGCCCAGCTGGAAGCAGGGGAAGAGGCATGGGTCCCAGATCTCCAGGACTCCGAGGAAAGGAAGATCCTAAGAGGCACCCACACAGGTGAGAAGTCAATGACACTGACACAGAAACTATAAGGCAAATGAAGGGAAAAGCTGAAAATCCCAAAAATGTGGTGTGAGCCCCCTCAGTTCTGCCTCATCTCACTCAGGTCTGATGCGGTCAGCAGCTGTGTTCCCTGTAAGCTGAGTGCTTGGCTGGCTGCCCAGGAGAAATTCAAATGCTGTCCAGCTGATTAGCAGAGAGCGCACATCTGGCAGCATGTGTTCAGGTGCCCGTCCCCACACTTTGCTGTGTCCTGCAGCTGTTCCCAGGACCCTCCTACTGGCTTTGCAGAGTGGGGGTGCAAATAGGGTGCTGATGTCAGGGTGTCCCTCTCCCCTCTGTACCCCATCTCTGCAGAGCAGGGGACACAGACTGGCTCAGGACTTGGAGCTGCTGCGGTGAACAGTGAGTGAGTGAGTGCCTTTCTTAAAGAGACAGTGCACTGTTTCTGAGATTTCCCCGGAGCAGCTCACACAGTTTCTGTCTGTCTGTCTCTCACATGCTTTCTCATACACACTCTTTCACACTTACCCCCAACACATACTTGTATTATTGTTGTTGTTACTTCTTGGCACTTCCTGCAAAGCACATATATTCTCTGTAATTTTATTCTTTCTAAGTGTGTTATGTTAAGTGTTTTTATAATTTTTGTTTCTCGTACACTTAAATTTAATTCTTCGAGTAGCGAGTTCTAAAATGCCTAACCTGTCCTGGCTGGAATAATTATCCCTATAGTAACTTTTTAAAAATATACATTACATTTAGGTTTTTTGTTTCTACTGGTGACACACATCCACACATACCTCGGTGCACATAACAGAATTTATTTCGCACATGTATGGAAAAAATTAGAGGGAACATTGTTCAGCAGGTGTCACATCATCATGACAGATATCGCTTATGGCTTCCCACCCATCCTGTTAGCTGTCAGGAGTTTTCTCCCTGACTTCACTTTCCTCTCAGTGTTTGGATGGGATATGGAGACAGAATCCAGTTTCGTAGTCTTCAAACAGTTACTGTGTTGTGTTTTCCCTCTTTGCTTTTCACTTTTGTCTTTCTGCTAACCCAGGCAATGAATCCTGTCATGATTCTTTCTCTCCCCCAGCAGATGATGTGAGAATGAGTGAGAATGAGGAGGGGAATCCACAGCAGGAAGGTCCTGAGCAAGTGGAACTGCAGGGGAACTTTTTGAGAAGAGCTGAAGAGAACTTTTCCCAGTGCTTGGAACAGAGAAAAGCCTGGAGTAATTGGCACAGGTCAGAGAGGAAGCTGGAAAACCACCCAGGGAAGAAAGTGCACGATTCCTTTGAATGTGGAGGAGGAGACAAGGATTCCAAAGAAACCACAACCCAGCAGACAAATCCCAAAGAAAAGAAACTTTATAAATGCTTAGAATGTGGAAAAAGCTTCAGTTGGAGCTCAAATCTTGCTGCCCATCGGAGACTGCACATGGGAGAGAAACCGTATAAATGCCTTGAGTGTGGGAAAAGCTTCAGTCAGTGCTCAGGCCTTATTAGGCATGGAAGAATCCACACAGGAGAGGGACCATATAAATGCCTTGAATGTGGGAAAAGTTTTGGTGCACCATCAGCCCTTATTGTACATCAGAGAACCCACACGGGAGAGAAACCCTATAAATGCCTTGAGTGTGGGAAACGCTTCAGTCAGCACTCAGGCCTTATTAGCCATGGGAGAATCCATACGGGAGAGGGACCACATAAATGCCTTGAATGTGGGAAAAGTTTCAGTGGACCATCAGTCCTTATAATACATCAGAGAACCCACACAGGAGAGAAACCGTTTAAATGCTTGCACTGTGGGAAAAGTTTCAGTCAGCGCTCACATCTTACTTGCCATGGGAGAATCCACACTGGAGAAGGACCGTATAAATGCTTGGACTGTGGGAAAAGTTTCAGTGGACCATCAGCCCTTATTGCACATAAGAGGACCCACACAGGAGAGAAACCCTATAAATGCTTGGATTGTGGAAAAAGCTTCAGTGTGAGGTCAGGTCTTATCATCCATAGGAGAATCCACACAGGAGAGAAACCGTATAAATGTCTTGACTGTGGAAAAAGTTTCAGTGCATCATCAGTCCTTATTACACATCAGAGAACCCACACGGGAGAGAAACCCTATAAATGCTTGGACTGTGGAAAAAGCTTCAGTCAGCGCTCAGGCCTTATTAGCCATAGGAAAATCCATACGGGAGAGGGACCATATAAATGCCTTCAGTGTGGGAAAAGTTGCAGTGCACCATCAGCCCTTATTACACATCAGAGAACCCACACGGGAGAGAAACCATATAAATGCCTTCAGTGTGGGAAAAGTTTCAGTGCACCATCAGCCCTTATTGTACATCAGAGGACTCACACAGGAGAGAAACCTTATAAATGCTTGGACTGTGAGAAAAGCTTCAGTCAGAGCTCAAATCTTACTGCCCATCGGAGACTGCACATGGGACCCTGTAAATGATTGGACTGTGGGAAAAATTTCAGTGGCCCATCAGCCCTTATTTCATATCGGAGAACCCACACAGGAGAGAAACCCATATAAATGCCTCCACTGTGGGAAAAGTTTTTTATTCGAAGATCAATCCTTGCTTCACATCAGACAATCCACACAAGAGAGAGAACCCATAAGTGTTTGGATTGTGGGAAAAGCTTCAATAAGTGCAGGAAAAGATTCAATCTGAGCTCACATATTATTCCCCATTGCATAATTCACAGAAGAAAGAGCTTGAATGTGGGGGAAGCTTTATTTGGTGCTCACACAGCATCAAGCATCAGCAAATCCACACATGGAAGAGCCCTCTCAGATATCTTTAGCATGGAAAAAGCTTCAGTTGGAGCTAACACCACATTGGACATCAGAGACTCCTCCACACAGGAGATAAATTCTCTCAGTGCCCTGACTAGGGCTGGCCTTAGTAAAATCTCCATTTCCTAATTCCCACACACATCAGAGGCATTTGGCTCTCAGGTATCCATCTGCCCATCTTTGGGGGCAGGTTCCAGCAGCAGATGATCCTGAGCTGATCAGCGACACTCTGACTTTGCTTGGTCTAAGCTAACCACAGGCAGAGAAGGAGAAGTGCCAATCAGCCCTGTGATGGGTTGCCCCCCCGCTCTGGGGATGCCACCTGATGTACTGGAGTTCCACTGAGCCCGCCTGTTTCACCAGCCAGGTCCCCCTCACCCTGCCTTGCCAAGCCAGGCTTTCCAGCCTACACTGGCAAACACACAGGTAGGGCCACATCCTCCTGCAGAAAGACACAGACACTGAGATAAGGTCTGCATGGGAAGACCCAGCTTGGGAAGTGCCCAGCACTTGTGTGCACACCACCATAGGAGTGCAAACCCAAGGTTTGTACTGTCTTGCGCTGCACAGCAAACTGTGCAATGTAAGCTCATTGATCACCCCCTCCCTCGATGTGGAGGAAGATATGCACAGATTCTTGCCCCCCCAGTTATGGATTCCTCAAACTGGGTTTAAGGTAAACAAAATGAGTTAACTATAAAGATAGATTTTAAGTAATAATAAGGGATAGCAAACAGATCAAAGCAGATTACTGAGCAAATAAAACAAACACGCAAACTAATTATTTACAGGCCAGAGCCCTTTCCATTCTGGGCCCAATCCTTTCTCCCTGAGCCTAGTTTCAGGTGTTCACAGCAGTCATCTTGGGTGGGGATCTCCTCCAGAGAAACAGAGATGGATTGACTTTGATTACCTCACTCCCCAGCCATAAATAGGATTTACATAAGGTGGGCAAGCTTTGTTTCCCAGACTTATCCCCAACCTCTTTTTGTAGAAAAATACAAGCAGTCCAAGATGGGGTTTAGTACCAGGTGACATGACCACATGACCCTGCAGTGTTAAAGCAGACTTGAACCAAAGTTATCCCAGGAAACTTCTCAGGAAGGTGAGAGATTAGCATTTTCAAAGTTCCATTGTTCTCCCTAATGGCCCATTGATTAGCGAGCCAGGCTGGTTGCATTTTGTTTGATAGGCGTTTCCCAGGTGCAAACACTTCTGTAATTGATACATAGTCAATATTCCTAACTTCAAATACAGAAATGATATGATACATGCACATATAAATTGGATAATCATAATCATAACCTTTCCAATGATGCCTTACATGATCCATCTTGCTTAAACATATTTTAGTTATGCCATATTCATATCATAACAATATCTTTATGAAGATTATTAGGGCATAGTGCCACAAGCCCCTTTTCCTTGCTGCAGCCCTGGCTGCTGAATGGATAGGCCTTCCTGCCTCCTGCTAACCTGCTGGAGGAAGAAAGAGAAACCTGGATGAATTCCCACCCACTCCCTTCCCTTCCCAGACATGATCTCCTTTCCACGAAGACTAGGAGAATGATATCTGGGCCAGGCCCCACAATCACTCTGGACACCTGTCCCCATCTTCCAGCAGCCACTGGGCTGGGCTCCCCCACTTACCTGGAGCTGGCCCCTGCAGGATAAGTGTCCCTAAGGCTGACAACTTCCCTTCCCTATATCCCCTGAGGTGGTGCATTCCAGGGATCAAATGTGAAGGGACCAAGAGGCATGGGTTTTGGGGAGGAAACTGGGGGATTCAATGCTTGGGTCTGGTGGATGTGGGAAGCAGAGTGTGCTGGGGAAATCAGATGTTGGGGATTGTGGGATAAGAGAAGAGTACAGGGAAGAGAGGTGCTGCCTCTTATCACTCATTCCCTCTGCCCCTTTTCCCTGCCAACTCTGCATTCAGAAAGCACCACAGAGAGGGACTGATTTCCACAGGGTCTTTTTTCATGGGCCTAAAGGCCTCGGATCCTGCTTCTGCCTCTTCAGCATCAGCTTCCATAGGCCTGCCTGTGGTGGGAAAAGTGGTTGGGATTAGCTAGCAAATCTCCTCTGACCCTCCCCCACTTTTCCTAGTCTAGACTGACCCCAACCATCTTATATAGTCTGATCTCCCCATTAGCAGAGTGATTGTTAGTCACTGAGTTGCCCCTTTGAGGAGAGATTGTCTCATTCCTACATAGTCTCACATTGCTCCACATTATGTCAAAAAACATTTATTTTTTGTACATTGACTCCCTTGGAGACCAGAATTAAATAGATTCTAAAAGTGCTGGAGCAGGGTTAGGAAAATGTGTTTTGGGTTCTGTGTTTTTTGAGGATAATGGGGTGAGATGGAGGGATTCCCTCCTCCCCTCTTCACTGTCATGCTCCACCCTGACACAGAAGCCTCTGTCTGAGCCTTGGAGAGTTTATCCTCTCCCCATTCTACCCCACACCTCCCAGCATGGCACTTTGCTCTCCATGCTTAGGTATCACACTTTGATTGTTTTTTTTTATCCTGATTCAGACTCATAAGGGCTAGAGATGAAAGTGTCCCAGACCTTGTGGGGAATTCAAATGAATCCCAAAGCTCTGGCTGACCTTTCTGAGCTAAAGTCCCTGCTTTCATCTGTTGGTAAAGTAGCTTCTGGGCTTTGTAGATGTTCAGATTTTGGCTTTGGTTTGCTTTTGTTTCTTTTTTTCATTGTGATGATGCTAAAACTTTTGTAACTGACACAACCAAATAAAGAGGAGGTGCTGAGTAAAGCAGGTTAGCCAGGTCAGAAGAAAATGGATACATTTGTTTTCCTTCTTTTGGAAGTTAGGATTCTGTGGGATTTCACTTTATGAACCTGAAAGTGTTTTGTAGCACACCTTGAAGTGTTGGTTTTTCTCTCTTCCTGCAGGCTGGTTGGTCACATAGTCTGATATTAGTTTAGTATGACAGGATTAGTTTAGTTTGACCCAGCTTTATTGAGGACTTTATGAGACAAATGATCATTTGCCAGAACAGTCCTTTTTTATTTTATTTTAAATGTTCTTTCCCATTATCATGAGATTTTTGTGTTTGAACAATGAAAATTATCAGTATCTCTCGGCACCAACACTGAGGGTGAGAGCTAGATTCACACTTCAAGAGGCTGAGACCGAATGGGGCATGGAGTTACTTCCTGATCCCTGCAGAGATGTGAAATGCAATCAGGAGGGGGAGAGGGCAGGGAAACAGAGTTGGGAAACTGCAGACTTATTTTGCAATCAGATAGCAGAGGCTGAGAACTGTGAACTTGCTGCACCAATGGCAGTGAGGGACAGGAATTGCCCTATGAGTCAGCTGAAGCCATCACTGTAATCTAATGGGCTACAGATGATGCCCCAAGAGGGAAAGGGATGGTGTCCCCCCATTGCTGAGAGGACAAGGCTGGGCAGAGGAAAGAAGGAAACTGGGGAAGCCAACAGGCTTGGGGCAGCCTTGAAGCCAGGCTGACCTCCATCATTGAGGCCAGAGATAGAGGAGGAGCCTGACAGCCCAGCTGGTCACCCCTCTACCAGTGTCCTGTGTGGGGACAACAGCCTCTCTGCCCCACTCACACCACACTGTATCCATCCAATCTCAGCTCTTTGGATTCCCTGCTCTCGGAGTGTTTGCTTTGTGACTGGGTCCCAGCCAGGGCCGGCTCCAGGCACCAGTGAAGGTGCTTGGGGCGGCCAATAGAAAGGGGTGGCACTCTGTCCGTGATTGGGGCGGCACATCCGCATCTTCGGTGGCAATTTGGTGATGGGCCCTTCGCTCCCTCTCTCCATCTTCAGTGGCATGTCCTGCCTTTTTTTTTTTTTTTTTGCGCCGCTTGGGACAGCAAAAAAGTTGGAGCTGGCCCTGGTCCCAGCATCTCTCCTGGATTCTCTGCACTTTTCTATCAGTTTGTAAATGTTGCTCGGTTGCTTGTGCTTGGGGGAATTGGGCACAGCAATGTGGTGTTCTGGGGATAAAAAGTACCTTGCTGAGCGGGAGTGGGGAAAGGGGTCTGTCTTTGTTTGTCCTTTGGAATAATAAAGTAGAATTTAGTTTCCTCACACTCCCAGTGTCCTTTCTTTTGCATTAAATACCCACTGGATTCAGAGTGGAGGTTAAAAGTAAAAAAAATACAAACATGGTCTGGTACGGAAATGCACAGTGTGGTCACTCATACAGCCTCACCTCTGCCCTGTCATAGGCTCAATTGCAGGTAGTATATTCACAAATTTATATATGTTGTGGCAGAGCTCTGACCTTGTCCCCATGGGTCCCGCGCTTCCAGGCGGTTTATGCTAGCCTCAGAGGCTCACTGCGACCCTCCACATAGCCCTTCTCTCTCTCTAGGGCCAGGGTTACAGTCTACTGAGCCCTTTTCATCATAAGCCAGCAAGGAGGTTGGTGAGAGAACTCCCACAGTCTCTGCTGTCCCTACAGGCTTGTTCCAGAATAGTTTAGCCTCCTGTTCGGAGAGGGACCTGTCTTCCCCTCCCAGAAGGTGTTTCTGTAGTGGCAGGTTGGGGGGAACCCAGACCCACCCTCTACTCCAGGTTCTGGGCTAGGGACCCTAATGGCAGCAGCTGTTGACAGCCGACCTTTCACTGCCAGAGTTGCTACATTTCCCTGGGCCACTTCCCCACAGCTCCCCTGCTTCTCTCTCTCAATACCTTCTTCACCCTTTCCAGTAGCTTGAGGGTATCTTCATTACCCAGCCCTTCTGCTCTACTTCTTCTCCTCTGACTCCCTTTGGCTATACTATCAGAGGGGCCTTACTTAGAGTCAGGTGTTTGCATTAGCTTAACAGGTTCCTCTTTGCAGGTTAATTGGAGTCAGGTGTTCTCATTTGCCTAACGGCTTCAACTGACTCTTTCAAGGCTAATTAGAGTCATGTGTCCACCCTAGCCTAGAGCAGCCCCTGATCTGGTCAGTCAGGGAACAGAACCCTACTGCTTCGCTAGTGGCCAGTAGCTCTGCCCTTGCTCCTCTCCTATAGCCCTCTGGCTTGGAGGAAGGTGGGAGACTACTGCTCTTGCTACTGGGGGGAGGCCACTCCCCTCACTATGGGGATTGGTCAGTCTTGCTCTGGTTGCCCTGCTGGCTGGAGCTCTTCCTGGGCCTCTGCCGCTGGCTGGAGCTCCCCCCTCTCTGAAGGACTACTGCTGGCTGGCTGGTGGGACCTCCTCTCTCTGGAGAACTGCAGCTGTCTGTCACTGCTGGTGTGGGGAATGGGGTGGCCTTGCTGGCCTGTCCCCCCCACCCATTCCTCCGGAGGGAGAGCCGAGGACCCAAACACCACCACCACCGCCACCACTCCCACCTTCCTTGCCTGGCTGGCTGCCGCCTACTTCCAGCTGCTGACTGCTGCTCCTGAGCCTGCTGCCTCGTGGAGGGGAAGGAAGATTGCTGTGGGATGCTGTGGAGGGGGTTGGTTGGCATTATTGGACTGAGTGACTCTAACAACTGTGCTCCTGGGGTGGTGGTAGCCTTGGCTGCTGTGGAAGGCTGGGGGAGAGGCATGGAGCCCTCCCCCTAGTCCAGCTGCCCCCCCTCCTCACTTTCCACCACCACCACTGCTGCCCCCTCCACCAACCCAGCTGACCACCGACACCTGCTGCTCGCCCCTCGACGGGGCCGTTTGCTCCTCCCCTCACCACCATCAGGTACTGTACCTAGCAGCGAACAAGGACTGGAGCGAGCCTCACAAGCGCTCATGGGTGCACTCCCCCCCGCCTTGGACTTGGCCCCCCCACCCCAGTTGCATTGGGCTCGGGGCCTCCCCACTACTCCCCCTTCAGCACAGTTTTCCCTCCCTCCCATAGCCCCCAGAAGTGTCCCCCCCATTGTTTGCCTGCCCTACCCTAACCCCGCCCTAGGTTCCTGAGTTTGTCGCTTTGCCTGCCCCACCCTTTCCAGCAGTTCATTTTTCCCGTTCTACCTGACCCACCCACAGCTATTTCACCAAATGTTCCTACTCCCCTGCCTCCCGTTGGCTCCCCACCCGCCCAGCCCACCACACTGTGTGCCCATATCCTTTCCCTGAGCACTTGTGCCCCCACCCCTTTAAGTTGTATACCCTGATCACCGCACCCCCTGTTACCACTGTAGCCCTTCCCTATCCAAGTGCAGCCAGAGGAGCCGGTACCCTACCCTGTGCCTGTGATTGTGCCCCCCTTTTGCCTTTGTGTCCCCCCACTGCTGGCGCCCTCTTCCCCTGCCTGCAGCCTAGGGGGGAGAAGCGGTTGCTTCTTCCCTTTCTTCTGGTGCCCCCTGTTGTCATTTCCCCACCCCATGCTGGTTGGTACTCTCCTTCCCTGCGTATAGCCTAGCAGGGAAGAGTGGTTAGCCCAGTTCCCTCTCCTTCATGCTCCTGCCCCTCCCGCTGGACCCTCCTCCCCTGCGTGTTGCTTAGGGGTGAGGAGTGGTTGCCCGTCGCTCCACCCCCATACTAGGGCCTCCTCTTGCTACCATGGAGGAGGACCCTGCTCCTGCCCCTGCTTCTGCCCCTGCTGACCCCGTGGCCCCACTTTGCCACCGTCCCTGCCTCCCCTTTAGCTCACCTCTCAGCCACCACTGCTCTAAACTCTGCCGCTGCCCCAGCCCCCCCCCCCCCTTCCATGAGCAAAAAGGGCCAGGGGAACAAGAAGGGCAAGGGCCTCACCTGGAAAACAAAATCTCCTGCAGGCAGGGCTGCCCTCCCTGCCATGGCTCTGACACCTGCCACAGCCCCTCCTTCCCCTGCTGTTCCTTCCACCAGCTCTGGGGGCACTCCATCTCGGGCCCCCAGAGCGTATGCACAGGTGGCCGCCGCGGCCCCTCCCCCCCCTCGTACCACCACGCCAACCACCCCGACCGCTGCCTCCAGTACCATCCCTGGCGGCCGGGGTCTCGTCCCCTCACTGACAAGGAGGCATGGCGTCTGTTGCCTCCTGGCACTCCCCTTGCCCCACGTCGAAATGTACGTGCAAGCATTGGTGCGGGTGGTGGGGCCCACGGCCGTCGTGGCAGCCTCCAAAATGTATGGGAAGGTCGTGTTCTTCCTGGTGTCAGAGGCCGCTGCTCAGAAGGCGGTGGAGAAGGGCCTGGTGGTGGGGGGCGTGTTTGTCCCCCTAGAACCCCTGGAGGACATGGGCATATGGGTGGTGTTGACCTCCGTCCCACCCTTCCTCCCCAACACTGCCCTGTTACCTGCCCTCTCCACCCTGGGGAAGCCCATTTTGATCATCAGCCCTCTCCTGTTGGGCTGTAAGGACCCCGCCCTCTGTCACGTCCTATCCTTCCCCTGGCAAGTCCAACTCCAACTGCCGCCGGCGGTGCATGACGGAGTGGCGCTCGAGGGGTCCTTCCTGGTGCCTTACCGGGGCCCACTCCTGGGTCCACTACATGATGGGGGAGGCCCAGTGCTTCTTCAACCGGGTGACAGGTTGACAGGGCATGTTCAGAGGGACTGCCCCCTGGCCTGGCACGGAGGGGTTCCCGGGACCCCGAGACCCGGGAGGGCGCCGGCCCTGTCATCGCCAGTGACCCTGGTGGCCCGGCTACCGCTGCAGCTGCCCCTCCTCCTCCTGCTGTAGCCCCTGCTCGGGCTGCAGGGGACAGACCCCCCCGCCATCGTGCCCAGAGGGGGGAGGTGGGCCTCGCCTCCATCAGCTGAAGTTCAGCAGGGCCCGTGGAGGAGTGGGCAGTGAGACTCTCGCTGGCCAAAGGAGAGGGCCCACCCCAGGGGGAGGTTTCCCTTTCCCCTGCCCCCGTTGTCCTACCCTTGCCACCCCAAGCCCCAGAACCATTGCCCTTGCCCCCTCCCCCTGACCCTACCCCTGCTGACCAGCCCTCCACCTTGGCGGGCTGGGTGCTCGTCCAGGGGAAGCACGGTGCCTGAAAATCACAGGCCCAATCCCTCCTCTCCAACGAGGAGGTAGAGGAGGCCCCACGAAAGATGCTGTGGGGGGGGCTGATGCTGCTAAATCTTCAGCCGTGCCCCCGGATGGAACCCAGCAGGAGGCATGGACCATGGAAGCCGTGGCAGCGGACAGAGGCAATCCTGGCCCCTTGTTGAGTCCCCCCCTGAGGAAGCCTCTGCAGGAGTTCCCTCAGCCCCTGTGCCACCTGCTGCTGATGCCAGGGAAATTGTTGCCCCAGGTACTGGCGGGGAGGATTCTGGGGCTGTGGGGATTGATTTTACTTCCATCTTTGAGGAGATCGAGGCCCTGGGTCTGACCCCAGTTATCCAGGGGGAGGATGACCCCACACCAGTGGGCCTCGATCTGGGCAGCAGCTAAGTCCCGCCATCCCCTCCTCCTGTCGATAAATCTCTCCATTAAGCATCTTCACATAACTTTCATATGACTTTGTATTATGCCTCTTATTTTCATACAACTTTGTATCAGATCCTTATATAGAAAACTTTGTATTGAGTAGAATAAGATTTCCGCCGCCCCCCTTTTAATCAATTGCCCTGTTGAATGAATGAGTAAAGGCTTGGAAGGCAAGCACCTCCAGACAGCTGCAACAGTTGGAGAGGGGATGGAAGCCAGACCCAAGAACAATAAAACTTGTCAAGTGGGCTCACTAAAGAAGAGCAGACATATTGATGGCCTTGGGGGTTAGAAGCAAGCCCCTTCTCTTAAAAACACCCTCTTTGAACAGCATTGGGACGACACCCAGAAGGAAGCAACACAAAGGACCAATGGACACAGATACAGATTTTGAATCTGGTATAGATTTGTATGAGATGGAAGCTGCTATAAATGTGAGGTGTCTTGCAGAGGACCCTGGGTCTCATCTTGTCAACATGGGAGCATCGATCCGGATTGGCAGAAGCCCGGCTCCACCCCTCCCCCATCTAACTCACCTAGCCAGTGAAGTTAAGGGGAGCAACTAATTGGTAACAGCAACAAGACAGAGGGTGTTTGAGTATGTGAGTGCATGAGTATAAAATATATCATACGCATATGATACAGTGTTGATTGATACATGTATTACCAATAAATGTGGTGCTTTGCCTGATTCCCCCTAAAAAGATCCTGTGCAGTATTTTAAGTCCACACTCCTCCCCACTCCTCACCCCAAGCTGTTGCCCCTGCTCTGGTCCTGGGGGGACTTCTGTTGTGTCCTCCGTGAAGGCCCTTTTGGAGGAGGGGAGCAGGACCAGGAGTCAGGACATCGTGGCCTACCAGTGGGCCCGCAAGTTCCATGACTCCCTATTGACCTTTGAGGTCGAGACCAGGTTATTGCGAGGCCCGCTGGAAGCTCTCGATCACCCTGCCCATGAGGATCCACCCTAGCCCTCACTATGACAATTACCATCTTTGCCACATTAAACACCTGGGGCTGTAGAGTGGGTCTCTGCAGGAGCCAGATGCTCTCCTTCCTTTAGGAGGAGAGGTACTCTGTGATCTTCCTGCAGGAGACCCACACGGCTCCAGCCCCCGAGGTTAGCTGGCGGCTGGAGTGGGGAGACAGGGTTTATTTTGGCCACCTCAGCACCCATTTGGCTGGGTGGCTACTCTGTTCACCCCAGAGCTATGGCCCGAGGTGCTGGGGGTCACTGATGTCATGCCAGGCCGCCTGCTGCATGTCCAGGCCTGTGTGGAGGGGCTGATCTTAAACCTAGTCAGTGTTTATGCCCCAAACATGGGCCAGGACTGGGTGCGCTTTTACCGGCAGGTGTTGACCTTCCTTGGCACCCTGGATCCTCACGAGTGCCTGGTCCTGGGCGGAGACTTCAACACCACCTTCGAAGATTGGGACCGCTCAGGACTCGAAAGTTCCCCAGCCGCAATGGGCATCCTCAGGGAGATCGTGGACCATCACTCCCTGGTAGATGTCTGGCACGACCACCACCCGGATGACGATACCGCCTTCATCTATGTCTGGGTGGAGGATGATCGGTCGCACCACTCCCAGTTGGACCACATTTATTTCTCATGTTTCCATCTGGCACGGGCCCACACCTCCGGCATCCGGCCGGCCCCGTTCATGGATCACCACTTGGTGACTGTGACAGCCTCTCTCAGTTCAGAGAGGCTGGGCACGCCTATTGGCATTTTAATAACAAGCTTGCTGGAAGATGTGGGCTTTGTGGCATCCTTCTGGGAGTTCTGGCTGGCCTGGCGGGGGCAGCGATGCGCCTTTCCCTCAGCACTGTGGTGGTGGGATGTGGGGAAGGTACATGCGCGGCTCTCCTGCCAAGACTACACCTGGGGCACCAGCCAGCGAAGGGATGCGGTGATAGGGCAGTTGGAGGGGGAGGTCTTAGAGCTAGAGAGGCCTCTGGCCTCTGACCCCTCTGTGCAACATACCAGGAGAAGCAGGAGGAGCTCCGGGCCCTGGAGGACCATTGGGCCCAGGGTGCCTTTGTTTGATCCAGCATCCGTCTCTTTCGGGAGATGGATCATGGCTCCCACTTCTTCCATGCCCTGGAGAAAAAGAGGGGAGCCAAAAAGCATGTCACCTGCCTCCTGCCGGAGGACGGCACCCCCCTCATGGATCCAGAGGAGATGCGCGGAAGGGCCGGGGCCTTCTACACTAGCCTTTTCTCCCCGGATCCGACCGAAGCATGTAGGGTGCTCTGGACCGAACTCCTGACAGTCAGTGCAGGCGACCGAGACCAGCTGGAGCTGGCTCTCTCTTTCTGGCCAAGTTCTCGGAAGCCCTTCGTCTCATGCCCACCAACAAATCTCTGGGCATAGACGGGCTGACCGTGGAGTTCTACTGTGTGTTCTGGGACATCCTTGGCCCAGACTTCGTCACCGTCTGGGCCGAGTCCTTGAAAAGCCCCTCTCTCATGCAGATGAGCTGTGCTAGCCTTATTGCCAAAGAAGGGGGACCTCTGCGACTTACAGAACTGGTATCCCATCTCGCTCCTCAGCACGGACTACAAAGTTGTAGCGAAGGCCATCTCGCTGTGGCTGGGGAACGTGCTGATGGACGTGGTCCATCCCGACCAGACCTACACCGTCCTGGGCCGGACCATCTTTGATAATTTGTACTTGGTCCGGGACCTCTTGGAGCTGGGGCATAGGGATTGTCTGTTGTTTGCCTTCCTGTCCCTGGACCAGGAGATGGCGTTCGACAGGATGGACCACGGGTATCTCCTGGGCACTCTGCAGGCATTCGGCTTCAGGCCCCAGTTTGTGGGCTTTCTCCAGGTGCTGTACGCTGAGGCAGAGTGTCTGGTCAGGCTCAACTGGACCCTGACTGAGCCAGTCAGCTTCGGGTGGGGAATACGGCAGGGGTGCCCCCTCTTGGGCCAGCTGTATGCTCTGGCAATTGAGCCCTTCCTCTGTCTCCTCTGCCAGAGGTTGACGGGGTTGGTGCTGCAGGAGCCGGAGCTGGGGCTGGTCCTGTCGGTGTACGTCGACGACGTGCTTCTTGTGGTCCAGGCCCCAGACGACCTGGTGCGGGTGGAGGCCTGCCAGGCCGTTTACATCAGCAGCCTCCTCTGCCCGGGTCAACTGGGTCAAGAGCTCTGGCCTGATGGTCGGAGACGGGTGGCAGGCGAGTTCCCTCCCACCCACGCTTTAGGCCATCCGGTGGAGTGTGAGTCCACTGCTCTATCTCGGCGTTTACCTTTCTGCCACACATCCTTCACCAGAGAACTGGCAGGACGTGGAGGCCAAGGTGGGTGAGTGGCTGCAGAGATGGACAGGACTGCTCCGGTGTCTCTCTCCCTGCTAGGGAGGGCGCTGGTGCTGAACCAGCTAGTCTTGTCCATGCTCTGGCACCAGCTTAACATCCTGAGCCCGGCCCTGGGGATCCTGGCCAAGCTCCAGAGGACAGCCCTGGAGTTTTACTGGCCAGGACTGCACTGGGTCTCTGCAGGGGTTCTGAGTCTTCTCCTGGAGGAGGGAGGACAGGGCCTGGTCTTCCTTTTTAGCCAGGTCCATGTCTTCTGCCTCCAGACCCTCCAGAGACTCCTTTATGGTGCAGGTAGTCTGGCGTGGAGCACTCTGGTGCACACCTTCCTCCGCTGCTTCCGAGGGCTCCAATACGCCTGGCAGCTCTTTTTTCTTCACCCAAAAGATCTTCCACAAGACCTCTCAGAGCTGCCGGTCTTCTACCAGGACGTCCTTCAGACCTGGAAGCTCTTTTTGGCAACCAGGTCTGTTGTGGCCACCAAGGAGGTAAACCTCCTCGTGGAGCCCCTGCTATACAACCCCGAGCTACGTGTGCAGATGGTGGAATCTCCCTCAGTGCACTGGAGGTTGGTCCTGGCAGAAATCACCAGGGTCGGAGACCTCCTGGACTACGACAGGGAGGATTGGATGGATCCCCTTCGCTTGGTCAGCGCATGGGGATCTCCACCCTTCCGACCCCCCTGTGCATACTCCAAGAGGTGGGCACTGGCTTGCCACCCCTTCTCTCGTCTTCCTGTGGCAGGACCTGTGAGAGGGTGCTCCCTGCCCACCCCTCACCCCAGGCCCTCCGGACCTTTTTATCGGGCCTAGCAGCACCACCTATTGGATAACCCGGAAGGTGGACGAGCACAAGCCCGCCCACTTCTAAAGGCCCTTTCCCCAGCCTAGCGGGAGGGACCACTGGACCCAAGAACCAGTGCAAGCGGAAGGCTCTAACTCTGCTCCTTCCATCCGATGTGGAGGCCTCCCGGAAAACCAGGAAGGGGGCCACCGACACCGAGCCTTCCGTCTTGCCCTTGGGTGTACTCCATCCACTGGTGCCGGCTGGGGAAGACTTGGCATCACTGGAGGGTAGCCCGACTGAGAAGGGCCATCTCCCAGCAGCTCGGCTACTAGGGCCCAGGACCCTGCCTCTGCCCCTCTCCCTGACCCTACTCCTGACCCCTGCCGTTCCCCTGATACCAACTCCGTCCCTATCCCCTCCACCTCCTGCGATGCTATTGCCGCCCCTGGGGCCGTCTCCTTCCCTTTCCCGGAGGATGACCACCAGGGAGTGACCTTCGTGTTTCCCTGTCCTGACCCACTAGGGGCTGCTATTTTCCCTCCACTCCCCCCTACTGAGCCAGGGTCTGAGGTGGGCTGTCGGGGGTCTGCCCCTTGCCTGCTTATCTCAGTGGGCCACGGGGCTGTGCCAGGGGCCCCGCCAGAGGACGGCCAGGGGCCAGTGACCCCGCCCCCCCGTACGCTGCGAGAAGAGCTGCAGGAGTTTCTCAAAGACATCCGTGGCTCCCGCAATAAGGTACAGCTCGCTCTCCAGCGATGGGGGGATTTTCATTAAATCCTCCGGGCCGCAAGGGCCCTCATGGGGGAGGATAAAAGGACCAGGAAGCAGGCTGCCTCAGCCTACCAGCCGGTCCGCGGCTTCTGTGACTCCTTGCTTACCTATGGGGTAGGTCACCATTTGCTACACGGCCCTGTTGGCAAGGATCCCACCCAGCCCTCCTCATGGTACCCATCATCTTTCCAACACTGAACACCCGGGGCTGTAAGATGGGTCTCCGCAGGTGCCAGGTGCTCTCCTTCCTTTGGGATGGGGGGTACTCTGTGGTTTTCCTGCAGGAGACCCATACGGATCTGGCCACCGAAGATAGCTGGCGGCTGGAGTGGGGGGATAGGGTCTACGTTAGCCAAATCACAGTTCGTACAGCTGGAGTGGCGACTCTCTTCTCCCCCGACCTATGGCCCAAGGTGCTGGTGGTCGCCGAGGCTGTGCCAGGCTGCCTGCTGCACCTCCAGGTCCACATGGAAGGGCTCATGGTCACCCTCATCAATGTTTATGCCCTGACATCCGGCCCAGAGCAGCTGCATTTCTATCAGCAGGCGTCCACCTTCCTTGGCTCTTTGGATTCTCGCGAGTGCCTGGTCTTGGTCGAGGACTTTAATACCATCCTTGAGGAGCAGGACCGCTCGGGGACCAAGCAGTGCCCAGCTGCCGCTGACATCCTCCGGGAGATTGTAAACCATCACTCCCTGGTGGACATCTGGTGTGACCACCACCCGGACAACGTCTTGACATTCACCTTCGTCCGGGTGGAGGCCCATTGGCCGCGCCACTCCACGTTGAACCGCATCTACTTGTCACGCTTCCACCTTTCACGGGCCCACTCCTCCAGCATCCGGCCAGCCCTGTTTTTGGATCACCATCTAGCCACCATGACGGCCTCTCTCTGCGCAGAGAGGCCGGGGCCGGCCTATTGGCATTTTAACAACAGCTTGCTGGAGAATATGGGCATCCTTCCAGGAGTTCTGGCTGGCCTGGTGAGGGCAGAGGTGCGCCTTTCCCTCGGCGTGTTGGTGATGGGATGTGGGCAAGGTGCGCTCCCGGCTATTCTGCCACGACTACACCTGGGGTGCCAGCCGATGGAGGGATGCGACGATAGACCAGTTGGAACGGGAGGTCTTATATCTGGAGAGGCATCTGGCCACCAACCCCGAGGATGCATCCTTCTGCAGAGCATGCTGGGAGAAGCGGGAGGAGCTCTAGGCCCTCAAAGACCATCGGGCCTGGGGTGCCTTTGTTCGATCCCGCATCCACCTCCTTCAGGAGATGGATTGCGGCTCCCACTTCTATACCCTGGAGTAAAAGGGGGGGGCCAAAAAGCACGTCACTTGCCTCCTGGCAGAGGATGGCACCCCCCTCACGGATCCAGCGGAGATGTGCGGGAGGGCCAGGGCCTTCTACGCAGGCCTTTTCTCCCTGGATCCGACTGATCCTAACGCTTGCAGAGTGCTCTGGGATGGACTCCCAATGGTCCGCGCGGGTGACCGAGACCGGCTAGAGCTGCCTCTCACTCTGTCCGAGTTCTCAAAAGCCCTCCCTTGCATGCCCACCAATAAATCTCCGGGCATGGATGGGCTGACCGTGGAGTTCTACCGCATCTTCTGGGAAGTCCTTAGCCCAGACCTAGTCACTGTCTGGGCTGAGTCCTTGCAGAGCAGGGTCCTCCCTCTCTCGTGCAGGCGAGCCATGCTCATCTTATTGCCGAAGAAGGGGGACCTCTGCGACTTACGGAATTGGCGTCCCATCTCGCTCCTCACATTGGACTACAAAGTCATAGCAAAAGCCATCTCACTGCAGCTGGGGTCCATGCTGGAGGACGTGGTCCACCCAGACCAGACCTACACCGTCTCGGGCCGAACCATCTTTGATAACCTGTATCTGGTCTGGGATCTCCTGGAGCTTGGGTGTAGGGATGGTCTGTCATTCGCAATCCTGTCCCTGGGTCAGGAGAAGGCATTTGACAGGGTGGACCATGGGTATCTCCTGGGCACTCCACGAGCGTTCAGCTTCGGACCCCAGTTTGTGGGTTTTCTCCGGGTGCTGTATGCCTCTACAGAGTGTCTGGTCAAGCTCAACTGGACCCTGACCGAGCCAGTGAGCTTCAGGCGAGGAGTATGGCAGGGGTGCCCTCTCTCGGCCCAGCTTTATGGTCTGGCGATCAAGCCCTTCCTCTGTCTCCTCCGTTGGAGGCTGATGGGGTTGGTGCTGTGAGAGCTGGAGCTGCGGCTGGTCCTGTCGGCGTATACTGACGATGTGCTCCTCGTAGTCCAGAACCCGGGCAACTTGGCGCGGGTGGAGGCTTGCCAGGTAGTCTACTCGGCAGTCTCCTCTGCTCGGGTCAGCTGGATCAAGAGCTCTGGCCTGGTGGTTGGGGATGGGTGGCAGGTGAGCTTCCTCCCACTCACGCTTCAGGCCATCCAGTGGAGCGCAGGTCCGCTGCTCTATTTTGGTGTTTGTCTTTCTGCCACGCATCCCTCTCTGCCGGAGAACTGGTACGGTTTAGAGGGCAGGGTGACAGAGCAGCTCCGGAAATGGACAGGACTACTATGGTGCCTCTCGCTCCGAGGGAGGGCACTGTTGCTCAATCAACTAGTCCTGTCCATGTTCTGGTACCATCTCAACACCCTGGTCCCAGCCCTGGGTTTCCTGGCCAACCTCCGGACGGCGATTCTGGAGTTCTTTTGGTCAGGACTGCACTGGGTCTCTTCAGGGGTCCTCCATCTCCTCTGGAGGAGGGAGGGCAGGGCCTGAAGTAACTATGCACTCAGGTCCATGTCTTCTACCTCCAGGCCCTGCAGAGGCTCCTTTATGGTGCAGGTAGTCCAGCATGGAGAGTATTGATGTACGCCTTCCTGCACCGCTTCCGAGGGCTCCAGTATGACCAGCAGCTCCTTTATCTCCATCCAAGAGCTCTTCCATGAGACCTCTCTGGGCTGCCAGTCTTCTACCAGGACCTCCTCCAGAACTGGAAGATGTTCTCAGTGACCAGGTCCATGGCGGCTACTGAGGGGGCAGATCTCCTCGCGGAGACCCTGCTATACAACCCCCAGCTCTGTGTGCAGGTGGAGGAATCCCCCTCGGTGCACCAGAGGTTGATCCTGGCAGAAGTCACCAGAGTCAGAGACCTCCTGGTCTACGACCAGGGAGACTGTCTGGATCCCTTGATGTTCGCTCAGCACATGGGGTTCTCCAAGCCTCGTACTCCCTGGTGCGTACTTCAGGAGTTGAGGGCTGCTTTACCGCCTGTTGCTCAGGCCGATCTCGACCGGGTCTTGGGAGAGGGCATGCCCCACCCACCCTCCACCCCAAGTCCTCTGGACCTTTTCATCGGGCCCCTGCCCCATGGACCTAACCGGCTTCCCCCTTGCCCCTTCACCGTGAGCCAGCTGCATGATTTGCAGCCGGTTCATTTCCAGCCCGCGCCAAGGGAACATCTATACACACTTGTGCACCACACCCTTCATGTCCTCACGCTTGCGTCCTGCCCCGACACAAAGTAGCGGGACCTCCTGTCACCTCTAGAGGGTGAGGAGCCCCGGTGGACCAGCATATATTCCACCGTAGTCCCAAGGCCTGCCGGGGATATCAACTGGGGGCTCCTTCATGGGCAAATACTTGGCGCGGTTTACCCGTGAGGGAGACCCTGGCACACATTTACCTGGAGTGTGCCAGGTGCAGACCCTATTCCAGCTCCTCTTAGATATCCTGTTATGCTTTTGGCTGCACTTTTCCCCTCACATTCTTATCTACACATTCCCTATCCGTGGCCCCACAAAGTCACAGGACCTGTTGGTCAACCTCCTCCTGGCTAAAATGGCCATTTATAAAACCAGAAAGAAGAGGTTGGCCGCCAGGGCTTCCTGTGACTGTGGGGCCTATTTCCGATCCTCTGTCCATTCACGCATCTGGGAAGAGTTCCTCTGAGCGACGTCCACTGACTCTCTTGACTCCTTCGAGGAGCAGTGGACACTGTCCGGGGTTCTTTGCTCAGTGTCCCCATCAGGTTCCCTTCATTTGACCCTTTGACTGCACTCCTGTCCCTGTTATTTTATTAGTTGTCCCCCAGAATCATTTGGCTTCCAGGTCCTGTGGATCCTCCCCTCCCGTTTTTGCCCCAGCCCACCCCTTTCCTGAATCCCAATAGGACTCCTCTCCTATAGCCCTCTGGCTTGGAGGGAGGTGAGAGGCGGCTGCTGGGGCAGCTGCTGGGCCCTGGGCTCTTGCTGCTGCTTCTCCAGCTACTCCCCTGGCTGGGCCAGGCAACCTCCCCGCCTTCTCTGCTACCTGGCTGTTGGACCCCTCCCCCCCCCCCCCCCGAGTTGTTGCTGCTCCTGCTGAAGCCCCTGGGAGGGAGGCTGCTGGCCCACTCCCCAGAGGAGGGGAGTGGGGGACCCCAGCCCAGCTGTTGCCTGCTGTTGCTGCCTGGGAGCTTCTGGAGTCTCGAGGAGGAGGAAGAAGGGGACCATCTGCTGCTGAGGGAGTGCACAGAGCCTCTGCAGACCACTGTGGAGGGGGCCTTCACGGATTGAGTAACTTTCAAACTGTGCTTTTGTGATGGGGGTCTTGACTGCGTTTGTGGTGACACAGGGGCTGTGGCATGGAGCCTGCCCCGGTCCATCTGTGTCCCCCTCCACCACCCCCATTGGCTGCTTACCATCTGCCTCATCTCCTGCCTCTGGGACTCAGCTGCTTATGGGGCTTGCCATGCCCTTTTGCCACCATTTGGGCCTGAAGCAGCAGCCAGCATAAGCTGACTTTCTTTTGCAAGTGCATGTGGGCACACATAACCCCCCTTGGACTGACACACCCCCACCCCTGCTGCAGTCTCCCCCTCCCCCCTTGCAGCCCTTTGCCCCCCTTTTGCCCCAGCTCCTCAGCAGTTTCAATTTATTTGCCTGCCCTGCCCTTTTCTCTCTGCAGTTTTGCTTGTTGGTTTCCCCTTCCCCAGCCTCTGAAGCTAGCCCCTTGGTTTCCCTATCCTACCCCCAGCCTGGCTATTCTCCACCACCGGGGCCCCCCTGCCCTGACTAGCCCTTTTCTCCATGAGCCCATGCCCCCTCCCATGTGCTTGTGCCCCTCCCCTGTTTCAGTTTGAACCCTGGTATCATTGCACCACACCATCCCCGCAATGTTGTTATAACCCCCATCCTCCTCTAATGCAGCTAGAGGAGCCGCTATCCCATTCTATGTCAGTGACTGAACCCCCCCAAGTCCTTAATAGCCCCCCATCCAGCTCCCTACTTCCAGTGCCCTCCTTCCATTAGTGCAGCCTGGGGGGGAGTGGTCACCCTGTATCCCCCTTCCCTACCTCCGCTCCAGTGTTTTTCCTCCAATCGCACTCATTAGGGCAGGGACAAGGTGGGTGGGATCCCTCAGGCAGCCCCCAATGCCCCTCCTCCACCCGCCCCCCCATCGTCCCCTGTGGCTCCCACCTCGACCGCCGCTGCCAAACCACCTGCTACCGCCCCCACTGGGCCACCGGCAGCAGCAGGCACCGCAGTAGACTCCACTGCTGCCATGTCCCTTGCCCCCTCCAACTCTGCTCCCCCACCCAGGCAGCAGGAAAGGCCAGGGAAAAAAAGAAGGGTAAGGGCCCCGCCAAAAAGGCAAAGTCCTCCATGGTAGGGGCTGCCCCCTCTGCCATGGCCCCACCACTGGCCACAGCGTCCCTCCCTGTTGCTCCCTCCACCAGCTCTGTGGGTGCCCCTCTCCTGGCCCCCAGGGTGTACGTCCAGGTGGCAGAGGCCTCCCCGTCTGCCACTATGTCATCTCCCCCAGCCACCATCTCCGCTTCCATCTCTGGCGGCCGGGGACCCTTCCCCACTTTGACCAGGAAGCATGGCGTCCGTTGCCTCCTGGTGCCCACCTCACCCCACGTGGAGACCTACGTGTGGGCATTGGTGAGGGTGGTGGGGCCCATGGCTATCATGGCGGCCTCCAAAATGTACGGGAAAGGTCGTCTTCTTCCTGGTGTTAAAGGCTGCTGCCCAGGAGGCGGTAGAAAAGGGCCTGGCAGTGGGGGGAGGTGGGTGTTCATCCCCCTGGAGCCCCCAGCAGCCCTAGGCATCCAACTGGTCCTGACCTCTGTTCTCCCATCCTTCCTCATGCCGCCCTGTTATCTTGCCTCTCTACTCTGGGGAAACCCCTCTCCAGTCAGCCCTCTCTCCCTGGGATGCAAAGACCCCGCCCTCCGTCACGTCCTCTCGTTCTGCCGGCTGGTGCAGCTTCAACTGCCACGGCGGCATGTGACAGAGATGCGCTCGAGGGGTCCTTTCTGGTCCCCTACCAGGGGGCCCACTACCAGCTGCATTACTTTACAGGGGAGGCCCAGTGCTACGTCTGCCGGGCGATGGGGCACGTCCAGAGGGACTGCCCCTTGGCCTGACATGGAGGAGCGTCCGGGACCCCTGAGCCCTGGCAGGGTGCCGGCCCTGTCATTGCTGGCCCCCCAGGCTGCCCGGTGCCTGGAGCCGCCCTTCCTCCTCCCCAGCGCACCACTGCTCCCGCTCAGATGGTGGGGGTACTTCCCCGAACGCACCCAGAGGAGCAGGAGGGCCCTGCCTCTGCTGCGTGCACTCTGGCAGGGCCTGTGGAGGAGGGTGTGGTGGGGGTATCGCCAGGCATGGGAGAGGGCCCGCCCCAGGGGGAATCTTCCCTCCCCCATGCTACCCCACCACTACCTCCCCGAGCTCCCGTGCCACTGCCCCTGTCCCCTGGCCCGACCCCTGTCCACCAGCCCACAGATGATGCCATGGAGGGCTGGGTCCAAGTGCAGGGAAAGTGGGGCAAGCGGAAGGCTCGAGCTCCGCTCCTCCCATCTGATGCGGAGGCCTCATGAAAGACCAGGAAGGGAGCCACCGACACTGGGCCTTCTGCCTTGCCCCTGTGTGAATTCAATCCGCCGGAGCCGGCTGGGGATGACGTCAGCAGTACTGGGTTTACAATGGCTCCACTTGTGCTGTGCCCAGAGCAGCTGGCGCCTCTCCTCTCCTCTCCAACCCCCCCAGCTCCTCCCCCTCTTCTCAGCAGGCCAGGGCTTCTCTCTGCCCCTGGCCCCACTTGCTGGCTTCTCCCTGCCCCGACCTCTCTCCTCCCACCCACTGCTTTCTCCTTTCTGCCATCTGAAGACTCCTCTCTGCTCCCCTCACTGGCAGGCAGCCGCCAGCGGAGACCGGGGCGGAGAGGAGCCCTCAACTGCTGCTGCTCTGGACCAGTGATGGTCCACTTCAGGCTCCCTGGGGGTGGGGCCCGCCTCTCCTTGCCACTCTGCGGAAGCAGTGGGTTGGGGAAGTTGGTGGCTGCACCCCACACCTCCCATGCAAGGAAACGCCTCCTCCGCCATAGGCAGCACCAATGTCAGGCGGGTAGGGCTGGGTGGGGCCCTGGGGGCCAGGACCGCTCTGTGCTCCCGAGCTTCAGCTGTCCTGCCCCCAGCACTGTGCTGGCAGGGGGATCCCTGCTCTGCGCTGGCTCAGCAGGGGCTGGGGGCAGGGCATGGGGATTGGGTCTGTGAGAGGGATGCTGGGATGGGAGGGGTTGGGGCAGTTGGGGAAGTTTGTGTATTTTGGGGTGCGAGGCAGTGGGGGTCTGTTGGGGGGCACTGTGTAGTGGTGGTGGAGTTCTGGGGAAGGGTGCTGGGCAGTGGAGATGGGGGAGATCTGTGCGTGTTGGGGTGCTGGGCAGTTGTGGTGGGGCTGAGGAGGAGCTGGGCAGGGCATTGTGCATTTGTGTGTGGGGGTGCTGGGCATAGCAGGTCCAGGGGGTGCTGCATGGGGGGGGCTGTGTGGCCCCACCCCCCTGGGAAAGGGGCACACTGGTAGCACAGGATTGGGCAGGCCAGTGTGTATCTGGTGACTGCCGGGTTATAAACAGTGTCCTCACACTGGGTGGAGGGGAGCCGCCTCCGCTGTGCCATGCCGCATTTCCCCTGGCCAGCCCCTCGCTCCAAGGACCAACCTCCCCACGCCATCTTCCGTTGCCCCCAGAGGGGCCTACAAATATGTTTGGAGATGGGCCCACAAAAAAGTCTGGCCCTACTGGTCAGGGGTGAAGGGCCTAACTTCTACCCATTCTTCCCCTTCTGAGTTACCCACTCGGGGACCAAGCTTCCTTATGGTGGGGGCTACGGGTGTCTACAGCTCTTACAGCTCTACAGCTCTTTCAGACAAGGGACCATACGGGGACTTCCCAGAAAAGTCCAAGGGAAAAGGATGCTCATGGGGACCATCCTTTTCATCCTCATAATAAGGCTACAAGTAGAGATCCGGCTATGAGTAGAAATCCAGCTCCGACTCACCCCCCACTTAGGCTACAACTCCCATGAATCGCAACCACTATTCCTTTCTGCTTTCCCCACATGGTTTTCAGCACACAATTTTGACACCTACATTTCCCATGATCTACCTGGATCTTATCCTGGGATTCCTTTGGTAAGGCTATAACAGCAGATTCACTCTCAATTTTCTGTTGATTCAATCCAGACACTTCCTTCTCCAGCTTGTTATTCTCTTTTTTACTGTTACACTTCTGCTTTTACAGTACCACTATCTGAGCTGCCCGCAGTCTAGATATATTTTGTTTTTAATTTTTGCCTTTAACTGACGTATCTATTTATTGGCTAGCATCGATACCATCTGCTTATAAAGCTGCACGAACTCTCCGGGACTGGGTACAGCTCCCAGGCTTTTAAAAACCGTTATGCTCCTACATAAAATTTGAGAAGCCAAATTCAGCTTTTCTTTCTTTTTATGTATTTCCTGTCCTTCTGACATATTTTTTCACTTAACCAGGCTTATCAGAAGTGTTCCCTCTAATTTTTCCCACCCATGAGTGGAATGAATTTTGTTACATGTGCCAATATGGAGGTGATGCATGACATCACCTTCATATTGGTTCACATAACAAAATTCATGTGGTGGGGGTGGAGTCAAGGGGTTCAGAGTGTGGGAAGGGGCTCAGGGCTGGGGCAGAGGGTTGGGGTGCAGGGGTATGAGGGCTCCAGCTGGTGGTGCGGGCTCTGGGAGGGGCTTCAGGTGCAAGAAGGTGCTCAGGGGCTACAGTGGGGAGAGAGGACTCCCCACAGATCTCTCTCCCCACAGCAGCACCTGGGCTGTGGCAGCTCTGGGGCTGGGCTGAAGGACCGATGCCCCTCCCCCGGTCCCAGGAGATCCGGCCTGGGGGAGGGCCGCCCCAGCCGTGCCTGCATCCAGGCCGGACCACTCTGGCTGCACCTGGGGCTGGGGCTGGGCCACTCTGGCCACAGAGTTGGGGCTGGGAGAATTGGGGGGTTGGGCTCGGTGGGGGCTGAAGGAGGGGTGCCCCTCCCCCAGCCACGGCAGGTCCCTGGACGGGTTCCCTGAGCACCTGCACAGTGCTAAATAGGCTGCTGAGTGACTGCACAGCTTACAGGGAATTTAGCTTGTCAGCCTGAGCCTGAAATTAACAATGGAATGTGACCGTAAACCAATTCAGAGGCTGCAGCATGGAGAATTACAGACTGCTAGCCTGTTCCACTGCCCTCTTTGCCTATTGCAAACAAACAAACCAGCCACTTGTATCAAACACTCCCATCCTTTACACCATTCCTGGCTTCTGGCTCGCCAAAACTCAAACATGATCCCTTAGCTCCAGCAGCCAGCTCACTCTGCTTCCTAGTTCCAGCAGCCCCAACCATTCAATCCTCAGTTTCCTGCACAAATCCATCCTCCTGGTCCCTCAATATTTCATCCCCCAGAACCCAGCGCACTTAAGGATTTGGGGAGGGAAGGAGTTCCAGCCTTCAAAGACACTCCCTTTCCAGGGAACAGCTCCAGCTAAGTGGGAGAGCACAACCTAGGGGATGGTGGAAGATGGGGGGTGGGGACAGGTGTCTAGACAGAAGGTGGGGCCTGCCCTAAGTGTCCTTCTCTTCATCTCCATGGAACAGGGATCATGTCTGGGAAGGGAAGGGAGACGGGGGAACTTCAGCTAGGCAGAGATAGTGTCTGGAGGAGTTTCTGTCTCTCCCTTCCCCCACCTGTAGCCCATCAGTTTAGCAGCCACGGCTGCAGCAGGGAGATGGGATTGATCAGGACTTCTCCTCCACTGCCTGGGGTTTGCTTAGACCAGGCAGAGGCAGAGGGTCACTGACCAGCTGCTGCTCAGCTGCTGCTGTATCCTCACCATAGCAATGGGCAGGTGGATCCTTGGGAGCCAAATGCCACTTCTGTGTGTGGGAATTAGGAAACTGAGATTTTACTATGGCCAGCCCTAGTCAGGGCACTGAGAGAATTTCCCTCCAGTGTGGAGGAGTTTCAATATGGCGTTAGCTCCATTTGGAGCATTTTCCACACTGAGGACATCTGAGAGGGCTGTGTGGATTTACTGATGCTTGATGCTATGAAAGCAAACAATTGAAGCTTCACTCATATTCAAAGTCTCTCTGTTGTGTGGATCACTCATGTGTGAACTCAGATTGAATCATTTCCCACAGTCAAGCTATTTCTAGGGTCTCTCATCTTTGTGGATTCTCTGATGTTTAGTAAGCTCTGAGCTCCTACTGAAGCTTTCCCCACAAGGCATTTTTGGGGTCTCTCACCTGTGTGGATTGCATAAGGTTTGTTCTCTTAATGAAACTTTTCCCACAGTGGACTTATTTATCATGTTTATCGCCTGTGTGAATTCTCTGATGTCTAATAAGGTGCAAGCTCCAAACAAAACTTTTCCCACAGTCGAGGCATTTATAGTGTATCTCCTCCATCTGGTTCCTGCAGTGTCTAGTGAGGTATAAGCTGTAACTAAAGCTTTTCCTACAATCCAAGCACTTATGGGGTATCTCTTCAGTGTGGATTGTCTCATGTGTAACAAGGGTTGATTTCTGAATTAAACATTTCCCACAGTCCAGGCATTAACCTGGTCTTTCTCTTGTGTGAATTCTTTGATGTCTAGTAAGGTTTGATTTGTGGCTGAAGTTTTTCCAAGCATCTATAGGTCTTCTCTGTAGTGTGGATTCTCTGATGTTTAATAAGGTTTGATTTATGGCTGAAGTTTTTCCTACAGTCCAAGCATATATAGGGCTTCTCTGTTGTGTGTATTCTCTGATGTGCAATAAGGCCTGAATTGTGAGCAAAACTTTTCCCCACAGCATTTATAGCGTTTCTCTCCTGTGTGGATTCTCTGGTGTGCATTAAGCGATGATTTCAAACTGAATCTTTTCCCACACTCAAGGCATTTATAGGGTCTTTCTCCCGTGTGGATTCACCCATGTTTAATAAGGGATGAACTTTCACTAAAACTTTTTCCACACTCAAGGCATTTATAGGGTCTCCCTCCTGTATACAGTCTCTGGTGCGTAATAAGATATGACCTCTGACTAAATCTTTTCTCACACTCAAGGCATTTATAGGGCCGCTCTCCTGTGTGCACAATAAGGTATGACTTCTCACTGAAGCTTTTCCCACAGTCCAAGCATTTATAGGATTTCTCTCCCTTGTGGGTTCTCCAATGTGTAAGAAGGTTTGTACTCCAACTGAACCTTTTCCCACAGCTGAGGCATTTGTAGGGTTTCTCTTCCTTGTGATTTGTCTGCTGGGCTGTGGTTTTCTTGGGACTTATGCATCCTCCCCCATATTGAATGAATTCATTCACTTTCTTCCTTGGATGGTTTCCCAGCTGCCTCTCTGACCTGTGCCGATTTCCCCAAGCTTTCCCTTGTTCCAAGCACTGGGAAAAATTCCCTTCAGCTCTTCATAAAAAGGTCCCCTGTGGTTCCACTTTCTCAGGAACTTCCTGCTGTTGATTCTCCTCATTGTTCTCACTCACAGTCCTATCCCCTGCTGGGGGAGAGAGAATCCAGGCAGAAGTTAGTGCCTGTGCCGGGGAGAAAGGACAGAAACAGGACTAGCAACGACAGAAAACACAACGCAATAACTGTTGGGAAGACTGAGAAATCGGATTCTGCCTCCACATCCCATCCAAACATTCACAGGGAAGGAAAGTCAGGAAGGAAACTCCTGCCAGCAAACAGGGTGGGTGGGAAGCCGTGACTGATATTTGCCATGATGACCTGACACCTGCTGGCTGCAGCCCTGACCTGGGTGAGACGGGACAGAACTTGGGGCTCTCACTCATGGCACATTTTTGGAGTCCCAGTTTTTTCCTTCACTCACCAAATGGTTTCTGTCTCAGTTTCCCTGACTCCTCACCTGTGCAGGTGCCTCGCAGGATCTCCATTTCTTTGGAGGGCTGGAGATCTGGGACCTATGGCTCTTCCCCTCATTCTAGCCTGGAGCTTCTCATTTACCACACACCTGCTAGCCCAGTGGTTCTCAAACTTTTGTACTGGTGACACCTTTCACATAGCAAGCCTCTGAGTGCGACTCCCTTTATAAATAAAAAAACACTTGTTTATATATTTAACACCATTATAAATGCTGGAAGCGAAGTGGGGTTTGGGTGGAGGCTGATAGCTCGCAATCCCCCATGTAATAACCTCGCAACCCCATGAGGGGTCCTGCCCCCCCAGTTTGAGAACCCCTGTGCTAGCCACAGGCTGATATGGGAAGTGGAGCTCCATACAGGGGACAGGGAAGTGGTGGATTTAGAGTTAGTGGGGCCCTGTGCTCAGCTTCATTTTTGGGGCCCCTCCTTGGGACCCAGCCAAGAAAAAGAACATTCTTTCTCATCTCCCCTGCCCCCATTTTTCATTCTTTTTTTCTTCATCCTCCTCCTATAAGTAATAGGAAGTCAATGAAAATGAAGTGAGGTACCTTGATTGTTTTTGTAGTCTAACTTATTTTTCCACAGACCACTTGAAAATCGCTGAGGGTCTCAGCAGACACTTAATGATCTTTCCAAATATTGTTTGTACCGTTTGCTAATGATTGTAAAGCGTTTGGGATAAGAGCCCTTTATAAGAAAAAATGTAAAAAAATGTTGGGGTGCGGGGGTCTGGCCAGAAGTTAGGGTGCGGGAGGGGGCTCAGGGTGGGGGAAGGGGGTTGGGTGTGGAGCACTTACCTGGGGCAGTTCCTGTTTGGTGCGAGGGGTGCAGGTGGGGATGTGGAGGGGAAGCAGGAGTCAGGGAGGGCAGGGGGCTGGGTGTGGGAGGGCAGTGGGAGTTGGGGGTTGCAGGAGTCAGGGAGGGAAGGGGGCTGGGAGTGTGTGAGGGGGGTGCAGGTGGCAGGGTATGTGTGAGTGGGTGAGGGGGGTGAAGGACTCAGGGAGGGCAGGGGTCTGGGTGTGGGGGGGGCAGAGGGAGTGGGGGCTTGAAGGAGTCAGGGAGGGCAGGAGGCTGGGTGTGTGTGAGAAGGTGAAGGAGTCAGGACTGCGAGTGTGTGAGGGGGGTGCAGGTGGCTGGGAGTGTGTGTGGGGGGGTGCAGGAGTCAGGGTGGGGTGTGGGGTCTGGCCAGGAGTTAGGATACAGGAGGGAACTCAGGGTTGGAGCAGGAGGTTGGGGTATGGAGCACTTACTTGGGGCAGCTCCCATTTGGTGCAAGGGGTGCAGGTGGGAATGTGGGGGGGTATGCAGGAGCTCCCATTTGGTGTGAGGGGTGGGTGCAGGGGTCAGGGCATGGGGTGTGGGGGGCTGGGTATGTGTGGGGGGTGCAGGAGTCAGGGCAGGGGACTGAGGGTGTGGGGATGCTCCCAGGCCCCTGCCCCAACCCAGCACCCTGCCCTGAGAGGGTCACGGCAAAGGTTTGGGAGGGCAGTATGTGTTGGGAGAGTGCGGGGACCCCGTCTTTACTCTGTCCTGCCCCGATTCCACCCCCTTCCCAAAGGCCTCGCCCCCACCTCTTCTCCACCTCCTCCTCTGAGCGCCCCGCTCCCCCCCCCCCCCCCGGAGTGACCTGAGCACCCGCAAACAGCACCAGGGCTGAACCTACCAGGGTGCTTTTAAACCCGCCCAGTAACAAAGTCTGAGCCAAATGCTAGAAGAGAGCAGCACCAAAGGAGCCACACTGTATATGCTTTTAAAGTGTGTATTAATATTTCAATTTCAATTCAAATTTCCAAACAGTCACTAAATTGGCATGTAACTAGTTCACAAAATTGGGGGAGGGAGGAGTGTTGGAGAAATTCAGGGGGGGTGTAGGGAAATCACTGGCCCCCTCACATAAGGGGCATACCTGAATTGCAACCTTTAGTCCCAATCATGGTTGAAATACAGGCCACTGAAGAATTTCAGAGCTGTCCTGCATGCTGCCTCTGGGTTAGTAGCAACTGTTTCCCCACAGCCTCTCTGCTCAGAGCCTGAATGAATGACCCTTGTAACGGATAGTTTGGAGGGCATGGATTGGAGTTATTTTCACCTTGAGAGAGAAACTCTTGAATGATGTCTGTTTCTTTCTGTTCATTATGTAGCTACACTTCAAACAGAACGTGGTAAGTTTTTTTCTTTCTCTAATAAAGTCTTTTCAATAAAAATGATTCTTACTGACATGGCATTCATCTAGATGAGTTTTCATCTTCACCTATGTGTTTGCTTTCAGACTGGAGAAGATCCCTAAATGATGCAGATAATTAAAGCTCATATTTTAATCAATGTCGAGACATCAGCTCCCCAGAAACATCCCCATTCCATTATATTAAATCAAGAACTATTTTAAATAAGGGATTTTTTTTTTAATTTCCCCAGTGGGAATTTGAACAGTGAAGGCAACTCCCCAAAGTAAGCTGCAGAGCTAGAGAATATTCCCTTTGGAAACACAGAAAATAACAAAATTATATTGTCCTTGGGAAGTACATGCTCAGGGTGGTATGTGGTTTATGACTGAAAGTGGCACTGTTTTGGGAGGATGGGCAGATCTGAGACCTGTGTTGTTATGAGGTGGAAGGTGTACAGTACATGGCTACCATCAATTACTGACCCTGGCCTGAAGTTGATGAATGTGCTGAGCATCTTTCATTCAGGCTAAGTGGGGGAGCAATTAAATGTCCCTTTATGTGGTGATGACTGAAATAGTGCTCACCACTGCCCAAAGAACTTGGCCACATGCAAGACATGGGAAGAGACTAAACCATGTGAGCAGAGGGGTTTCCCTGGGGATTGATTGCAAATGCAGTGGCTGGGGTATTCATTGGCTTGAGCTGCATGTGTCTGTGTGGGTCAAAATCAGAAAGCAACCAGAGAGCCAATAGAAAACTAAGGAGAAAGCCAAGAAGAAGTCTTTAGCATGGCCATATGAGGCAGCGAAGACAGGGCTACTTGGGGCACAGGGACTGGTTGGACAGCAGGCTTGGATTTGTGAACAAGGAAATTGCCTCCTGTTGTTTGATCCCTGAATATAGTAGGAACAGGACTTTGTGTACATTCTTTGTATATACACAGGATTGTGCCAAAGTACCTGACCCATATAATCAATTTCTCTCCCTAATGAAAACAACCCAGCAAGGTCCCAAATATTGATTAACTGCTTATGCTAAAAGGAGCAACAATATTCTGTAAATGCCATTTACATAAAATTACTGAATATTCAATGCCTATACAGTGAGATTTCTGCATTCAGAAATGGAAGAGTGCTCTATCTCCTTTTGGACAAACCATAGCCAGGTGATTGGGGTTTTTTTTGTTTGTTTGTTTTTGTTTTGTTTTTTAATACAGTGAGGTAAATTTCCAAAGCCAGAACACAGTGAATGTGGGTATCCATCAACTTGCAGTCATGTTTAGTAGCAGTGAACACAGTGGGACTAGATGACTCAGAGGAGGAAGGCTGCCTTGTGCTTAAAACTCTGGCCTAGGGCTTCATAGACCAGGTTTAATTCCCACTCTGGTACTGACCCCATGTGTGACCTTAGACAAATCACTTGGGGCCTGATTAAAGGTATTTAAGCACCCAGGGCTAGATTCACAAATGATCTTAGGTATTGGGACACTGAGCATAACCATACCTAACTTTCAGGCACCTAGAAAATCACTGGGATTCACAAAGGCTGAGTTAGGTGCTCAGGCTCCCTATACAATGAATGGGGAGAGATGGGTGCCTATTAATAGAATCCACAAATGCCAGCATGCTAGGCAGGGACCCACCTAAGCTACCCCATGGGGGATGCCAAGGATAGGGGTGTGTCCTAAGCCTCACCTCTATTAAGAAGTTTGGTGCCTAAGTCCAGGCTGCAGGGAAGCTCTTCCCTCTGCTTGGGATTCTCAACTGCAAATCGTCTCTTGGACTTAGGTGCCTATTCCTTTTGTTTTTTCCTCCCAAGAAGCAGGGAAGGGGACCTCCCTTGTAACATTTAGCCCAGGGATTAGGTTACTCACATGGGAAATCACTGGTTCAAGTCCACCCTCTGCCTGAGGGGGAGAAAGGATTTGAATAGGGCTCTGTTACTTCTCAGGTGAATGATCTAATCACTGAGCCATGGGATATTCTGATGTGAAGCTTCCTCAGTGTCTCCTGTTGAAGCTGTTCCACTTTGGATTAAACAGTGAGTCAGTAGAGCAGGGGGATGGGATCCTACATCTCCCACATGCAGGGTGAGTGCCCTAACTATCAGGCTATAGAGTCATTCCCATGCTTCCTCTCTGTGGCCCACTGATTCTTTAATTCTTTATGCACTGTGGAACAGCTTCAACAGAAGAGATGGAGGGAGCCCCACAGTATAATATACTGGTCCCTTCTGGCATTAAATTAAAGGGTGAATATGTGGCAAGATGGAGACATCCAAGCTCCAAGACATTAAATATAAGGATGGATGGAGGGTGGGGCACAGCAGGGGAAAATTAGTTGTTACCATGAGAATGATCTAAGAGGTAATCAGTTTCCAAACAAACAATCTACTGGGGCACCCTATGATACCAGCGTCTCTAGTCCCCTCCCTTGGGAGAGGTGAGGCATGAAGGAAGATGTTGTACGTCTCAGGCGTAGTCTAGATGATCCATTCATTCTGCCACTGACCCGATTCTACCAGGAGACTGAATTTCCCCAGCACTTTGCTGAAGTCTCAGAGCTGCTGCCCATTCAGAGCTGGGTAAATCCTGGAGGAAGGAGATTGCCTGAGTCACTCTCCAGCTGGGGCAGATTCTGTCACTGACATGATCAAACCCTCCACCAGGGCTGAGCTCTGCCTCTAACATGCTGATTCTCTCTATCCCCAGAGAATGTCAGTGTGGATCCAGAAATGGTTCATCCCCAGCTAATCCTGTCTGAGGATCAGAAAAGTGTGAGACAGGAAGACACATGGCAGGATCTGCCCGATAATTCTGAGAGATTTGACACTGAGTGCTGTGTGCTGGGCTGTGAGGGATTCACCTCAGGGAGACATTACTGGGAAATAGAAGTGGGGGACAGGGGAGATATGGCTGTGGGGGTGGCCAGAGAGTCTGTGAGAAGAAAAGGAGGGGTCAGCTTTAACCCTGGTGAGGGAATGTGGGCTCTGCAGCAGTGTGGGAGATAGTACTTGGCTTGCACCTCCCTTCAGACCCCTCTGCCCCTCATTCGGGTCCCCAGGAGGATCCAGGTTTGTCTGGACTATGAACGGGGGCAAGTGGCATTTTTCGATGCTGGTAACGAGACCCAGATCTTCACTTTTCAACTGGCCTCATTCAATGGATAGAGAATCCACCCCTAGCTTTGGGCCTGGGACAGAGAATACCCACTCAGACTGTGTCCCTGAGTCATGGGGGGAGAATCCCATTGAGGATCCTGCTATTAGTCTCTTTAGCCTCATACAGCTTCATCTCTGAGCCTGGGGGACTCCTGCCTTGCTGCACACTTTACTGTGCAATCTCTATGGTCTCAGGTTTCAGAGTAGCAGCCGTGTTAGTCTGTATTCGCAAAAAGAAAAGGAGTACTTGTGGCACCTTAGAGACTAACAAATTTATTAGAGCATAAGCTTTCGTGAGCTACAGCTCACTTCATCGGATGCATTTGGTGGAAAAAACAGAGGAGAGATTTATATACACACACACAGAGAACATGAAACAATGGGTTTATCATACACACTGTAAGGAGAGTGATCACTTAAGATAAGCCATCACCGACAGCAGGGGGGGGGAAGGAGGAAAACCTTTCATGATGACAAGCAGGTAGGCTAATTCCAGCAGTAAACAAGAATATCAGAGGAACAGTGGGGGGTGGGGTGGGAGGGAGAAATACCATGGGGAAATAGTTTTACTTTGTGTAATGACTCATCCATTCCCAGTCTCTATTCAAGCCTAAGTTAATTGTATCCAGTTTGCAAATTAATTCCAATTCAGCAGTCTCTCGTTGGAGTCTGTTTTTGAAGCTTTTTTGTTGAAGTATAGCCACTCTTAGGTCTGTGATCGAGTGACCAGAGAGATTGAAGTGTTCTCCAACTGGTTTTTGAATGTTATAATTCTTGACATCTGATTTCTGTCCATTCATTCTTTTACGTAGAGACTGTCCAGTTTGGCCAATGTACATGGCAGAGGGGCATTGCTGGCACATGATGGCATATATCACATTGGTAGATGCGCAGGTGAACGAGCCTCTGATAGTGTGGCTGATGTGATTAGGCCCTATGATGGTATCCCCTGAATAGATATGTGGACAGAGTTGGCAACGGGCTTTGTTGCAAGGATAGGTTCCTGGGTTAGTGGTTCTGTTGTGTGGTGTGTGGTTGCTGGTGAGTATTTGCTTCAGATTGGGGGGCTGTCTGTAAGCAAGGACTGGTTTGTCTCCCAAGATCTGAGAGAGTGATGGCTCGTCCTTCAGGATAGGTTGTAGATCATTGATGATGCGTTGGAGAGGTTTTAGTTGGGGGCTGAAGGTGATGGCTAGTGGCGTTCTGTTGTTTTCTTTGTTGGGCCTGTCCTGTAGTAGGTGACTGCTGGAATTAGCCTACCTGCTTGTCATCATGAAAGGTTTTCCTCCTTCCCCCCCCCCGCTGTTGGTGATGGCTTATCTTAAGTGATCACTCTCCTTACAGTGTGTATGATAAACCCATTGTTTCATGTTCTCTGTGTGTGTGTATATAAATCTCTCCTCTGTTTTTTCCACCAAATGCATCCGATGAAGTGAGCTGTAGCTCACGAAAGCTTATGCTCTAATAAATTTGTTAGTCTCTAAGGTGCCACAAGTACTCCTTTTCTCTCTATGGTCTGTGGAGGCTTTTTCAGGTTTGGACTGTCAAACCATAAAGAGCAGGGAGTGATTGAGGTAGAGAAGCCACTGTCATTGCCCTATAGATTGTGCAGCCTGTTTGCTACTGTCCTCTATGGCCCAGGAGGACTCTGGTGATCCTGTGTCAGAACTTTGTGACTTTGTCCTGACCCCTAACTATTTCACATTTGGTGACAATGTATACCTTCAAATCAGCAGCACTGCGATGGGTACCCGCATGGCCCCACAGTATGCCAACATTTTTATGGCTGACTTAGAACAACGCTTCCTCAGCTCTCGTCCCCTAATGCCCCTACTCTACTTGCACTACATTGATGACATCTTCATCATCTGGACCCATGGAAAAGAAGCTCTTGAGGAATTCCACCATGATTTCAACAATTTCCATCCCACCATCAACCTCAGCCTGGACCAGTCCACACAACACTACGGTGCTAATAAGCGATGGTCACATAAACACCACCCTATATCGGAAACCTACTGACCGCTATTCCTACCTACATGCCTCTAGCTTTCATCCAGATCATACCACTCGATCCATTGTCTACAGCCAAGCGCTACGATATAACCGCATTTGCTCCAACCCCTCAGACAGAGACAAACACCTACAAGATCTCTATCATGCATTCCTACAACTACAATACCCACCTGCTGAAGTGAAGAAACAGATTGACAGAGCCAGAAGAGTACCCAGAAGTCACCTACTACAGGACAGGCCCAACAAAGAAAACAACAGAACGCCACTAGCCATCACCTTCAGCCCCCAACTAAAACCTCTCCAACGCATCATCAAGGATCTACAACCTATCCTGAAGGACGAGCCATCGCTCTCTCAGATCTTGGGAGACAGGCCAGTCCTTGCTTACAGACAGCCCCCCAATCTGAAGCAAATACTCACCAGCAACCACACACCACACAACAGAACCACTAACCCAGGAACCTATCCTTGCAACAAAGCCCGTTGCCAACTCTGTCCACATATCTATTCAGGGGATACCATCATAGGGCCTAATCACATCAGCCACACTATCAGAGGCTCGTTCACCTGCGCATCTACCAATGTGATATATGCCATCATGTGCCAGCAATGCCCCTCTGCCATGTACATTGGCCAAACTGGACAGTCTCTACGTAAAAGAATGAATGGACACAAATCAGACGTCAAGAATTATAACATTCAAAAACCAGTTGGAGAACACTTCAATCTCTCTGGTCACTCGATCACAGACCTAAGAGTGGCTATACTTCAACAAAAAAGCTTCAAAAACAGACTCCAACGAGAGACTGCTGAATTGGAATTAATTTGCAAACTGGATACAATTAACTTAGGCTTGAATAGAGACTGGGAATGGATGAGTCATTACACAAAGTAAAACTATTTCCCCATGGTATTTCTCCCTCCCACCCCACCCCCCACTGTTCCTCTGATATTCTTGTTAACTGCTGGAATTAGCCTACCTGCTTGTCACCATGAAAGGTTTTCCTCCTTCCCCCCCCCTGCTGTCGGTGATGGCTTATCTTAAGTGATCACTCTCCTTACAGTGTGTATGATAAACCCATTGTTTCATGTTCTCTGTGTGTGTGTATATAAATCTCTCCTCTGTTTTTTCCACCAAATGCATCCGATGAAGTGAGCTGTAGCTCACGAAAGCTTATGCTCTAATAAATTTGTTAGTCTCTAAGGTGCCACAAGTACTCCTTTTCTTTTTGTGTCAGACAGTGTCACTGAGACATGGGGGGGGGAATGAAAAAATGTGCTTCTGTAGCCTCAGTCATTATAATTTCTATGACCCTAGAGGTCTTCCATCTACACAACCCCCTTGTTTCCTCATCTCTGTGCTCCCTGTGAGCTTCTCCCCCTCCCTCCCTGCAGCACCAGGGATGGGAAGGGGATTGAGGAACCCCAAGAGCTACAGAGAGGCACTGAGGGGTAGGAGCAGATGTGGAGACCTCAGGGGAGGGGGAAGAGAATTAAATGCTGGGCTGGGGGGACAAGCCTATGTGTGTGGAGGTGACCCTAAGCACTCTCATATTCACACCCTACACAGTATTGTAATAATCTTTTTGTGCAAAATATGACTTGTTAGGTATCACTTAAAAACTAATAGCACACTGATCATTAATATTTTTGTCTTTAATGTGCAGAATGTGTATTAAGAGATATGAACATAAGTTGAAATTTTGACTAAAATGCATTTACCAGACACATCTGGGGAGGTGGGTAAACCAGTTTCTCAAAGACAAAAGATAAGACAGTGCTTTGAGGCAGGTGTCATCAAAGCTAATTGGCAATCACCTGTCAAGTGGCCATCCATTGACATGGAAGTGGGCATAGGAACAGATCAATCTGCATTAGCAAACAGGTTTCAGAGTAGCAGCCATGTTAGTCTGTATTCACAAAAAGAAAAGGAGTACTTGTGGCATCTTAGAGACTAACAAATTTATTTGAGCATAAGCTTTCGTGAGCTACAGCTCACTTCCGATGAAGTGAGCTGTAGCTCACGAAAGCTTATGCTCAAATAAATTTGTTAGTCTCTAAGGTGCCATTAGCAAACAGAAACCTCCTTCGCCACCAGACTCCATGTTGTGTCCCTCACAGTTGGAATTAATTTTATCGAGAGGTAACCCTTGGAAAAATGCATTTCACAGGGCAACTGGACTACAGAAGTAAGGGGCAAAACATCCCAAGTCATCACCTAAGAAGACAAAGGAGCCAGCCATTTGATTTTGGGCTGCTTGACCTGAGAGATTGGTCAGCTATAGTGCTGGGAACATGTGGTAAGGATTTTGCCTTGAACCAGTGTAACATTGCACTCTATATGATTTTATGAAAATATGCTAATGAGTGTAAATGTAATGTAACTGGAATATGCTTCATGCAAAAGGTCTCTTGTAAGGGATCATAACAAAGCTTATAATCTACTGAGTGTGTTCATCCTATTTGTATAAATGTATCACTCTTGTATCTGAAACTAGAAATATGAAATATAACCCTGAGGTCCTATTGTAGTTATGCAAAGTGTGGGCCATTAATGGTGGTTTGGAATCTTGATGGCTCCCATCAACCAGAACAATTGACTGTGGATTGCTCTGTTTGCTTGCAGGCCTACCTGTGAGTCAGACTGGGAGGAATGAGGGCTTGGAGTCTTACGGTGACATGTGATCATGTCACCTGAACTGGAATCCATCTTTAACCTGGTGCTTTTCCATTTAGAAGGAGGGGTGGGAACCCAGAGAGGGACAAAGGATTCTTTTGCCTTGTGCAAAAGATATATAAGGGGGAGGAACAGAACAAAGAGGGCTGCAATCATGAGAAATCCCCTAGCTACCACCTGAACTGGAACAAGGGCTGTACCAGGGGAAAGGATTGTGCCCAGACTAGGAAGGCATCCAGTCTGTGATAGAAGCTTATTGAAACATCTGTATCTGTATTCAACTTTCTGACTCTATTAGGTTAAGATTTGCATGTTTTAGTTTATTTTGTTTGGTAATTTACTTTGTTCTGTCTGTTACTACTTAGAACCACTTAAATCCTACTTTTTGTATTTAATAAAATCACTTTTTACTTATTAATTAACCCAGAGTATGTATTAATATCGGCGGGGGGGGGGGGGGGCAAACAGCTGCGCATATCTCTCTATCAGTGTTATAGAGGGCGAACAATTTATGAGTTTATCCTGTATAAGCTTTATACAGGGTAAAATGGATTTATTTGGGGTTTGGACTCCATTGGGAGCTGGGCATCTGAGTGTTAGAGACAGGAACACTTCTTAAGCTATTTTCAGTTAAGCCTGCAGCTGTTGGGGGACATGGGTCTGGGTTTGCAGCAGACAAGCGTGTCTGGCTCAAACTGGCAAGGTTCTGGAGTCCCAAGCTGGCAGGGAAAACGGGTTAGAAGTAGTCTTGGCACATCAGTTGGCAGTTCCCAAGGGGTTTTCTGTGATCCAACCTGAAACAACCAGGTCTAGCTTAAGTTTTAGTCACTATTAGAAAACATTTTATCTTTTTTTCTCTTGTAACTATTTGATTTTAACCCTTATCCATGTATTCACTTAATACCTATCTCTGTGTAAGTAAATAAACATGTTTTGTTTTTAATGTAAACTAATCTACAATTATGTGTGTTTGTTAACTCTGCTTGAGATTTTAAACTGTGCACATATTTGTCGTCTTAGAGGTGTAAGCACTACAGCTATGCTGCGGCAGTGCTGTACTTATAGACAAGCCCTAACTGCTAAGTCTACACTTAAAATGCTGCTTGGCACAGCTGCACCAATGAAGGTGCTCCAAGCCAAGAGAGAGAGCTCTCTTGTCAGCATAGTTAATCCACCTCCCCGAGAGGTGATAGTTATGTTAGCAGGAGAAGCTCTCCCATCAACACAGCGCTGTCTACGCAGGGGATTAGGTCAATATAACTAAGTTGCTCAGGTGTGTGGGTTTTTGAAACCCCTGAGTGATGTAGTTAAACGGATAAAGGTCTGTAGTGTAGACCAGTCCTTAGACTTGCTGTGGTGCAGCTTCTCAGTGAAAGAAACTCTCCAGTCTGCACTAGGAGGGAGTCCTGAACTAACTATTGAAGTCACTGACAGTTGAATTAAGTGGTGGGACCTGATGATGTGACATTATCAAGGTTTCAGTAGAAAGGCAGGTAGCAGCAGAGTGGAGTGAATGACAGCGCAGTGATTCAGAGTGAATGGCGGCAACGGTGAGCCAGTTGTGGCACCAGGAGCAACTGAGCCATCACTCGATGCACCCCCCACCCATCGAGTGGGAAGTGAACTCACCAGGGCCAGCCTACAACATTTTGGCACCTGAGGTGGGGAGCTCAAATGACACCCCCATGCCCGTCACTTGGGCCAAAACTTTGAAAGGTCTCAATTCTGCCTTCTTCCTGTTCTACTCCTTTCATGGTACTGCTCTGCTACCTACCCCAATAAAGGAGAACTAACAACTTAAAATGCCTTGTTCAAAAATTTTAAGTAACACTTAACTTTCAAACGCCTGAACAGCACATGTAACTTTTCTTGTCTGCATAGTAAACACTGGCGTTTTTATCTGTTTGAATAATCAAAGTGGTGCTTTCCGTGCCTTCTTGGTTGCAAGATTTGAACTCCTTCCTGCTGAAGGTCCACAGTCTGGGACAGTTCATGCTCTATTGAGATGGATGCAAGGCCGACCAGCCTCTCCTGTGTCATTGTGGAGCATAGATGTGTTTTTATTAACTTTGGCTTGGAGAAGCTGCATTCTCCCCAGACAACTGTTACAGGAAGAGTTAGAAGTATGCGCAGAGCAACAAAAGCATTTGGAAAGAGGGTGGTCATCTTATTTGTGCACATATATTCCAGAACAGCCTTTGGAGTTGATCCTGCTAAATTGTATCTCAAAAGGGCTTTCAGTTCATCACCTAAATCACTCGCATCAATATCGTGCATGTCATCATGTGTCAACACTGTCTTTAGTGTCCTGCATTGCTGGTGTAGGTCTTCTTCAGGTATAGTGAGGAGTTTTGGAATATCATACAACATCCCAAATATACTACTGTGTTCCTTGAGCCGCATGAAACGTTCTTCAACTGACTGTATTGCACAATCTAGCACCTGGTTACAGAATTCAACTTTGAATTGTTGTTTGGGGTCTCTTATGGGATTATCCCATGCCTCATAATCAAAATGTCATCTTCTTCGGTGACTTGTATTCTTGAATGGGTGGGAAAATAGCTTCAGTGTGAAGTTCCTATGCCAACTTCTGTGTGCTCTTCAGAACGTTTTGAAATCCCTCATTTGACCGGTAAGACTGTAGGTATGACTTTGCTTTGTCCAGTTGTTCTATTGGATATATCAAGTTGTTCCAGATCCATATCAAGATCAACACCTTGGAGTCTCTTGCTTACAACATTTATTTCAAACAGTATGTCATGCCACAACACTAAGCCACACAGAAATTTGTAAGTTATGTATGTTTCTGGTGATTCCATTTCCCACTGCCACTGTTCTCCCACGAACAGTTCCTGTCATAGCATTATCCTCCATAATGGCAACTATGGCATCATCTGTCTTCCCAATTTGGTGTTTGATAGGCTTTATCGTCTCCACTCAACTTTCCCATCGGGTGGCACTCAGTGGTTTCAAAGTCAGAGAGGATGTTCCCAGATGTTGCTTCAAAATTTGCCATTGATGAGTTTATGCAGAAAAAACTACATAGATGCTTTGAATTACATTAAAAAATTCAGCAGCCTCACTAGGAGCTGATGCTGCATCACTGACCACCAAGTTCAATGAATGAGATCTGCATGGGACAAAAAAAGCTTGAGGGTTTAACTCTCGGATCCATGTCTGCACTCCTCTGTTCTTTGCTCTCATGCTGGCATTATCATAGCCCTGACCTCTCATGTCAGCTATCGCAATTCCCATATCTTCTAGCTTTTTAAGAAGCACATTTGTCATACCAGCTCCTGTAGTATCATCAATGTCAATACATTCTAGAAAATGCTCTCTGACAGTCACCATTGCAGGGACATTTTCACTAGGTTCAGTTGTTTTTACAAAACGCACCATTAAAGTCACTTGTTCTGTATGGCTGGTGTCAGGTGTGGAGTCCAGAATAACAGAGTAGTATCTTGCTGACTTCAGATCTGCCATAATCTTCTGTTTTGACTTTTGTTGCCAGTAACTGTATGATCTCATTTTGAATTTTTTTTCCAAGGTAGTGATGTGTGTACATTTCTGGGGTGGCGACTCTTCTTAGATGCTCCAGGAGTACAGCATCAAACTCAGCCATCAGCTCCACAATTTTAAGGAAGTTTCCATTGTTTGGCACATATAGCTGATCTGAAGTGCTAGATTTTGGGTAGCAAGCATTCTCACAGTGGCAATGAGCCTTTTCAGAACATTTTGCCAGAAAAGAGATTCTGATGCAATCTTCTCTTGATGCTGATCATCTATGGTGGCCTTTAACCTTAGTCTCATCTCAAGCTGTTTCCACCTATGGAATGCTCTCTGATGATTTGCTGCCTTCTCTTGGCATGCCAGATTTCTAGTCAGATTTTTCCAGTCCTTTGTTCCTGTACGAGGCTGGAACATTAGACTGGAAGAATTTACAACAAAAACAGTGTGCAGCATTCTGGGTTTTTGAGTACATAAACCATGGCCTCTCCACTTTGTCACCATTGGGGATTTCATGCCAGTAGTGTGTTGGATGGAAACTTCTGTTTTCATTGTCTTTGGGGAAGATGAAGTTTTTTCACTTGCTGTGGCCCATGCAGTACAAGGAAGTCCCTCAGGCTACTGCTCAAGTGGGTCCACAGTCCTGGATCATCTAGACTTCAGGAACTAAACTCAGCTGTAGCTGTTTCTTGCACCTCCACCACACTCTTCTCTGATCTATACTTTTCTTCAGGAATGTGCATGGTTACATCCATTTGAGATGGAGATATGGATGCTGCAGTAGCTGTCAGGTCACCTGCACTCTGACTGGAAGATCAGGCATCTTCTCACCACTCACATCCTCACTGGGGCCTGAAGGCTCACCATGAACATTTGTTGCTGTGTATCTCAGGAGAGCTCCTTCCTGCTTAGATAGAGAAGCTTCCTTTGCTTTCCTTCTTTTTCTGAATGCTGCCCTAGAGGGGCGTTTTCTTCTTTCACTCATGACTGCTGTTCTGTGCCTGTTATAGTGGCTCTCAACACTCAATTGAAGGGGACAAATAAGCAGGCTGGTAGCAGGGCCTGAGTGAGGGAAGATATCAGTGTCTTAAGGGCCTAACTGGCTCCCACTACTTCAGTTGACTGCTTGTTCCCCTCAAGTGGGTTCAGGGAAGCAGCAGGAAACAGGAAGCTCCCTGAGAAGCTGGTGTTAATCAGTCCAGGCTCCTGGGGATGCTAGAGATGTACATAAGAGGCTCTTCCTCCTCTCTTTCCCTGCAACTCCTGCTGCTTTCTGTTGTTCCCTCTCACCTTTTCTCCTGCCTGCCTATTATGTCTCTTGTGCCCTCCTTCCTCCAGCAGAGCACTCCACAATCCCTGTGCATCTAGAGCAGAGAGAATATGCACCAGCATCAGACACAATTTTCTACACTCTGGGTCCTAGTGGCTCCCCCCACCCCCATCTGTCACCTGAGGTGGCCGCCTCAGTTCGCCTCATGGTAAGGCCAGCCCTGGAACTCACCTGACTGCACCTCTGAACTCTGGGTCTTTGCTGAGCAATGACAGCATCTTTGAGCATGGTGAAAGAAGAGGGGAATAGCATGTTAAAGGAACATTTGTTTGTTGGACTTTCACACCACAAGGTGTATCATAAATACAAAGGGAAGGGTAACCACCTTTCTGTATACAGTGCTATAAAATCCCTCCTGGCCAGAGGCAAAATCCTTTCACCTGTAAAGGGTTAAGAAGCTAAGGTAACCTTGCTGGCACCTGACACAAAATGATGACTGAGGGGACAAGATACTTTCAAATCTGGAGGGGGGGGGAGGGAAAGGCTTTTGTCTGTCTGTGTATATACCTTTGCCGGAACAGATCAAGAATGCAAGTCCTCCAACTCCTGTAAAGTTAGTAAGTAATCTAGCTAGAAAATGTGTTAGGTTTTCTTTGTTTTGGCTTGTAAATTCACTGTGCTGGAGAGAATGTGTATTCCTGTTTTTGTGTCTTTTTGTAACTTAAGGTTTTCATAGAATATCAGGGTTGGAAGGGACTTCAGGAGGTCATCTAGTCCAACCCCCTGCTCAAAGCAAGACCAATCCCCAATTTTTGCCCCAGATCCCTAAATGGCTTCCTCAAGGATTGAACTCACACCCCTGGGTTTAGCAGGCCAAAGCTCAGACCACTGAGCTATCCCTCTTCCCCCCTCCCCCCCTGGCATTCTCTGTTTTGAATCTGACTTCCTGTGAGATTCTTCCATTCTAATCTTACAGAGTGTTTCTTTTATCTTTATTTTGTTCTTCTAATAAAGTTCAGTTTTTTAAGAATTTGACTGGGTTTCTAGGGTCCTAAGAAACCCAAGCTGGTCTGTGCTCAACTTGTTTATTCTCAAGCCTCCCCAGGAAAGGGGGTGTAAAGCTTTGGGGGATTGCTGGGGGAAGAGGAACTCCAAGTGGTCCTTTCCGCCAGTTCTTTGTTAAAGCGCTTGGTGGTGGCAGCATACCCTAGTCCAAGGGAAAAGATTTTGTGCCTTGGGGAAGTTTTTAACCTAAGCTGCTAGAAATAAGCTTGGGGGTCTTTCATGCGGGTCCCCACATCTGTACCTCAGAGTTCAGGGTGGGGAAGAAACCTTGACAAGGTGAGAAACTGAGGTGAAGAATACTCCCCAATGTACTCTGGGGTGAGTGTTTTGCTTATGGTTGTGGTCTTTTCCCCAGACTAATACTGGGTTCCCTTTCCCTTTTAATAAAAGTTCTCATTTGTTATACACAGACTCAGTGCTGGCAAGTGGGGAAGAATCGCCTCTTAGAGGCACCTAGGGGTGGTGTTAAGTTTTCCCAGATTCCCAGGTGAGGGCTGGAGATGGTTCTGTTTTGCAATGTTAAGAACCCCTAAATAGTGAACCCAGACCTTGTTGCTGCCCATTCACCTGACAGACAGGTTACACAGGAGCAAACAAATTAATTATTTTTGGTGGTTCTAGGACTGGGCTGGACGTTGTTGAGCACACAGGTTTGGGGATGTTTAGGACTGGGGGTGTGTTGTGGTCCTTTACTAGTAATAACCAAGTCAGGTAGAGACCATAACGTGTCTGCTTTAAAGATTGGCAGGCTGCTAGATTCAAAGGAGTTTGAATCAGAGCTACACCTTCTACAGACACAGAGCCAAAGCTGCTTGCAGACTGGGTGTGTCCCAGACAGAGGACCACAGTAGCAAGAGCCTTTAAGGCCCTACCAGGTATTGAAGAAGCAGTGTCACAACCTCCCACTGGTCTGGATTGCACCCCACAATGGGACAGGGTGGCAGGGACACAATTGATTAATTAGTACTGGGGAGAAGGGAAGCTGTAAACTCCACACCAACAGTGAGAATTCAGTCCAAATCTGTACAGGGGCCAAAGTCACCTTCCTCTACATACAGAAGAGCTGATAACATTGTAATTGTCATGCATACATGGGAAATGGGCAGAGGGGGTTCAAAATTCAAAAGATATACCAAAAACATTACATAATCTTTAAAAACAACATGATTTGGGGGCAATCTCATTGGGGGGGAGGGGGGTCTGAGTAATGTTTTTTTAACTTTTGGGGTTGGCGACACAGAGAGGGTCAGCCCAATGGTTCGTCTAGCCCAGTATCCTGTCTTCCAACAGTGGCCTGTGCCGGGTTTTTCAGAGGGAATGAACAAATGTCAGAGGGAATGAACAAAACAGGGCAATTTTTGAGTGATCCATCCTCCGTCATCCATTCCCAGCTTCTGGCAGTCAGAAGCTTAGGAAAACCCAGAGCATAGGATTGCTTTGCTGACCATCTTGGCTAATAGCTACTGATGGACCTGTTCTCCAGGAACTTGCCTAATTCTTTTTAAAATCTATTTATGCTTTTGACTTTCACAACATCCCCTGGCAATGAGTTCCACAGGTCAACCGTGTGTTGTGTAAAGAAGTACTTCCTTCTGTTGGTTTTAAACCTGTTGCCTATCCGTTTCATTGCGTGACCCTGGTTCTTGTATTATGTGAAGGTGTGAATAACACTTTCACTTTCTCCACACCATTCATGATTTTATAGACCTCCATCATATCACGACCCCCTCCCTGAGTCATCACTTTTGCAAGTTGAAAAGACCCAGTCTATTTAATCTCTCCTCATATGAAAGCTGTTCCATACGCATAATAATTTTACCTTCCCTTCTCTATCTTTTCCAATTCCAAATTATCTTTTTTGAGACGGGGCAACTAGAACTGCATGCAATATTCAAGGTGTGAGCGTACCAGGGATTTCTATAGTGGTATTATGATAATTTGTCTTATCTATTCTTTTTCTAATGGTTCCAAAATTCTGTTAGCTTTTTTGACTACTGCTGTACATTGAGTGGATGTTTTCTGAGAACTATCCACAAAGATTCCAAGAGTGACATCAACATGGTTTTTCTCTGACTCCCCACCTAAGAAGATTGCTGTAAACACCTGAGGAACAAGGACTGCACTGGGGGAGAAGAACTGAAGCCAGACTAGAGGAATTTCTAGCCTGTGAAAGGAATACCTGGTGTTTTAAGCTGCAAGCAAGTCCAGCCTGCCCTCAAGAATCTCTGCAAACTACCTAAATCAACAATTAGGTTGAGAATTTGCTACTCGTATCCAATCTCTTTAGTATATTAAGCTTAGATTGCATTTTTGTTTATTTGCTAGGTAAACTGCTTTGATCTGTTTGCTATCCCTTATAATCACTTAAAATCTATCTTTTGTAGTTAATAAACTTGTTTTTGATTTGTCTAAAACTAGTGTGTGGAAATCATAACTTGGGGCAGAAAGCTGTCTATATTCCTCTCCACATTGAGAGAGGGGGCAAATGTCATGAGCTTACGCTGTACAATTCCCTGTGCAGCACAAGACAGTATAATTTTGGGTTTACCCTCTAGAATGGGGTGTGCACTTGAGTGCTGGGCAATTCCTTAGCTGAAGCCTTCCCATGCAGAGCTGATCTCAGTGTCTGTGTAGTTGCTGCAGCTGAGTGTGTCCCTACCTATGTGTGTGCTGGAGGGGGCTTGAGGGCCTGTCTCAGCAGGACAGTGTAAGGGAGCCCAGGCTGGTGGGTCAGGCTGGCTCAGTGGTACCCCAGTGGGAACCTGTCACAGAGGCTTTGGAACAAATTGATAAATTAAACAGTAATAAGTCACCAGGACCAGATGGTATTCACCCAAGAGTCCTGAAGGAACTCAAAACGTGAAATTGCAGAACTACTAACTGTGGTGTGTAACCTATCACTTAAATCAGCCTCTGTACCAGATGACTGGAGGGTAGCTAACGTAAAGCCAGTTTTAAAAAATGCTCCAGAAGTGATTCTGGCAATTGCAGGCTGGTAAGCTGAACTTCAGTACCAGACAAATTACTTGAAACTAAGAACAGAATGATCAGACACATAGATGAATACTATATGCTGGAGAAGAGTCACGCTGCTTTTGTAAAGGGAAATCATGCCTCACCAATCTACTAGAATTCTTTAAGGGGATCAACAAACATGTAGACAAAGGTGATCCAGTGGATATAGTGTACTTGGACTTTCAGAAAGCCATTGAGAAGGTCCCTCACCAAAGGCTCTTATGAAAAGTAAGCCATCATGGGTTAAAAGGGAAGGTCCTCTCATTGATCAGTAACTGGTTAAAAGGTTGTAAAACTGATAATTTATTCTTACCCTTTTTTTTTCCTATGGAAAGAGGTAACTAGTGGTGTTCCCCAGGGGTCTGTACTTGGACCAATGCTGTTCAATATATTCATAAAATGATCTGGAAAAGGGCGTAAACAGTGAGGTGGCAATGTCTGCACATGATATAAAATTACTCAAGATAGTTTAGTCGAAATCTGACTGCTATGAGTTACAAACAGATCTCACAAAACTGGGTGACTGGGCAACAAAATGGTAGATGAAATTCAGTATTGATAAATGCAAAGTAATGCATATTGGAAAACACAATTCCAACTATACCTACAAAATGATTAGGTCTAAATTAGCCGTTACCACTCAATAAGAGATCTTGGGAGTCATTGTGGATAATTCTCTGAAAACGTCTGCACTAAGTCCAGCGGCAGTCAAAAAAAGCTAAGGCCTTGTCTACACTACACAAGTAAGTTGACGTGTGTTAGATCGACCTATAGCCATTGCAGTAATTACTGTGGTTTTTCATGTCCACACCACCCTCCTTCTGCCAGTCATGTGTGTCCTCACCAGCAGTGCTTCCATTGACTTAACAGGGGAGCCCGGCTACCCGGCACTGAGAGCCTGGGCTCCCAGCTCTCTGCGGACCTTGCAGCTGGGAGCTTCACGAATAGAGACTGAGAGAGGCCTCCCCGCATCAGACCATCCCCTAGCCCAGTGGGTAGGGCACTCACCTGTCAGGTGGTCGATCCCTCCTCCCCCTCAGGTGGAGGAGTGACTTGAACTGGGGGTCTCCTACCATGAGGCTTCCTGGGGGTTCCCAGCGTTGTGAGGCAACTCACTACCCGCTGCCTTGGTGTGAGGCAGTCTTGGCTGTGCCTGCTGGGGGTCAGCTCCCTGACTCAGCCAGCCTCTGGCAGTACAAGCAATTCCTCACAGGCCCTGCTCTCTCGGTACAGGCTAGCGATAGGCACACTCCAAGACCTCCAAGCATCTGCTGCAGCCTCCAGCCCCTGATCGGCTGGACACCCACATAATTCCCAGATCCTCTGTTCTGAAATGAACACACACCCCAGCTTGCCAATTTCACCTCAGGATGATCACTCCGCTCCACACACAGCACTTAGATTCATTTATAGGGAAAACAAGCACAAGTTTATTTGCCAAAGAACAGAGACTCCAAAGACAGCAAGCAGAAATACTGGAAACAAAGGGTTACATATGAAATTAAAACATGCTGTCTAGGCCCAACCAACAAGACATGGTCATGTCATATAGAGCAAAAGCTCTCCCCAAATCCTTCCAGCATATTACAGCCAGGCTTGGCTGTGATCTTCCGTTCATGAGACAAGTCCTGCTGCCCTCATGCCACCTTAGTGGAAAGATGCAGAGTTTGTCTCTGTCCCTACAGCTATGGTCCCCAAATCCACTGTCTTCCTTTGCAGAGAACATAACCCGTGCTGCTTGTGATCCCCTGTCTAGGGTCTCGCCTGGAGACTTTACAATCACTTGATTAGCATTTGGCTCAGACTGAGAATGGGCATTGAGTGAGAAGTATACATTAGTGTACAGGAAGACAGACTGATAGGAAAACATCCTCTACCAGAAAGACTTGGTTATCAACGTCTCGTGACTGGCCCCAACTCACAGACCTTAAGAACATACTTTTCGGTAACTATACACATAACTTCTCACTTATTTTCCATACATACATCTCACAAGGATCATGAGGACCAGCATGACACAGGCTTTCAGTGGAGACCTTGCGTGAAGCTCTTTGGTGAACTAATCCGTAGATACCAGATCCAGTGGGTCCCTCTAACACTTATGCAACTTTGTGTCCTCTATCAGCTGGCACCAGGAGGTCCCAGGGTGATACCCACATCTCAAGCGAGTACCTTAATCACTGGGTGAACAGTTAAGAGCAGGGGGTCTTCCCCACAAGAGTGTGCTGGGCTTTGTGAATCCCATTCTTAGGTACCCATCTCCCTCCATTCATTGTACAGGAAACCTGAGCATGTAACTCAGGCTTTACGAGTCCCAGGGATTTTCTAGGAGCCACTGATCATCCCAACATCTGTGTCCATTTATGAATCTAGCCCCAGGGAAGAGCTGCTGTACATTCTCTACCATTTAAATTAGTTAGCAGAAAGTTTATGCCAGATCACTGGAGGGCAAGGACCTAGGTGTTTAACGTGACAAACGCTGAACGCGCTGTGACAGGACCCTCCCAATCCACCCAAAACTTTGAAAGCAGGGAAATAAGAATTTAAGGGGAAAGTCTCCTACGTTTACATTGTTTACAGGACTTTTGATGACACCCTCCAACACTCCAGAGACTTTCACTAATATCTGACACAGATCTCAAAACACACTGCACACCCAAACTTCACCATATCAACCCTCTCATGCAAAGTCTTAACATGGATCTCATGGGCTTTTACATCACTTGTATCAACAGGTCGCACACCTGGCCATCCCCCATTCCATGCATTTGGGGATGTATCCAGTCATACCCCTGCTGAAGTCACTGTCATTACCAGATTGGAGTCCATACTAATATCACCCCCTCAGACTTCATTCATTCACATGCAAGGGCTCACTCACACCAGCTCCTCTTTCCATTGTGTCCCTTGAAGGAGAATGGACCCAGCTGCCTGGACTGGTGCTGGGGAAGTGATGTTACCAGTGGCAGCCACTCCCCTCCTCCCCTGGTTCTGCTCTGTGCACAGCCCCGTGTTCTAATCCCACATCACTGCATGACTAGTAGGTCTGTCAATGAGTCACAGCCAGGGATTCAAAGCAACCAGAGAATCTTTGGTTGTCCATCTTCCTCTGCTTCCATCATTTTAAGTGTCCATTTCACCTTTTGTCTTTTTCTTCTTAACCAGGAGACCCATCCACTGGTCCCTTACTTCCCCTGAGCTCTTCACTGTGTCTGCCAATCCCATCCTCATAGCCAGGGCTTACACAGCATTGTCCTAATTCACCAAGAACACCAGGGACTTGTTCTTAAATAAAGGCCAAGAGATGACAACAGTAAAGTCGCTGTAAAAGCTGCACATTGGGCCCTCTGTGTCTAACCAGACACAAGAAGGTGGTAGCCCTCCATCAGGAAGCAGAGGCCTTGATAGCAAGAGCACACAGAAAACAGAAATGCAGCACTGACACCAGCAGATCTCAGTGGTTCCCCACAGTGTACACTCACCCCAATAGGTATAGTGACTCAGATCATCTTCTTTCCCAGACATGACTGCAGGGCCTGCTTCCCCTCACCTCAACATCCCTGGGACAACCACAGCAATCGCTCACTTGGGAAAGGAATCCTAAAAAGATGGCTAAGGCTATTTTAATGCAACCCAGGAGCTGAAAACAAGAGGGAGGAGCCAGACAGCTTTCTGCAGGCCACAGTCCGAGCAATGAATTATAGCCATCACTAGGTTCCCTTCACATGATAAGCATGTTCTCTTTTGTGGGACCATGGAGTCATACAAGTCTTGGGGATCCTGGAAACCCTCCTGCCCCCTTCAGGGACAGGCAGGCTGTAAACCCCCATTTTCCAGTCCTTGTGGGCTGTCATGGTCCCTCAGAAGAAGAGAGACAGAGACAAGCAGGAGAGACCCACGATGGGGCAGAGACAGCAGCTTCTCTGGTCTGTTCACTTTGCATTTAAACGTCTCTGCAGGAACATGGGAGTCATGCAGGGTCAAAGAGACTAGGATATCAGAGGCTGGAGAAGCTCATTTCATGAGACCCGAAGCCATGTGCCACCTGGCGTCTCAGGAATAGAGAGTGAGTTGGGAACCTACACCCCAGATCCAGAAGAAAGGGTAGATTCTCTCCCCCATGAATGAGGTTGGTGGGAAAGCGAAGATCGGGGCCTCACTACCAGCATTGAAAAATGCCACCTGCCCCTGTTCACAGTCCAGCGATACCCGGATCCTGCTGGGCACGTAGCTCAGAGACAGAGGGGTTGGAGGGGAGGTGAGAGCCTGGAACTGGAACCCCCACCTCTGCACAGCCCAGATCCCCCGCTCAGGTGCTGCACTGAGCTCATCCTTTCTCTTTACAGACTCTCGGGCCACTCCCACAGCCCAGGCTGTCCCATCCCCCACCTCTACCTCCCAGCAACGTCTCCCTGTGATGAATCCCTCACAGCCCAGCACACAAGGAGACGAATCAAATCTCTGGGGATGTTCAGGGAGGTTCAGCCGTATGACGTCCCAGGTCAAAATTTTCCGATCCACAGACAGGAGGAGCCGGGGATGAGCAGTGTCTTGATCCAGAGTCACACTCGCTGGGGAGAGAAGCAGAGCACTTCAAGCAGAGCTCAGCTCCCCCAGGAGAGCCCAGCCCAAAGGAAAGATACTGGGGGAACAGCCCCTCAAACCAGGTGAAGGGGAAAAGGTGAGACAGTTCTGAGCGGCCTCTCTACTCCATTTTTTCTCATTAAATATGAAAAAGGAACCTGGGGTGGGTTTTTCAGGAACACCTAAGGGAGTTAGGAGCACAAGGCCCATTGGCACTTGACTTGTGCTCCTGACTCCCTTAGATGCTCCTCACAGTCTCAGCCAGAAATATCCATGAGCAGTGCCAGGGCAGAGTAAAGGGTGTTTGGGGGCCAGTTGGTGAGACTGTTTCTGTGTATTGGGTGTGTCTGAACTGGCTACTCAGGCTGATGTCAGGATCTGTAGGGCACAATGAAGCCAGGCCCCCAGTCAACTTGATGAGATATTTCTGCGCCTGTCACACAACGGCTTTGGACAACACCTGATCGGTTCCAGACCAGCTGGGCCTGGTTGAGTCACAAATGGGCAGAATCCTGCTGACTTTGGGGACAATCAGAAAACTGGAAAAGTCCAATTTCCACTAAAATCAGGCCCTCAGAGACACAGGGTGATGTGGGCAGAGGAATTTCTCTGGCTACCCCTGCTGCCACCTATGACAGGTAGCTCCTAGGGGGTCACACAATGCTTTGCTTATGTAGGCTGAGCTGTTTGCCCAGCTGGGCCCCTCTCCCCCAATACAGCCCATTCCCACAGAGAGACCCCTTACCCTCACTCTACCCAGCCCCCCAAGAAGGACCTCCTGCCTGCCCAGTCAGTCCCCCCATGACTCCCAAGCTGGTAACCTCACCCCTCATCCCATCCCAAATTCCATCCATGCCCTTCACTCCCACTCTGACCAGCCACCACAGCCACGCCCCTAACTCCCCACTCTAATCAACACCCACCACATAGGTGGGTCTCACCTCACACTGTCCAGGCCCCCTAGCTGGAGTCTTCATTCACTCCCCACGCTGGCCAGATCCCACTAGCTGGGCCCCTAACCTCCTCTGCACCCCAGCCAGTCCTCCTAGCCATTCTGGCTAACCCCAATAGCCAAGCCTCCATCTGCATGGAAAAACTGGATAAAAGACAAAGCTCAGCCTACATGAGCAAACGTGTTACAAACTAGTGATGTAATCGTACCTTGTGGTTTCCTTAGAACCTAATCATTTTTATATTGTTTTAGTGTGCTATGTAATTTTCTTTCTTTCTTTCTTTCTTTCTTTCTACTTTAACAACAAGTAAACAAAGATATTTTGGGGGGAAAGTGTCTTTCCTTCTAATTTAGTAATAAATAAATAATAACAATAATAGCAACTCCACCTGGAAACGTACCCTTCCCATCTGATCCCATGGATTTCCCCTTTCCTGTCTTCAGTTCCAATGGCAGAGAGTCTAATGGAAGGAACAGGTGAAAGAGACAAGACTTCATGCTGTCGTGTTTATGCGGTATCCCTGCTCTTTCTTAACATAACTGCATTTTGGTTAGGAGAGAAAAACTGATGGAGCCAGACATAAAGACAGACAAAGCAGTGAAGAAAGAGCCAGATCCATTTTTCCAGTGTGGCTAAGTTAAAACTGATCAGAAACTTTGCCTTTTCCCTCTAATGGCAGTGTAACCCAGTGGTCGGTGTGTTTTGTCTCTGCATGTGCCCAATTGACAGAGAATGCAAGTCTGCGACAGCTGCATCAAGTTCCTTAGTTCAAGCTGTAGAGGCTCCTGTGCTCAGCTGGGAGGGTGCTTGGTTCCATCCCTATGTCCTTGGTTTGATTTCTAGGGTTGGCCATGATAGTGGCTTTCATGTAAGAAGGGAATTATCTGGGTTTGAAACATTGGGGACCTCAGCTGTTTGGGATGAGCTTTGTCTGTCAGCAGAAGTATATAACCCACTGGCAAATGTGGTGTGTCCCATCTCTGATCTACAGACAATGTGAGTTTGTTATAACACTCAGGTAGGAAGCTTGCCTCCAGGTAAAATTCTTGATATTCATGATTTTAGCTCTGAAGCCCTAGTTCAATCCCTGCTGTGTTGGCCAAGCTAGCAGCTGTCACAACAGCATGTCAGTGCACTTTACTGTCACTCCATCCAGAGAGACAGCATCTACATTTGTAAAGACAGGGAAAGTGAGGCTCACAGAGATCAAGGACTAGATTTTTTTCTTCAAGCATGGCTGCTTCTTTATGGTGTAGAAAGGACTGATATTTTCTTTTATAAATTCCCTCAATTGTTACATCTCACTCCTGTCCCCACTGTGGGACAGAATTATCCCTAGGACTGAGCAGAGACTAGTTTTCCTATCTCTTAAATATTTTAGAGAGTTAAAAAATTTTCTCCATCTCAAACTGGGACAAAAAATTGAAGTCTTAAAAATATTTGGTAACTCAAAACAGGGGGAAAAAAAAAATCAGTTCAGGTGAATGAAAATGTTTCATTTTGAAAGTTCCCAAACAATTCTTTTTTAATTTTCACCTTGTTTCTAACTTTTTTTAAGTCTAAAACAGCTGAAATTTTACAACAAAAAGGTAATTTCAAATTTTCCTTTAAAAATGTCAACATGAAACATTTTGACAACTATGATACTTATTTTCCCCCAAACTTTTATTTGAGTTGGGACATTTGTTGAAACTGATCCTGACTCGTGAACAGTTTCAGTTTTGACATAGCAGCATTTTTCAATGAAAAAATGTTTAATCAAATCCTTCCCAATCAGTTCTAATGATCCCCATTTTAAAGATGGGGAAACTGAGGCACAACACATGACACATTTTTCAAAAGTGAATACTTAAAGTTAGGAGATGAGCCTTTAAATGCAGGGGTATTGGACAGACACATTCACTCTCCAATATCCATTACCACTGTGGAAGGAACCAGGATTTGCCCAGTTAGTTCATAATTAGCTTCTGTCTGTTACTATTGCCCAAGGAGTTAGCAGTGGATTCACAGCCCTTTGGACCAGCCCAGAGTGGGGCCTGCTGGGAACAGTGAGAAACTGTGGAGGGATTCTCCTTTCCACTGTGGCCCATATACACTGCATTGTAAATAGGCTAAGAACTGCCTCAGTGCAAGCACCAGCTGAGACAGTCACACACATAGGCGCCGACTTCTGCTCACACCGGTGGGTGCTCGACCACCCTCTACCTCTGGCCCCACCCCAACTCCACCCCTGCCCTGCCCCCTCCTGCCCCGCTCCCATACCAACCCCTTCCCCGAAGTCCCTGCCCCAACTCCACTCCCATTCTGACTTCTTCCCCAAATCCCAGTCCCGCCTCTTCCCCTTCCCCGCCTCCTCCCCTGAGCACACCACATTCCCGCTCCTCCTTCCCTCTCCCAAAGCTTGCTACGTCACCAAACAGCTGTTTGGCGCCTGAAAGCGCTGGGAGGTAGGCGAAGGAGCAGTGACACGGCACGCTCAGGGGAGGGGGAGGAGGCAGAGGTGAGGTGGGGAGGTGAGGGGAGCTTGGCTGCCAGTGGGTGCAGAGCACCCACAAATTTTTCCCCATGGGTGCTCCAGCCCTGGAGAATCCACGGAGTCGGCACCTATGGTCACACAGCCCAGCAGAAGGGGCAGACCCAGGCCAAAGGGAACTCTGCTGCACTGACTCTGGCCAGGGCTGCTACCCATAGGCAGCATCTCTTTAGACAGCCCCCAGCCCACTGGGAATTCTCTTAGCCCTGATCCAGGAGGCACAGCAACCTTAGCCTGTAGTTTTGACCTGCGGGAGAAGGGCTATGCGTCCCTCTCTGTAGAATGTGGCTGAGTAACTCATTTGGGGTTATTCTGCTGGCTGCTATGAAGTGGCCGCTGTCTCCTCCTCCAGTCACAGAGACTCCTCTCAATGTCCCCTCCTAGCTCCCTTCTTGGTACCTTTCAGTTTGTTCAGGGTCAGCTTTACAGCAAAATTTTTCTGACAGAAATGGCTGAGGCTCCTTTCCAGATCAGAAGAAGCCTCCAACCGCTGCTGGAACTTCCCCTCCTCAAACCTAGAGAGAAAAGAAACATTTCTTTGTGTGATTTTATTACTACACGCTAGTGACAGCAGCGGGCCTGAGGACCTGGAGTCTAAGGGCCTGTATATATGGGAAATTTTCTATCGGAAGTATATGCGTATGGTTATATCACTGGAGCTCTGCCAGGAAACCCCCTGGGTCGACAATCTTATCCAGCCTCTGAGCAGGCACAGCCCAGACAATGGCAGCACAAGCTTTCTACATAGTGGCCACTGATGTGCTTCAGCACTGACCTGGAAACCAGCTCTAGGGACGAGAAGGGAGTTGTCTCCATGGCTAGTTCAGTCCTTGGCCTTCATCTTCTATGAGCCAGGATGTTCCCACGTTCTTGTATTTATTACATGGTGGGCATCTGCCCCCTAGGAACAGGTCTGAGAGCCCCATTTGCCCATTCCTGAAATGACTTCACCCGTGTCACCAAACAATAAATTAGGTGGTAAGTGTTGTGATCACTGCTGACCTGGGCAATAGAGAAGCCAATGACTGTGAAAGATGGTGAAAGACCCATATTCCATCCCCAGACTCCTGAGGCAGCCAGTCCTCTAGAGATGGATGTTACCATGTTTAGGGTAATAACCCTTCCCCTAGGACTCCGGTCCCGTATAAAAGGATAACGCCCCAGGGTTAAGGGTCAACACAGGGAGATTGGTCTCTGAAATGTGATCCTGCCCCACACATTGTGCTGTTGTGTCCTGGGGAGATGTGCTAATAAGATTCCCGAGCCCCTTTCCAGTGCTGAGAAGCATGAGGGGGAGTGAGAAGGAGCCACTTACTTGTTCATGGTGCTTCTGATATCCTAGAGGGGAAAGAGAGAAAAAAGGGAGCTCATTCCCAAATGCCCCACACTGGGCATTCTTCCTGCTCTGGAGGGGACTCACTGTACCGTTACCACTTCTGTTCCAGAGGGAATTTTTAGGAGAAAGTTTGCAGCTTTAAACAATTTGATACATTTATTTTCCAAGGCTCATGATTCAGGAACCTGCCTCTCCCTGTGAAGGGATCTGAGGGGGGTTTATAATGTCCTCACCTGCAGGAATTCACTGGCTGGCTGCCGGCTCTTCCCCTCCAGCTCACTGATCTGCTCACTGAGACGGGAAATCTCCTTGGAGAGTTTGGTGACATTTTCATCCTGCAGCTTCACAATCTCCTGGTCCAGCTCTGCCAGCCAGGCCAGCAGGAGTCGCTCTTGTTCCCTCAGGAACTGATGCAGCTGCTCAAACTCAAACATAATCTTCAGTCTCTCAGCTTCTGTCTGTTTCTGTAATAGACAAAAAGAAACAGAGAGAGGCTGGTCAGGGTCCTAGAGAGGAGTCATGGGTCAAGTCATAAAACCCTGGGTGTGAGGGAAGGAGCATTTCACTGCAACCCCTGAGAATTCAATATCTAACACCTGAATGTGCCCTATGGTCACAAGGGAGAAAATTTTCCCACAGGCTCCTGTTTGGACCCTATCTCCCTTCGAAGGGAGATTTTTGTGTCTCCCATGAGGAGCAATTTCTGTGTCCATTGCCTTCTGGCGATCCAGGTCCATGGCAGCAAGGAGTGCGGTTCAGCCAATATTGGCAGGGACTTCGGAGAGAGGCCAGGGGAGAAAAAAAAACCAATAGAACAAACAGATGAAAAAGCAGCAATATTGTAACTGGGAAGACAGGATCTCCACAAACCGTATTGAGACACAAAGAGAGAGAACTCCATCAAACACACAGAAATTGATACCTTCCCCCTCCCCCACACACAGAAAAACCCACAAAGAAAAGACAGCTACTCTACATTTTTCTTATCTTTCTCTCTGCTGCAACTGCGGGGTGGACAGCAGGGGCAGGTGCTTGGTCCTCACTCTGCTCTCTGGCCCCCCTGGGGCTGTGTGGGTACCAGGCCAATATGCACTTTCAGAGTGGTGAACCCCAAAACTTCCACACAGCCTCCCGGGGACTGTAGAACTGATCAATGAAATTGTTTTTAAATTGTTCACTTTATTAATATAATTTCTTAAGTAAAGTTTTATGAATGAAACTACATTCATTCATAAAACCAGGTACCCCAATAACTGGCTAATTGAGTTTCACTTTCAATCTAATTGCTGCTTAAATCGCTGAAACTTACACTGTTTCAACATTGTAACTTCTGCTCACTGTTTGTCATTCCTTACACTTGTCCATGTTGTAACCCAAACTCCATTTTAAAATGCTCACTTCATTTTTGCAAAACCCTGCTGTAATCTTATTAGTTTAGTTTAGATATGTGAATGAGGTATGTATGGATGATGGAATCAGCCTCCAGCCCCAACCTGTCCTGATGAAATAAAGTGTAAACACCAATGGCTGAAGATGCAGGAAACAGCCCTGACAAAGTAAGAGGAGTCCACCATCAAAAGAAAAGAACAAAAGTACAATTTAAGAAACATCAAAGCCAGGTCCTAGGCTGAAAGTCATGTCTGCAATTGACAGGTGATCACTCACACCGAACCCAGAGGCAGCATGACACAGCAAGACCTATAGACTCTGGATTCAAACTAAAGCCTACAAAAAGGATGGGTGAGATGGAAGACTTTGGAGGGTAACATTCTGCTACCAATATGGAAGGGCATCGGTGCATGCCCAACAAAGACCCAGCTCTTCCTTGTGCCTGGCTTTCCTGGCCAATTAGCCACCACAAGCTACGAACCCAAACCACGAACTCAAGCTACATTCAGGTATGGTAACTATACAGCAGCTGCAGAACATTTGGTATGCGTGTGTGTGTGTGTGTGTATATATATATATATATATATATATATACACACACACATATGTATTAGATATTATTGGTCTTAAATCAAATTGTGTTATTCTAATAAATGTGACATCTTGTCTTGTCCCCTGAAACGATCCTGTCCAGTTTTGTCTGTATAACAGGATCCCTTATCCCTGCATTCCAAGGTGCGGCAGGGGCAGGGATAAGGGGTTCCTGAGGTGCTGGAGTACACTGCACCTGAAGCCCTGGGGATGCACTTCACTGCTCTGCAGCCAGCAGCAGCCAGGCTGGGGCGGGGGTGTGTGTGTTTTTCCTCAGATACCTTCATTTTATGTCGAACTTCAAAACAAACAGAGAAAAATAAACAAAAACCCCTTCACTGGACAGCCCACTTTAAACATTAAGAACTGCAAAGTTTCATGTTACTAGTTTGATGGCCCTGGAGCCTGATGTCCTAATTAGCCTCAGAACAGGGGCACGTGGGCATTTTCCTGCCAGCGTGACTCTGCCTAGAGCTGGGGAGCCCAATTCTCAGATTGGATGGTAGTCAGTACTGGATTTGCCATAGCGCTGGGCCCAATCTCAGAAGGGGGCCCATAGCACTTGCTTCCTCCCCTCTCACAGCGCTGCAGAAGTGGAGGCTCTGAGAGTGCGCCTTGGAGCATTAGGGATCCAGCATGGGAACTGAGAACCCACGGGGCCCTGGGAGCTGTAGTTCCTTGGCCAGCTACATTTCCCAGCATTCCCTTGGCTGCTATCAACAGGAAAGGGAGGGGAAAGAGTGGGGAAGCTATGAGACCCCATGTGCTGCAGCTTGCTGTAGATGGGGAGCTGGCTGCTAGAAGGGGGTGGCACTGCGAATGGGGAACAAATATGCCCAAGGAGTAGAAACCTTTGACCCAGATATCACCCTTAGAAGACTTCCCCAGACTGGCTTAGGGATGCTAGTGTGACCTCACCTTGCAGTCCCCAAAGAAGGAACTGGGTGGAATGAATGGACAGTGTACCTCTCTATCTGAAGCCTAGCAGGGGAGGTCTGTGGACCCCACCAGGAGAAGTTAAAATGAAAAGTAAGGGAGGGGAGGCTCTACTAGAGGACCTGGGCAGCTTTAGGTACAGTACCAGGCACAAAGGAGGATCTCCACTTCTGAGCCATGAAAGTAGAAATTGACTTTTCCTTTCCAGATTTATCCAATATTCAGAAAGGGAATCTAGCACATGCCTTCCAGATTTGAACACCCTCAAAATTCAGGAGTGCTCAAGCTCAATTTGGGCAGCTGTTACCTCATTTCTCCCAATCAAATATACTGATCCGCTGTAATTTTCTGTAGAAAAAGTAGGATAGAATTGAGCAACAAATGCTGGGGTCTTCCTAGTACTAACTAGGACTGGAATTGCTATTTTCAATAGCCATTGCCATTTTTTTTAGTTTTCTTTGTTTAAAAAGAAGACTGTGATATTGCATTGGCAAATTCCCCACTGAAATGAAGAGTGGAAGAAAAGAATAACAAAGGCACCTTAGCTTTTCCTCAATTATCTAGGACAGTCTTACATTATGGATCAGATATCCTCCAATCACACAAGCGGAAAATTGTTCCACTTGACTGCAGTTCTGTAACCATGCGGGAACCAGTCCTGTCTGTGTTCTGTGCACATCCCTGATTCCTGCTGAATTCAGAAGTGCCTTGCTTTTGTAATCATACAACCTGATATTTTCAGCCCTGGTAAGCTAAGCAGGAGGCCTCTCAGAAAAAGTTAGGTGCTGTAGGAAGTGTTACTTATTCACTAGGTAATGTGAGACCTTCCTGTTACAATAGTAAACCAGTGCAGCATAGAATGCACTTTGCTCCTAGAGTCTAGAATGGGGTCCTTTGCTTTTATACACAGCCCATTAAAGACATTGAAAAGACTCCCACTTACTTCAACAGGCTTTGGACAGAACTGGTTATACACAGGGTAACTCCACTGTCTTCACAGGGTCCTGGTCCCACAGCAGAGGGGGGCCATGTGAGCTTGTTGCAGAGCTGCTGCTCAGGGATGGGAACCTCCTGGCACTCCAGCCTCCAAAATCATTCAAGCTGCACTTTCTGCATGACTATGTGCTAGCTGAGAGGTGCATGGGAATTGGTGGCCTCTGCTGCAGGTGATGGGCATCTCAGGTACTTAAAGCCATGGCTTAGAGGAAGGAAGCGCCTAACTCCAAAGTCTGCAGCTGCCTAGGGCCAGCGCTGGGAACTTAGAACCCCTAGTGCTGCCATTGCAAGGTTCAAGCATGCTCAGCCTTGGAATTGTCACCCCTCCCTTGCTAGCAGCTGCAGCTGTCTAAGGCTGGCCTCTGGCAATTGGCTTCATGGCTGTAGACAGAGAAGCTGCAGGTGGCTCTGTGACTACTGGGGGCCATTAAGCTAGGAGCGGATAAAGAAACTGGAGTTAACCTCAAGGAACAGACTTCACCAGTAGAAAAGGAATGTCAAGGGGAGCAGGGAAAGTGGAAGCAGATCAGGCTTGCAGGGGGAGAATAGCCCAGCTGGCTAGGGAGCATGTCCAAGGTAGAAGGGAAACAAGCATAGGGAGAGGTGGTGGTGACCAAGTAGTAGACTAGCATGTAGATGGGAGCAGAGGGAGAAAGGCTGGTGACTTCAGGTTCCCAGGGGCTAAGTCCTCACTTTGGGGAAATGGTGTTTGCAATGGACAGTGCCCCTCTCTATCTGAAGCCTAGCAGGGGAGGTCTGTCGTCTGGCAGGATGAGTGCTGAGGAAGGGATTTGTCAGAATTGATCAGGTTGTGAAACTGGCTGTGAAATTTTTTTGAGCTGAGACCAGAACCACGTACAGTGACAGGGGGCATAAGGTGGTACTGGAGACATGACTATAGAAGGGCTGAATGAGGAAGGAGATAAATCTGTGGGGAGTTTGCCCCGCTCACTGTGGACACTGGTAAACCCACATGGGTGTACAGCTTAATGAGAAAAACTGGGGGCTGAGGGAGCTATGTATGGCAATGCATATAGTCATGCAGAGGTGTGTGATCAAAATGAAAAATGTCTCTGAGATTCAGTACTGGGTATACTATGGCACCAATGGCACTGCCACACCAGGCCCACACTCGGAGCCCACAATGACTACATGGGGGCCCACATATATGTTTGGCTCCAGGGCCCTCAAAAGGTTAATCCAGCCCTGATGATAGTTCAGTATAAAACCTTCTCCCACTGCAGCCATTCTACTGAGACAGCCACCAAAGGAGCCAGTTATGCCATGCATGTACTCATGTGCTCCTTGTGGGGAGTCCCCAGCACTGCTACACTTAGGAAATAGGATGGGCAGTAGAGTTTTCCCAACGTGCACCACATTCCTAGGGCTAGAGTGACGACACAGGGAGGGGGTTTACTCACAGAATGGGTGTTTTTATTACTTAATAAGGGGCTTGGGGGTGTTGTAATGGATATAGGCATGTGCATACTAACTTAGACAAAAAGAAGTGTGCTGTAACTAATTCGGTGCTTACTGGATAATTGGGTCCAGGGGAACAAATATCGCAATAAAGAAGCCTGTACTCATATCCGGTCAACCTGCTTCATTTCTTCTAACAACTCAAGCCTGGGGTTAGAATCATAGAATATCAGGGTTGGAAGAGACCTCAGGAGGTCCTCTAGTCCAACCCCTGATCAAAGGACTGATACATTGCCTGATACAGGTCAGCTAACTTGAGTCTTGTAGGCCAACCCTTGGCCTACATTGCTGCATAGATATACCCTCTATGTATCTACACTGCTGTAGTATACTTTCAGCTCAGGTTGATATTCCAGTGGACAGGGCACTGGATAGGGAGTCAGAAAACCTGGGTTCTGTTCCTAGCTCTGCTCCTTGGTGACCTTGGAAAGTCACTTACCCGCCTCATGCCAAAATGAGGATAATGATATTGACCTCCTTTGTAAAGAGCTTTGAGAGCTATTGATGAAAAATGCTATACAAGACGTAGGTATTATCTATTAATATTGGGGTGCATCTCCCTAGCTGCACTGTGGTCTCCCCTCTGGCTGAGTTGTGGTGTATCTAGGGAGATAAACGTTGGCCTGTAAGAGAGACTGGAGACATGACACACAACTCCCTTGGGGCTCTGTGGTAGCTCAAGTGGATACAGATTAATCTGGAACTGACCCAGAACTAAACATTTTCATTCAGTTTGATAAACTGAATTGAAACATTTCAGTATTTCTGAATCAAACCTTTTCTGAACTATCTTCAAGAGAAGTTTTGATATTTTGATGTTTTGTCCTGGATCCAAATGAAAATAAATATTGAAATATCAGAATTTCCCATGGAATGGAAATTCCATTTTCCAGTCAGATCCATTAATGGTAGGCACCTACCAGATGTTCCCAGCTTCTCTGTGTATCCGTCACTTTAATTTCCTGTAGTTTTTCTCTCTCTTTCTTCAAAGACTTCAAATGGGTCTGAATTTTTTTCTGAGTAGAAAAAAAAAGTTTTAATTATTTGAGAGTTTATTTATTTACTGTGGGAGGGTGGATTTGAGGAACAAAATCTATGTGTATTGTCATACTGCAGGGGGGTGGTAACTGCCAGCAAGTGTATTTTGATCTATGGGTATTTGTAGAGTTTTTTGAAGTTTATGGCTGTGCTCGTCCACTTTCATTCATGCTAAACAAGGGAGCAGTTCAGTGTCTGTTTGTTTAGTGATAGCTGAAACAATAGATGCTACCACCCAAGTCATGGGCCAGCATGGCGGTGTGAGGCTGGAGTAGAAGCTGACCACATGGACTGAGGAGTTTCCCTGGGACTGACTGCAACCACAGGGGCTGTGGATTGATTGGATGGCAGCTGTGTCAGTGTGTGTGTAGCAGATGCAGGTGGGGGAAACAGGAGAAAAGTAGCCAGAATAGCCAGGAGACAACCAAAGAAACATGGATAGTGTGGCCCAGAGTGGAAGACAAAAGAGGGAGTTTGTTTTGGGCAGAGTGCTGGCTGGAAAATCAGGCTTGGACTTCTGAGCAAGGAAACTGCTTTCTGTTGTTTGTGTCTGGTGTGTTCAGGGAAACAGAACTTTGTGTACATTGTTAAAAAATGAACATGATTGCATGCATCTAGTACTCCATCATCAATTTCTCCTTCTAATGAAAATGACCTGCAAGGCCCTAAATTTTGTCTAATAGCTCAGGCCAAAAGAGATGACATTTTAAACAATTGTTGATCAGACAGACATTGAATGGAACCAAGTTCCTTTTCCGTAACCTATTGGCATTACTGTAACTATCAGAATATAATAGAGCAAGATGGATACACTGGAGAAAGGTCTGATGTGTGAATTAGAGCTGGGTGACATTTTTTTCAGTAAATAATTTATTCATTGAAAAATTCAGTTTGGGGCCAACTGAAACCATTTGTGAATTTGGGTCACATTTGGCGAACAGTTTCAGGGCAGAGGAGGGGAGGAAAAATACAGAAAGTCCAAATGTTTCAATATAACATTTTCAAAACAAATGTTACAAGTTTTTCATTTTAAAATTATGTTTCAGTTTTAAATTTAGTTAGATTTAACTTTTTTTAAAAAGGGGGAGAAGAAAAGGGGAAAGAGAGCTCAAAAATTAATTGAAACATTTAGTTTCAGGTTGAACAAAATATTTCATTTCAGATTAAACAAAATATTTTGTTTGACCCAAAATGATTGGTTTTCCCAGTTTTCATTTTGGTGAAGGGAAAATGCTGTTCTGTGTCAATCTAAAACTATTACTTTTTCCAGTTTCTCAGGTCAGTCACTGAACTGCAAAATCAATTATTTCCCCAGCTCTAGTGTAGCTGCCATTTAAAAGTTTCTGTTCTCCAGAAAACTTCTTTTATTTAATCTTTCATGCAATCAGTATATTACAGAGTTGGGAAATTCTGTTACAATAACAGCAGATAGAGAGGAACTAAGTGTTATCAGCAAATTGCAATGAAATTGAACTGTCTTTAAAATCTGGACCTGAAGAAGAGCTCTGTGTAAGCTTGGAAGCTTGTCTTTTTCATAAACATAAGTTGGTCCAATAAAAGATATTACCTCACTCACTTGTCTCTTTAAAATCCAAAGCTGTTAACTATCACACTACATGATGGTGTCCTACCTTGTACTCCTGGGCAGCCTCCTCTACGGGAACCACAGTGTGAGGTCTGTGCTCCTTGGATCTGTCACACACCAAGCAGATGGGGGTCTGATCCTCCTCACAGAACAGTTTCAGTTCCTCCCCATGTGTCTCACACACTCTCTCCCCTTCGGCTCCTTTTGCTGCCTGTAAGCTCAGTTGTTTGGCAAGTTCTACAACATTTGCCAGCTGCCTATTAGGCCTGAAGTTTCTGTGTTGAAGGATTTCTCTGCACTGAGGGCAGGAGAAGTTTGCATCGGATCCCTGCCAGCACTGGGTGACACAGAGCCGGCAGAAATTGTGCCCACAGTCTAAAATCACTGGGGCTTTAAAATACTCCAGGCAGATGGGACAAGTAGCTTCCTCCTGAAGGCTTTCTACAGGGTTCTCTGTAGCCATGACTCTCTGTGGGGGAGCGTGACTGGATAGCTGTGCTGTGCTTTGCTGAGCTCAGTCAGGTTTCCGGCTAGTCCTGCACCAGGAAGTGGGTGGGCTCTCTCATGAAACTGACTCATGATGTCTTGCTTTGCTGGAAGGAGTCCATTGTTAAAGAGATAGCCCAAGGCAGTGGCTCTCAACCTTTGCAGTCTACTGTACCCCTTTCAGGAGTCTGATCTGTCTTGAGTACCCCAAGTTTCACCTCACTTAAAAACTACTTTCCTGCAAAATCAGACATAAAAATACAAGAGAGTCACAGTCTCACTGTTACTGAAAAATTGCTTCCTTTCTCATTTTTACCATATAATTTAAAAGAAATCAGTTGGACTATAAATATTGTACTTACATTTCAGTGTATAATATATAGTACAATATAAATAAGTCATAGTTGTATGAAATTTTAGTTTGTACTGACCTCACTAGTTCTTTTTATGCAGCCTGTTGTAAAACTAGGCAAATATCTAGATGAGTTGATGTCCCCCCTAGAAGACCTCTGTGTACCCCCAGGGGTATGTGTACGCCTGGTTGAGAACCATTGGCTAGAGGAACACTGATGAGGAATAGAATATTTTCTAGGAGTGACACTGCTATTAAGTTCATGGTAAATAAATTGGGAATGTTGTGAAAATCTGTCCATTACTTACTGAGATATAGGATGACATAGTTTTCTCAAACAATTAAACAGTACAATGCAAGGAAATGCAGTTAAGGTCCAAAATCCTTATTCCTGTGCCCATCCTCCACCAGACTCCTGGCGCTCTGCATATAATATGAGGCAGAACTTTTGTTTAGGAAACTTTTAGATATGAATTATGTTTATTATCGTAGTGTTTAAGGACCAACCAAAAATGGGGCATCCATTGTGCTAGGCACATGGACCAACATTTTCAATCTAATTTCAGGGACATTTGTGGTGTTAACTTGCTAATGCACTGAATACACACACAATATAAGTTCCTTTATTTTATTTTGCTAAATAATAACATAGAAACACAGATTTACCCTATTAATGATCGTGCTGAAGTACAGTGAATGTTGCACTCTTTCCTGTCATTAGCATCCCTTATTCAGATTGAGCTGGCAACAGTCCTGTTGCAGAAACAGATTAACTTTGCTGGAAGTATACCCCTTAGTTTTGCCTCATAGCAATGCTGGCTGTGACAGGATTTTCAGCATTTGTGCAAAAATTCACACACAGCAAAGAAGTGCTAGCCAAGACCCCCTTGCCATTTACCAACATGTGAAGTAAAGGGTGGGCATATGTTAGTGAATCCCCAGATTGAAAATCTATGGAATAGCAGATCCTCTCTGCTTATTTTTCACTAATTTCCATACCCTGTCAGGTCTTGATCCAGCCCAGCTATAACAGCACCCCTAGTGCCCAGGAGGAGGGACCTGCAATTAATTCCCCTGTCAGTCTCAGCATAGAGGCAGCTGCCTGGGACACAGAGGTAGAAAATCAGGGGCTATCCCAGCCAGAATGGCGCTGCTGGGGAGTGTGAGAAATGGTCCCTGCCTCCCCAGGGCTGAGCTCTGCCTCTAACGCTCTGATTCTCTGTCTCCCCAGTGAATGTGACTATGGATCCAGACACAGCAAATCTCCACCTCATCATTTCTGCAAATCACAAAAGTGTGAGATGGGAACATGCAGGGCACAATCTGCCTGACAGTCCTGAGATATCTGATCCTGTTCCCTACATGCTGGGCTATGAGGAGTTTATTTCAGGGACACATCCCCAGGAGGTGGCAGTCAGGGTTTGTGAATGTTGGTGGACCCTGGGGGCTGCCAGCAAGTCTGTGAGGAGAAATGGGGGGGGGGGCATTCACCTTTAAACTGGAAGGGGGGATCTGGGCTGTCAGGGTCAATATTGGGCTCTCACCTCCCTTGTGACCTCCCCTGCCCTTGACTGCAAGGCCCAGGAAGATCTGGGTCTCTCTGGACTATGAACAGGGGAAGGTGACATTTTACAGTGCTGATAAGAAGGTCCCGATCTTCACTTTCACCAAAGCTTCCTTCACTGCTGAGCAAATCTTCCCTGCATTCTAGCTCTGAGATGCAGGATCCCTGTTCATATTATGTCTCTGAGACACAGGATAAAATAACTCATGAGGCCCAAGCAATGGGATTCTCTAGCCTCTGATGGCCCGGGACAACTCCAGTGTTACTGTGTGGTAGAGCTGGATGAATAATTATTTCTTGGGTTTGGGGCCAAACTAAGAAAAAAAAGCTGAAAAAAATCATTTTGGGCTGAATTCTACGCTTAATTTGATCAGAAACAAAATCTTTCTTTCTTGTTAAATCTAGCTAACTTTTGAAACAAAACCATTTCAAAATGACAAGTCAAAATATTTCTTTTAAAAATATCAAAATAAAATGTGAGAGAGACAAGGAGGGTGAGGTAATATCTTTTATCATTTTTTATCTTTTATCAGACCAAATTCTGTTGGCAATAGAGACAAGCTTTTGAGCTGTATAGAGCTCTTCTTCAGATTTGGAAAACTTACTCAGACCCTACACTCCAAAGTTAGGTGGACATAAGCCATCTTGCATTGATCTAGTTGTGCATGGGTCTATACGTAAAGCTGTCTCCCACTGAAGTAAGTGCCCTGTTACATCGACTTAGTAACACCACCTCCCTGAATGGCACTGAGCCATGGTTGATGTACATAGATTGGCAACAGTGGAGTGTAGACACTGTGTTACCTATTTCAGAGTGGTAGCCGTCTTAGTCTGTATCAGGAAAAAACAACGAGGAGTCCTTGGGGCACCTTAGAGACTAAGACATAGAGACTATGTCAACCCTAACAGTCCTCCAGACCATAGGCACCAACTTCCCCTGTAGCTGGGGGGCACGAGACCCCCCTCTGCCCTGGGCCCACCCCTTCCCCCAAGCCCCTACCCCTGTCCACTATTTCCTCTAAGCTGTGCGCATGTGCACACAGATCCTAAAACCCGCAAACACGGTTAAACACCGTGCGCACAAAAATGTACACAGAAGACTTTTTTGCACACACAGCCTGTCAAAAATTTGCATAGAAGAACTTTTTTGCACACACGGCCTATCAAAAATTAGAGGAACCATTAGTCTCTTCTCATCCCTGCTCTGCCCCCATGCCACCGCATCCCCAATCCACCCCTTTCCCCAAGCCCCTGCCCTGCCTCTTCCCACCTCAGAGCACACCCCATCCCTGCTCCTCTCTCTCCCAGTCCCTCCTGCAAAACAGCTATTCACAGCAGGAGGGAGGCACTGGGAGGGAGAGGAGTTCATTAGCAGGGATGCCAGCTAATTAGCCCATTAGCTAAGTAATTAGCACCCACTAATTTTTTCTCCATGGGTGTTCCAGCCCCGAGCACCCACGGAGTCAGCGACTGTGCTCCAACCACTAACTCAATGCCTGACACTGACCGCTCTGGTCACAATTGTGAACACCACTGGCCAGGGGTCACAGGGACCAGAAGCCCACCCCCCTCTAAAGATCCACATGAATTTTTGAAATGTCTTTTCCTGATTGTCTAGCTGGGCGAGTGCACCTAGCAGCTCTCCATTGTTGTGTGCAATTGCCCAGCTGACCTTGCTGGCTATACACTCCAACCGTGCTCCTTCCTGGAGTAGACAGGAGATACTGGATCTCCTGGTCCTGTGGGAAGAAAGGCTGTGCAGGTACAGCTCTGATCCAACAGTCGAAAAGTCGACATCTACAAGCAGATTGCTTGGGGGATACAGGAGAAGGTCTACAACAGAGAACAGCAGTATGGGCTGGGGGAGCTGCCATTGTATCTATCACCATCCCGGTCCCTTCCCCAGCTAGTCTCCCTCCAGCCTCCCCACAGCCCCCTTATCCCCCCACTCCCATTTCCCTCGATTCCAGCTCTGTTCCCCTGAGCTCCCGAATTCTCCCCCTGCCCCTCGATTCCTGAGTATTCCCTCCGGCTCCCTTCAGCGGCCCCACATCCCCATGGCCCCATCCCTGCCCTCTGGCTCTCCGAGCCACTGTCCCTCTTCAGCCCCCTTCCGGCTCCCACCCCCCTCTGGCTCCCCACCTGACGCTGTCCCACCCCCATCCCTCCCACTCATTGCAAACTGATCAAATCACTTCAAATCCTGGCAGTTTCCCAGTTTTCATGGGAAATCTATGTGTTACTATTTCCAAGTCTGCAGTTCACATCTCAGCCCAGACAAGGCTCCTGAGAAGCCCTGGAAAATGGATTTCAGTTTTAAAGGTTTCAATGCCACAAACAGAAGGAAAAGGAACAATTTGTGGAACAGAGAAAATATAACTACCACCACACATGATTTGTCTGAGGGAGTCAGGGTGTTTTGCCCAGGCTAATTAAGACAAAGCGGAGAGGGTGACACAGAGGAGAGGGGAGAGTGTTTGTTATGGGGTTCATTAGCCATTTACAAATCTAACCCCATTACTGCCACTGGGACAAGCCAGGGGGTGCCACCGAATTGCACAGAGATGCGTAAGGGACATGCGAGCGGCAGCGAACCAGCTGAGCAGCGGGGACAGCAGAGCAGCTCACAGCAGGAGTTTGCCTGGGAGTTCGCCTGGAGTGAGCCCAGTGAGGCTTACATCTTGCCAACGTCTCTGAGGAAGCTCATAGTAGGTAGGTGATATGGAAGGGGGGGGTTCAGCTGTTGTGACCTGCACTGGATGTGCCATGTTTGTCTTTCTTCCACAGGACAGAAGCGACTTTGTCTGTACAAAGTGCAAGCTGGTCTCCATATTGGAAGAGAAGATTGAAGGTCTGGAGCAACAGGTAACGACCCTGCGTTGTATACAAGAGACTGAGGATTTTCTGGACCAAACTCAGGATAGGCTTCTAGGGGCACAAAGCTCTAAAGATATAGAGCAGGTTGCACAGAGGAGCCAAGAGGCCAGTGAAGAAGCTTGGCAACATGTGACCTCCAGAAGAGGTAAGCGGAATGTCCGGGTTCCAGTAACACAGACACAGGTAACTAACCGCTTTCATGTTCTCTCCACAGGTACCATTGCGGAGAGTGGACCAGATGATAGGTCTGGGGGGAGAAAGCAGAAGGAGACTCCGCTGGTTGGGAGGCATGAGATGCGATGTCCTGAGGTTGGGGGTTCCACGACCACCACTCCCAAGAGGAGAAGGCGGGTGGTGGTGGTCGGGGACTCTCTCCTCCGGGGGACTGAGTCATCTATCTGCCGCCCTGACCGGGAAAACCGAGAAGTCTGCTGCTTGCCAGGGGCTAAGATTCGTGATGTGACGGAGAGACTGCCGAGACTCATCAAGCCCTCGGATCGCTACCCCTTCCTGCTTCTCCACGTGGGCACCAATGATACTGCCAAGAATGACCTTGAGCGGATCACTGCGGACTACGTGGCTCTGGGAAGAAGGATAAAGGAGTTGGAGGCGCAAGTGGTGTTCTCGTCCATCCTCCCCGTGGAAGGAAAAGGCTTGGGTAGGGACCGTCGAATCGTGGAGGTCAACGAATGGCTACGCAGGTGGTGTCGGAGAGAAGGCTTTGGATTCTTTGACCATGGGATGGTGTTCCATGAAGGAGGAGTGCTGGGCAGAGACGGGCTCCATCTTACGAAGAGAGGGAAGAACATCTTTGCCAGCAGGCTGGCTAACCTAGTGAGGAGGGCTTTAAACTAGGTTCACCGGGGGAAGGAGACCAAAGCTCTGAGGTAAGTGGGAAAGCGGGATACCGGGAGGAAGCACAGGCAGGAATGTCTGTGAGGGGAGGGCTCCTGCCTCATACTGGGAATGAGGGGCGATCAACAGGTTATCTCAAGTGCTTATATACAAATGCACAAAGCCTTGGAAACAAGCAGGGAGAACTGGAGGTCCTGGTGATGTCAAGGAATTATGACGTGATTGGAATAACAGAGACTTGGTGGGATAACTCACATGACTGGAGTACAGTCATGGATGGTTATAAACTGTTCAGGAAGGACAGGCAGGGCAGAAAAGGTGGGGGAGTAGCACTGTATGTAAGGGAGCAGTATGACTGCTCAGAGCTCCGGTACGAAACTGTGGAAAAACCTGAGTGTCTCTGGATTAAGTTTAGAAGTGTGTGCAACAAGAGTGATGTCATGGTGGGAGTCTGCTATAGACCACCGGACCAGGGGGATGAGGTGGATGAGGCTTTCTTCCGGCAACTCACGGAAGCTACTAGATCGCATGCCCTGATTCTCATGGGTGACTTTAATTTTCCTGATATCTGCTGGGAGAGCAATACAGCGGTGCATAGACAATCCAGGAAGTTTTTGGAAAGCGTAGGGGACAATTTCCTGGTGCAAGTGCTAGGGGAGCCAACTAGGGGGAGCGCTTTTCTTGACCTGCTGCTCACAAACCGGGTAGAATTAGTGGGGGAAGCAAAAGTGGATGGGAATCTGGGAGGCAGTGACCATGAGTTGGTTTAGTTCAGGATCCTGACGCAGGGAAGAAAGGTAAGCAGCAGGATACGGACCCTGGACTTCAGGAAAGCAGACTTTGACTCCCTCAGGGAACAGATGGCCAGGATCCCCTGGGGGACTAACATGAAAGGGAAGGGAGTCCAGGAGAGCTGGCTGTATTTCAAGGAATCCCTGTTGAGGTTACAGGGACAAACCATCCCGATGAGTCGAAAGAATAGTAAATATGGCAGGCGACCAGCTTGGCTAAATGGTGAAATCCTAGCGGATCTTAAACATAAAAAAGAAGCTTACAAGAAGTGGAAGGTTGGACATATGACCAGGGAAGAGTATAAAAATATTGCTCGGGCATGTAGGAAAGATATCAGGAGGGCCAAATCGCACCTGGAGCTGCAGCTAGCAAGAGATGTCAAGAGTAACAAGAAGGGTTTCTTCAGGTATGTTGGCAACAAGAAGAAAGCCAAGGAAAGTGTGGGCCCCTTACTGAATGAGGGAGGCAAGCTAGTGACAGAGGATGTGGAAAAAGCTAATGTACTCAATGCTTTTTTTGCCTCTGTTTTCACTAACAAGGTCAGCTCCCAGACTGCTGTGCTGGGCATCACAAAATGGGGAAGAGATGGCCAGCCCTCTGTAGAGATAGAGGTGGTTAGGGACTATTTAGAAAAGCTGGACGTGCACAAGTCCATGGGGCCGGACGAATTGCATCCGAGAGTGCTGAGGGAATTGGCGGCTGTGATTGCAGAGCCCTTGGCCATTATCTTTGAAAACTCGTGGCGAACGGGGGAAGTCCCGGATGACTGGAAAAAGGCTAATGTAGTGCCCATCTTTAAAAAAGGGAAGAAGGAGGATCCTGGGAACTACAGGCCGGTCAGCCTCACCTCAGTCCCTGGAAAAATCATGGAGCAGGTCCTCAAAGAATCAATCCTGAAGCACTTAGAGGAGAGGAAAGTGATCAGGAACAGTCAGCATGGATTCACCAAGGGAAGGTCATGCCTGACTAATCTAATCGCCTTTTATGATGAGATTACTGGTTCTGTGGATGAAGGGAAAGCAGTGGATGTATTGTTTCTTGACTTTAGCAAAGCTTTTGACACGGTCTCCCACAGCATTCTTGTCAGCAAGTTAAGGAAGTATGGGCTGGATGAATGCACTATAAGGTGGGTAGAAAGCTGGCTAGATTGTCGGGCTCAACGGGTAGTGATCAATGGCTCCATGTCTAGTTGGCAGCCGGTGTCAAGTGGAGTGCCCCAGGGGTCGGTCCTGGGGCCCGTTTTGTTCAATATCTTCATAAATGATCTGGAGGATGGTGTGGATTGCACTCTCAGCAAATTTGCGGATGATACTAAACTGGGAGGAGTGGTAGATACGCTGGAGGGGAGGGATAGGATACAGAAGGACCTAGACAAATTGGAAGATTGGGCCAAAAGAAATCTAATGAGGTTCAATAAGGATAAGTGCAGGGTCCTGCACTTAGGATGGAAGAATCCAATGCACCGCTACAGACTAGGGACCGAATGGCTCGGCAGCAGTTCTGCGGAAAAGGACCTAGGGGTGACAGTGGACGAGAAGCTGGATATGAGTCAGCAGTGTGCCCTTGTTGCCAAGAAGGCCAATGGCATTTTGGGATGTATAAGTAGGGGCATAGCGAGCAGATCGAGGGACGTGATCGTTCCCCTCTATTCGACACTGGTGAGGCCTCATCTGGAGTACTGTGTCCAGTTTTGGGCCCCACACTACAAGAAGGATGTGGATAAATTGGAAAGAGTACAGCGAAGGGCAACAAAAATGATTAGGGGTCTAGAGCACATGACTTATGAGGAGAGGCTGAGGGAGCTGGGATTGTTTAGTCTGCAGAAGAGAAGAATGAGGGGGGATTTGATAGCTGCTTTCAACTACCTGAAAGGGGGTTTCAAAGAGGATGGCTCTAGACTGTTCTCAATGGTAGCAGATGACAGAACGAGGAGTAATGGTCTCAAGTTGCAATGGGGGAGGTTTAGATTGGATATTAGGAAAAACTTTTTCACTAAGAGGGTGGTGAAACACTGGAATGCGTTACCTAGGGAGGTGGTAGAATCTCCTTCCTTAGAGGTTTTTAAGGTCAGGCTTGACAAAGCCCTGGCTAGGATGATTTAACTGGGACTTGGTCCTGCTTTGAGCAGGGGGTTGGACTAGATGACCTTCTGGGGTCCCTTCCAACCCTGATATTCTATGATTCTATGATTCTATGTGTGCTCTGTCAGAGACCCTAGAGTTTAGAAAGACTGAGGATACATCTGCACTGTAAATAAAGACCCAGGACAACAAATCTGATTGCCCAGGGCAATTGACTTGGCTTTGAGGCTAAAATAGCAATGTCAATGTTTGATTTTGGACTGTAACCTGGGCTTCAAATCCTGGCAAGGGAGATCCTCAGGATCTCAAACCCCAGGCTCCAGCCCCAGCCTCTACGCTGCTATTTTTAGCCCTGCAGCCTGAGCCCCTGCAGGACCCTGAGTCAGCAGCACCCAGGGTCTTAAACTGGCTACAGTGGCATTTGTTTCAATTTGAGGCTGTGTTTTTGTTGTTGTTTTTTTCCCCCAGCGTCAACATACCCTAAAAGAGGCAGGTCTTGTGTTAATAAGTGCTGCAGCGTGTGATCCTGTGTCACTAAAGATTATATAGCAAGACACAGACACAACAGGGCTGAATTAACAGGACCTAGACATCCTTCATTTTGTCAATGCCTAATTGAGCGTTCTCAACTTTGCACCCTTAAGAACATGCTTTTACTGTAATGTTTTGAGGGTAAAGTTGTTATAAATCCCCTCAGTTTTCCTGCTCCACCATATAATTATTTAATTTGCAGATATTCTACCCTCCAATCTTTCTGCTTTTCTTTCCAATCATCAAATATTGCTGCACAGATTTCCCCTTTTCTTCACTTACTGAATTTTACTGCATCCCCCTCAGAGGTTGATCACTTTCTCTCTATAGATGGGTTACTAATATAATCTCTGCATAAAGATGATGTGTTTTTCCTTTAAATACCCAATTGATATGAAACCATTCAGATTTTGCTTTTGCCCTGTCTATGTAGCCAATTTGTGTAAATCTTCTCAGATTTGTCCTCATTTTCTCTTAATTATCAAATGCTGCTATAAACTCTCCTCAGCAGTCACAGATTTGTTCTGTCTCTAATTACTGAATAATGTAAGATTCCCTCAGTTTGGGATGAGAACTGCTACCCTGAGTAATTCCCACAGCTGGAGGCATAGGTGTTGACTCTGTGGGTGCTTCAGGGCTGGAGCACCCATGGGAAAAAAATGGTGGGTGCTCATCTCCTACTGGCAGTCCCTTTCCCCCCCCCCCCCCCGATCAGCTCCTCCCCCTCTCCCCAGCACCTGTAAGTGGCTCCACTGATCAGCACCTCCCCCTTTCCCCCCAACACCTCCCACCCACCACGACCAGCTGTTCCGCTGCATGCAGGAGGCACTGGGTGGAGGGGGCGGAGTGAAAGTAGGGCATGCTCAGGGGAGGGGGTGAAATGGGGATAAGAAGAGGTGTGGCATGGTAGAGAGAGGGCGAGAAGAGGCAGGGCAGGGTGGGGCCTTGGGGAAGGGGTGGAGTGGGGGCAGGGCAGGGGGTGGTAGAAAGTCAGTGCCTCTGGGTGGGGGTGTAATAGAGAGAGAAAGCCTGGGACACTGACCTGGTGTGAGATCTGAGGCCTGAGCCAGAGGCTGTGAACCAAAGTCAGGCCATGTATCAAAGCAAATACAAGTTCACAAGTTCACTGCCCAGTACATGAACTCATCATAGTTGTTGCTAGTGTACTAGGGATTTACATAAATATATTCCAGGTAGTACAGATAGAACCCAATCTAGTACAAGATAAGGGTTTACCAAAAACAATTGATGGGGATATTCTGTTTGCTTTTTGTTTGTTTCAGTCTATAAATGTTGGGGTACTTTGCCTTAATTCCCTGTTCAGCCGAGGGGGCAGCGGAAAGTCCTGCCACTGACTGAGCTGTTCCTGGCTGCTAGGCACTCATGTGTCAGTGTACCTGTAGCCACGGAACCATGGCACTGGGACTGTGTGTAGGGGGCAACAAACCTGGCCCATTGCCTCTGTCACTGAACCGGAATGGGGTCTTTTTGATGAGTAACACTGAAGGCTGCTGAATGAGCAGGCTGCCTTATCTGCTGTTAATAATAACTAGGGGCAGAAGCACCAGGCAGCCTGAGCAACATTACAAAGTCAACCATGTTACAGCCTTCAGCACTTAGTGCTCTCAGTGTCTGCTGAATCAGCTATCTGCGCAGAGCTGGACGGCACACTGAAAGAACACACACAAGGGCAGCATTAGGGAGCTGTAGCCACCCCACAATTTGCCTGAGACCCCCATAGCCACCCCTCCTAGCACAAAGGACAAAGCAGCCACCGCTCTCCGGTCCCCCAGCTCTGAAGGCAGAGCGGAGAGAGCGGTGGCTGTTGGCAGTGGGTATAGGGGCCGGTACATACAACCTACTTCAACCTCCTGCACAGGGGCTGGGATGTTCCTGAGGATATGGCAAGGGATCCAGGACTCTCACCCAAGTGGCACAGCCTAGCAAGGAGGGGAGATCCTGGTCTGGCTTCCAATCACAGCACCAGTTGCTCTTTGAATTAGCCAATCAGTAACCAGGGGATGCACATTTAAACACCCTTTGTGGGAGGAAGCTGTGCTGACTTGGATGGCTTAAGTGCAATACGGGGAGGTGGTACGTTCCCTTGCACACCAATCAGAGACCAGGAAGGTGTGATAGGCAAGTGGGAGCACCAATCAGGCAGCGGAGAGAGGTTCAATGTATCTCTTTGGAGTAGTTGGCGACATTGAGTCTCCGTGAGGTGGTCTCTCTTCAGAGGTGGTCGCTAAGGCAATTTTTACGGTACTTGTATTTAATCTTGGTTTTTGCTGCCTGTCAGATTAGCAAGGGAGATGTAGGTTAAATATTAGAAAAAACGTTCTAACTCTAGAGACAGTTAAACACAGGAACAGGTTACCTAAGGAGGCTGTGGAGTCCCTGTCATTAGGGGGTTCTCAGAACAGTTAAGTCAGATCCCTGTCAGGGATGGTCTAGGTTGTACTTAGTCCTGTCTCAGCACAGGGGGGTGGACTATGTGACCTCTCCAGGTCTCTTCCAGCTCTACATTTCTAGGATTCTAGAATTAGGAATTCCTCAGTTGTGCTCTGTAGAGAGGTGACTGGTCATAGGGTCCCAACTCTCCTCTTTGTTTTAGACGCATTGAATTTTACTCACAAGTGGCTACAAATATGTGACATATGTTATTTACATTTCTTCTGCCGCCTGGCAATTAGTGTGGTCACCACACGGGTGTTACTGGGAAGGAACCTGCTCCAAGAGACAGTCTCTGGGGGGTTGTCTACACTAGGAGGTAGTTTCTCTCTTACTGCAAAATTCTCATGCAGACAAGGCACATGGTCATTTCACCTTAGTGAAACCGGTTCAGAGGGATTCTATGGGATGAGGTTTGGGCAGGGAGAGGTTTGTGATCACCCCGATCAGCAACATTGAGGGGAAACTGTGCCTTGCCTCATCTCCACAAGGATTATACAGTGAGATCACTCTTTCATGTTCACTATCACACTGTAAAAATCCCACCCTTTCTTCTAGTGTGGACATGGCCTGAGATATAAGGTGTCTGCTGAACCAGCTATCTGCACAGACCTGGACAGCACACTAAAACAATGCATACAATTTTGGTCCATGGATTTACAAGCCAGGCTTTCCCCTTTGATCAGTGCTTCAGTCACTTGATGGTGATGTCTGTAGATGGAGGTGGAAGAGAGAGGAAGAGCATGGGAAACGTCTCTCCTTTTTATCATGTTCCTTCTTCCCTCTTGGCTTTCTCCTCACATACAGGGTCAGGTGAGCATTACCTCACCATAGTCTCAAACTGACCAAGAGAAGGGGGTGACTCACTCAAGAGTCCAACAGATCCTTTGTTGCTACCTAGGCCAGTGTCCCTTTATTCATGGGAGGCTGAGCTAGGTTTGTCCCATACATGTCCTGATGAGCTGTGAACTGCCCCTCTGCTCCGGGACAGTTTTGCCTGGGCTTGTTTTAAGCCATCAGGACACATTTTCAGCCCCATAACTATATACATGAAATTACACACTATAACATTACTATAACAATATTCAGTGCATCATGAGCCTTCCAAAAACACCCAACATGACAAACTTTGCATTGGATACCACACAATCATATTATAAGGATGAACATGGGGGTGTAGGGTGTTCCCCTAAGGTACAGAGTGTCACACCTGCCCCCTTAGTTTACTGCAAGAGGGTTAGTCACTCAGTAGCTCGAAGATAGTTTGTATTATAGTTCTCTTGGCACCCAGCCATCAAGGCCATGAGGTGGTGTGCCTCAGTTTCCCCATTCACACACAGCAAACGAGGTTTGTTATAGTTTCTCTGCTGTGATCAGCTTTAAATCTGTTTACAGGTATTAACTGAGAACTAGTGTTACCATAAGGTTTAACATCAGTAACAAAATTCTTATCCCAAAACTTAACATTAATACCAATTTTTTTTTTAACCACAGATGGGTGTTTACAAGTATCTTTATGATACCATACCCTCTGTTCAGACAGTGTAGTTTGAGGTTAGTTTGTTCATTACCCATGGTGTCCTTTGACTCTCTCCCATGTAATCAGTCACTGGCTTTTCTTTCCCTCCAGTGTTCCCCTCTGTGTGGGCTCTTAATTTAATCATGTTTCTGGAATTTTGGTATTTCAGAGTCCAGCAAGATAAGGGTCCAGGGGGATCCTGCACATTGGCTGGCCCTTTGGGGTGTGGTCTCCCAACCCCAGGACTGTACATATACAGAAAATCCAGCTCCCTTTTTTGCGGTTACCCGGTGCTCCCCATCCCATCACTGAGTCCTTCCTTGCCCCCTTTTCCTAGAGCGCTGTGATCTGTGCTCTCTGGGCTAGCTGTGTTTACCCTTTGATCAGATTCACCTTTTCCCAGCAGCTTTCCCATAACTGCTCTCTGTATCTTACCAGCCTGGGGGAAAACACCCCCTTCTCTGTCAGTTGGGTCATTTGTATTCTGGCAAACTACCACCTGGCAATTTCATGGTCCCAGCTCCTGTTATCACAGGCATTGGAGCTGCATCTTGATTTAAAGAGAGACAGTTACTTTACAAAAACTTAACAGAAATAGTATCCTGAAAAATTGGGACCTGGATTGGGGTACTGTCTGCCACCCCTTTCTCTGTCCCTGAGAAGTCAGCTGTGTGACTGGTCCCCTCCAGGAGGTCAGTGACACAGTCCTTCTCAAAACCTGGGTCACAGGCTGAATGCCTGGGTGCACAGATGCTGACCCAGCCATCCTCCTAGTGTCCTGGGCATCAAGCCCCAAGTGACTAGTGAGGAGACATTCCTGTACCCCCACTATTCCTTCCCCAGTTTCCTCCAATGGGCCCCCTCCTCAGACACATTTTCTCTGTGGTCCCTAGGAAGGGTTCTGTCTCTTGTTCATATGAAAAACTTTGCCAGCTAACAACTGGGACAGTTTCTTTAATCACTGACAACACCCAATGGCCTGTGATGGGATGTTAGATGGGGTGGGATCTGAGTAACTACAGAAAATTCTTTCCTGGGTATCTGGCTGGTGAATCTTGCCCATATGCCCAGGGTTTAGCTGATCGCCATATTTGGGGTCGGGAAGGAATTTTCCTCCAGGGCAGATTGGAAGAGGCCCTGGAGGCTTTTCGCCTTCCTCTGTAGCATGGGGAACGGATCACTTGCTGGAGGATTCTCTGCTCCTTGAAGTCTTTAAACCATGATTTGAGGACTTCAATAGCTCAGACATAGGTGAGAGGTTTTTCTCTGGAGTGGGTGGGTGAGGTTCTGTGGCCTGCGTTGTACAGGCGGTCGGACTAGATGATCATAATGGTCCCTTCCGACCTTGGTATCTATGAATCTACCTCTCCTGCCCTTGCACGAAAGGGCATGTTGCCTTCATAGAATCATAGAATATCAGGGTTGGAAGGGACCTCAGGAGGTCATCTAGTCCAACCCCCTGCTCAAAGCAGGACCAATCCCCAAATAAATCATCCCCAAGCTTTGTCAAGCCTGACCTTAAAAACCTCTAAGGAAGGAGATTCCACAACCTCCCTAGGTAACCCATTCCAGTGCTTCACCACCCTCCTAGTGAAAAAGTTTTTCCTAATATTCAACCTAAACTTTCCCCACTGCAACTTAAGACCATTACTCCTTGTTCTGGTGCCACTGAGAACAATCTAGATTCATCCTCTTTGGAACCCCCTTTCAGGTAGTTAAAAGCAGCTATCAAATCCCCCCTCATTCTTCTCTTCTGCAGACTAAATAATCCCAGTTCCCTCAGCCTCTCCTCATAAATCATGTGCTCCAGCCCCCTAATCATTTTTGTTGCCTTTCGCTGGACTCTTTCCAAATTTTCCACATCCTTCTTGTAGTATGGGGCCCAAATGGACACAGTACTCCAGATGAGGCCTCACCAATGTCGAATAGAGGGGAAAGATCACATCCCTCGATCTGCTGGCAATGCCCCTACTTATACAGCCCAAAATGCCGTTAGCCTTCTTGGCAGCTAGGGCACACTGTTGACTCATATCCAACTTCTCATCCACTGTAACCCCTAGGTCCTTTTCTGCAGAACTGCTGCCTAGCCAGTTGGTCCCTAGTCTGTAGCAGTGCATGGGATTCTTCTGTCCTAAGTGCAGGACTCTGCACTTGTCCTTGTTGAACCTCATCAGATTTCTTTTGGCCCAACCCTCTAATTTGTCTAGGTCCTTCTGTATCCTATTCCAACCCTCCAGCAAACCTACCACTTCTCCCAGTTTAGTGTTATCTGCAAACTTGCTGAGGGTGCAATCCACGCCATCCTTCAGATCATCAATGAAGTTATAAAACAAAACCGGCCCCAGGACCAACCCTTGGGACACTCTGCTTGATACCGGCTGCCAACTAGATATGGAGCCATTGATCACTACCCATTGAGCCTGACGATCTAGCCAGCTTTCTATCCACCTTATAGTCCATTCATCAAGCCCATACTTCTTTAACTTGCTGGCAAGAATACTGGGGGAGACCGTATCAAAAGCTTTGCTAAAGCCAAGGAATAACATGTTCACTGCTCTCCCCTCATCCACAGCTATCTCATCATAGAAGGCAATTAGGTTAGTCAGGCATAACTTGCCCTTTGTGAATCCATGCTGACTATTCCTGATCACTTTCCTCTCCTCTGAGTGCTTCAGAATTGATTCCTTGAGGACCTGCTCCATGATTTTTCCAGGGACTGAAGTAAGGCTGACTGGCCTGTAGTTCCCTGGATTCTCCTCTTTCCCTTTTTTAAAGATGGGCACTACATTAGCCTTTTTCCAGACATCCAGGACCTCCCCCGATCACCATGAGTTTTCAAAGATAATGACCAATGGCTCTGCAATCACATCCACCAACTCCTTTAGCACTCTTGGATGCAGCGCATCTGGCTCCATGGACTTGTGCTTGTCCAGCTTTTCTAAATAGTCCTGAACCACTTCTTTCTCCACAGAGGACTGGTCACCTCCTCCCCATGCTGTGCTGCCCAATGCAGTAGTCTGGGAGCTGACCTTGTTCGTGAAGACAAAGGCAAAACAAGCATTGAGTGCATTAGCTTTTTCCACATCATCTGTCACTAGGTTGCCTCCCTCATTCAGTAAGGGGCCCACACTTTCCTTGATCTTCTTTTTGTTGCTAATATACCTGAAGAAACACTTCTTCTTACTCCAAGTGTGATTTGGCCTTCCTGATTTCACTCCTGCATGCCTAAGCAATATTTTTATGACCTCCCTGGTCATTTGTCCAATCTTCCACTTCTTGTAAGATTCTTTTTTGTGCTTAAGATCAGCAAGGATTTCACTGTTAAGCCAAGCTGGTCACCTGCAATATTTACTATTCTTTCTACCCATCGGAATTGGTTTGTTCCTGCAATCTCAATAAGGATTCTTTAAAATACAGGTTTCAGAGTAGCAGCCATGTTAGTCTGTATTCGCAAAAAGAAAAGGAGTACTTGTGGCACCTTAGAGACTAACAAATTTATTTGAGCATAAGCTTTCGTGAGCTTCATTGGATGAAGTGAGCTGTAGCTCACGAAAGCTTATGCTCAAATAAATTTGTTAGTCTCTAAGGTGCCACAAGTACTCCTTTTCTTTTTTTAAAATACAGCCAGCTTTCCTGGACTCCTTTCCCCTTCATGTTATTTTCCCAGGTGATCCTGTCCATCAGTTCCCTGAGGGAGTCAAAATCTGCTTTTCTTAAGTCCAGGGTCCGTATTCTGCTGCTCTCCTTTCTTCCCTGTGTTAGGATCCTGAACTCGACCATCTCATGGTCACTGCCTCCCAGGTTTCCATCTACTTTTGCTTCCCCTTCTAATTCTTCCTGGTTTGTGAGCAGCAGGTCAAGAAGAGCTCTCTCCCTATTTGGTTCCTCCAGCACTTGCACTAGGAAATTGTCCCATACACTTTCCAAAAACTTCCTGGATTGTCTGTGCACTGCTGTATTGCTCTCCCAGCAGATATCAGGGTGATTGAAATCCCCCATGAGAACCAGAGCCTGTGATCTAGTAACTTCCATTAGTTGCCAGAAGAAAGCCTCGTCCACCTCATCCCCTTGGTCTGGTGATCTATAGCAGACTCCCAGCACGACATCACCCTTGTTGCTCACTCTTCTAAACTTAATCCAAAGACTCTTAGGTTTTTCTGCAGTTTCATACTGGAGCACTGAGCAGTCATACTGCTCTCTTCCATACAATGCAACTCCCACACCTTTTCTGCCCTGCCTGTCCTTCTTGAACAATTTATATCCATCCATGACAGTACTCCAGTCATGTGAGTTATCCCACCAAGTCTCTCTATTCCAATCACATCATAATTCCTTGACTGTGCCAGGGCTTCCAGTTCTCCCTGCTTGTTTCCCAGGTTTCTTGCATTTGTGTATAGGCACTTGAGATAACTTGCTGATTGTCCTGTTTTCTCAGTATGAGACAGGAGTCCTCCCCTCTCGAGCTCTCCTGCTCGTGCTTCCTCCTGGTATCCCACTTCCCCACTTACTTCAGGGCTTTGGTCTCCTTGCCCCAGTGAACCTAGTTTAAAGCCCTCCTCACTGGGTTAGCCAGCCTTCTTGTGAAGATGCTCTTCCCTCTCTTAGTTAGGTGAAGCGCATCTCTGCCTAGCACTCCTTCTTCTTGGAACACCATCCCATGGCCAAAGAATCCAAAGCCTTCTCTCTGACACCACCTGCATAGACATTCATTAACTTTCATGATGCGATGGTTTCTACCTAGGCCTTTTTCTTCCACAGGGAGGATGGACAAGAACATCACTTGTGCCTCAAACTCCTTTATCCTTCTTCCCAGAGCCACATAGTCTGCAGTGATCTGCTCAAGGTCATTCTTGGCAGTATCATTGGTGCCCACGTGGAGAAGCAGGAAGAGGTAGCGATCCGAGGGCTTGATGAGTCTCGGCAGTCTCTCCATCACATCGTGAATCCTCGCTCCTGGCAAGCAGCACACTTCTCGGTTTTCCTGGTCAGGATGGAAAATAGATGACTCAGTCCCCCTTAGGAGGGAGTCCCCAACCACCACCACCTGCCTCCTTCTCTTGGGAGCGGGGGTCATGGAACCCCCATCCCTAGGACAGTGCATCTCATGCCTTCCAATCGGTGGAGTATCCTTCTGCTCCCTTCCCTCAGATGTATCATCTAGTCCACTGTCCACATTAGTACCTGTGGAGAGAACATGAAAACAGTTGTTCACCTGTATCTGCATTTCTGGTACATGGATGCTCCTCTTTTTTCTTCTGGAGGTCACATTGCCAAATTTCTTCACCGTCCTTCTGTCCCCACTGCACAGCCTGCTCTGATTCTTAAGAATGTTGTGCCCATAGAAACATATCTTGATGTCTGTCCAGGAAACCTTCATTTTCTCTTATGCAACGCAGGGTTGATACTTGTTTCTCCAGACCTTGAACCTTCTCTTCCAATATGAAGACCAGCTTACACTTTGTACAGACAAAGTCATTTCTGTCCTGTGGAAAAAAGTCAAACGTGGCACATCCTTCTGCTGGAAAGGAGCTAGTCTCAGCCCCTCCCCTACTTGGAAGTACACTGCTTCCCTGTGTTACAGAGTCACAGGAATACTCACCCACAACAGTAGTTTCTGAGATCCCCCAACCCTTCTCTGGGCTCTCCTCTGGGACACATTTCTCTATGCTCCCTAGAATCAGGATTATCTCTGGTTCAGCTGCGACCTGCTGCCAGCTAGCAACCTGGACAGTTCTCTCCTTGGCAGGCATTACACCCCCTGTGACATTGCACTCTATATGATTTTATGAAAATATGCTAATGAATGTGAATATAATGTAACTGGAATATTATTCATGCAAAAGGTCTCTTGTAAGGTATCATTACAAAGCTTATAATCTACTGAGTGTGGTCATCCTAGTTGTAGAAATGTATCACTCTTGTGTCTGAAACTAGAAATATGAAATTTCTGAGGGCCTATTGTAATTATGCAAAGTGTGGGCCATTAATGGTGGTTTGGAATCTTGATGGCTCCCATCAGCCAGGACAATTGATTGTGGATTGCTCTGTTTGCTTGCAGGCCTTCCTGTGAGTCAAGATGGAAGGAATGAAGGCTTGGGGTCTCACAGGAAGTGACCATGTCACCTGGTACTGAAATCCATCTTAAATCTGGTGCTTTTCCGTCTAGAACGGGGGTGGGGACCCAGAGAGGGATAAAGAATTCCCGCCTTATGTAAAAGACATATAAGTGGGTGGCCACCATGAGAAATCCCCTAACTGAGCTGGAACAAGGGCTGTACCAAGGGAAAGGATTGTGCCCAGACTAGGAAGGCGTCCAGTCTGTGAAATAAACTTATTGAAACATCTCTGAGGGTGAGATTTTATCTGTATTCAGTTTTATTACTGTACTAGGCTCAGACTTGCGTGTTTTATTTTATTTTGCTTGTTAATTCACTTTGTTCTGTCTGTTACTACTTGGAACCACTTAAATCTGACTTTTTATATTTAATAAAATCACTTTTTACTTATGGATTAACCCAGAGTATGTATTAATACCGGGGGGGGAGGGGGGGAGAACAGCTGTGTATATCTCTCTATCAGTGTTATTGTGAACAATTTATGAGTTTACCCTGTATAAGCTTTATACAGGGTAAAATGGATTTATTTGGGGTTTGGACCCCATTGGGAGTTGGGCATCTAAGTGTTAAAGACAGGAACACTTCTTAAGTTGCTTTCAGTTAGGTCTGCAACTTTGGGGCATGTGGTTCAGACCCTGGGTCTGTGTTGGAGCACACTGGTGTGTCTGGCACAACAAGACAGCGTGCAGTGCAGGAGTTGGTCTCAACCACCCTCCCAACTGGAAGCATGTGGCTTCCCCCTGCTGCAGAAGAATCAAGGAGACTCTCTCCCATTCTCTCAGCAGTTCCTGAGACCTTACCCTTTCCCTTGGGGGTCCCACCATAAAGCACCCTCCTGCTGCAGGCAAATACTTTAACCTGAGCTACGTGGAAAAAAATCATTACCAAGGAGCCGGTCAAATAGGAGGTGTTCCATTACCCCCCCCTCAAAATACTTCCCAAACCTTCCCACACCACATGGATTTTAGCTAGTGGTATGAGGAATCTGCTTTCACCCACCCCCACAATCTCTGCCATTTGGCCAGGTAGCATACTGGCCTTTGGGACCACATTCTGCTTAACCAGAGAGATCTGGACCCCTGTATCCCTCTGCCCCAAGTACTCCCTGCCATTAATTTGGACAGCCTTAACATGCTCCATAGCTGGTTCTGCAGAGGCTAATCTCACAAAACCAATATGATAGGTTTCAATTGCTTGGGGGGTTTCTGTGTTGAGGACAGCAGAACTAACATGAGCTATTGGTTGCCTGCTTCCTCCTAGCACAGGGCATTTATTCCTCAGGTGATCAGTGGAATTACACTGATAGCACCTTTTGGCTCTTCTGCTTTTACAGGAGATTTCGGATGAGGGTTAGCAGTAGAGAGATGTTTTTGGGTAATAGAATGTTTAGGCTCCCAACCCCCTTCTCTCTTCTCAGGGGCAAAATGGAATCCTCCCTTCCCACCGGTTTTAAACCCCTCTTTCTGTGGCCTGCCCTCAATAGACGCCCGAGTCTGTTCAAAGGTATCAGCTAAAAAAGCTATCTCATCCACAGTCTTTACATCTTTATCCCATAGACACTGCTTTACTTCAGCCTTACATATGCCTAGGAAATGGTCTTGAGCAACAAGATCAAGCATTCCTTCAAAACTTGCCACGTCTTTATCCCCACCCATTTTCCCAACAAATCTTGTATTTTGTTGACTTATTCCCCAATACTCATACCAATATCACTATTAAGATTCCTAAATTTAACTCTATATGTTTCAGGGGTAAACTGAAAACTTTGCAAAACAGTATGTTTAAATTTTCAATAGTCTAAAGCATCTTCAATAGGCATTCCATTGAATACATTCCGAGCTTTGCCAGTTAATTTTGCAATCAGGGTAGGAACTCTCTTATCATCAAGGATTTCATGTATTACACACAGCCTGTTAAAAGTGGTCAGATATTCAGCAGTATCATCCTCCTCAGTGTATGCAGGACATCAGTGTTCCCATTTGTGGATTTTTAAGCGATGGGAGTCATTGGGGTTGGGGGGTTCTGGTTCTGCTTCTCTAGCACGTCCAGCTGGTGTGTTCTCTCTTTCTTCTCTCTCTTTCTCTTTTTCTTCCACAATCCTTCTGTGTGCAGCCTCCTCTTTGAGCCTCCATTCTGCCTGCCACATTTGAAACTCACGGTCCTTTTCCTTCTCTGACACTTCCAGTCTGGCCAGCTCTAGTTTTGTAGCTGCCTCTCTTTTAGTCATTTTTCTGCTTTCTTGTGCTTATTTCCCTCACCCGAAATAAACAAACAGAAAATAACAAAACTGAGATCTCCTCCTGACTGTTCCTAGCCACTGCGCTTAAGACTCACTTAAAACCACAAATATCAGTGCTTAAAATGTGAACTTCATTTGGAGTAACAAGCTGCACATACACCCTGCTCACTGAGCCACTGTGATGTTCCCCTGATGTTATCTGGACCGGTGATCTGCTAGGTCACTCCAATTCTTGACTCTGGGAACCAGGTTTACCCTGCTCTGCTGGGAGAACCCCCACTCCTGGGATGTTTACGCACATCCTCTGGTATGTAAGCTGCTCCTGGGATTGTGCAACCGAATGACACCAGACAATATCTCGGCCCACAGACACAACCCTAGGAATCTCTGTCTTGCAGTGTCCAGTTATGCCCAGTGGATGCTGCTGGCTTATATTAGTTTGTTAATTTAACAAAGAAATTGATATACACCAGGCTTGTTATCCAAAGGGGAGTCTCTGACATGCTTCAAACCAAAGACACTGCTTCAGGTAGAATAAACAAACAAATTTATTAACTACAAAAATAGATTTTAAGTGATTATAATTCAAGCACAAAAGTCAGATTTGTCAAATGAATAAAAGTAAAACACATTCTAACTCTAGGCCCTGTTAATTCAGCCCTCTTGTGTCTGTGCCTTGCTATATAATCTTTAGTGAGAGGATCACACACTGCTGTGCTCATTAACACAGGACCTGTCTCAAATGTCTTGAGGGCCCTGTCTTGCTGCTTTCTCCCCCACAGGAGCTGTGTCTGCTAAAATGCAAATCGTTTAGTTCCAGCCCCCGCTGGTGCAATTGATGGGGGTCGGTCCAACCCTGGTTAGCTTGATGGGTCTGTGTAAGCGAGATGTAAATACATTCTCATAGTCTTTCAAAGTCCTATGGCAGTAACTGCGGGGGAAGGCAGGGAGGGAAATTACATTCCTTTGTCTAGGGTGGGGTGCCCTGAGAAACGTGTCCCCAGCTGTTCCGGGCTCTAGGCAGCCTCTCTAGGGCCAAGAAGATCCAACACCCCCTTGTCCTTGATGATATTAGGGACTCTCTGCACCAATCCCCAGTCTTCGTAGAAACAACTCTTCTTCCACCTCCCCGACACCTGGACGTCTCCGTTCTGTTCACTGACATGGGGGCTTCTATGCAGGACGCTCCCTTAATGCTGAGAGAAGCTGCCCATGCCCAGGGGATGTGGGGCCCCCAGGAGGCAGGGTCTGGGGCAGGGGGCTGCAGGGCAATCCCTTGATCGCTAGGACCCAGGAGCAGCTGGGATGCGGCTCTGGGAGCGATCGCTGGGGTCACTCAGTCCGGGCAGCAGGAAGTGAATCGCTCTCGCTGCAGTGACTCTGGGGCGTTGTGAGGAGCCCGCGCTCCTTGCAAGATCCCTGAACCCCCGGCGGCGGCTGCTGGGGACCCCGGAGCCCTGGCTGCAGCCGGGAGAGGGGAATCTCCAGCAGTAACATTCCCGCTGCTCCCCAGGAGCCTCTCCCGGTGCAGAGACCCCAGCCTGGCCAGGACCCCCCATCCCGGGCCCCAGCCCCTGCTCCCAGGGGAGCCCCGCTCGGAGGGAAGGTAAGAGAGACCTGCCCATCCCCCCAGGGAGCGGTGCCTCCCGGTGCCAGCCTGGCTGCAGGGGGAGGGTTTGGCCCCAGGCTGCTCCCAGCGGAGCTGGCTGCGATCCCGTTAGAGGTGAATAGGGATGGGGCATGGGAGCAGGAAGGGGGCTGAAGAGGGATGTGTGAGGGGAGTGAGGGAGGGGCCATAGGGATGTGGGGCTGCTGAAGGGGGGCTGAGGAATCCCCAGGAATCAGGGGGCAGGGGAAGGATTCTGGGGCTCAGGGGAACAGAGCTGGAACAGAGGGAAACTGTGGGGACAAAGAAGGAAAGGGGGGCTGTGGGGAGGCTGGAAGGCGACTATGAGAGCAAGTGGAGACTGGCTGGGGAAGGGAGAGCCAGAGGCTCGGAGAAGGGAGAGGGATGGTGAGAGATACAAGGGCAGCTCCCCCAGCCCATGGGGTAGGAGGGAGGGCTGCCCTGCCCTGCCCTGCCCAGCAGCTGGTGGGGAATCTTTCCCCCCAGAAATGGTTAAACAAGCAGTGGGGGTGGAGAGGGGATTTACCCCTAAGGGCTCAGTATTTACAAGGGAAATTCGCTCCCCCCACATACGCATATACACCCTGCTCCCAATTTATTCTTGGATCTTTTTAAGACAATCTCATTATTTGGGGGTCTGATTCCTGCGTGTTAAATGCTTGGAGTTGACAGGACTCAACAGCATCCTGCTCTGATTTCTGTGCAGGATTTTGGGTCAAACCAGAGTCGCTGCTAGCGACAGCAGGCAAGGAATCCAACTGGTATTTATTTTGGTTTGGTTCAGATTCAGTTCCATTCACTATATTTGGTTTCATTTCTGGTTCTAGCCACCCAAAGAAACAAAAATAAAACTTCAGTTACCTGTTTAAATCTTGTTTCAATCTTAGTGGAGGTAAATTAAAAAAAGAGAGCTGCAACTTAAAATGGAAACTGTTTTGATTTTTGACTATTTATTTATTTTTTAACTTTAACTTTACATGAATTTTCCTGAATTTTTTTGTTGTCAGATAAACAATTTTTTTAATGAACAATTTGCCTGAACAACCTAAAATAACATCTTTCAACATTTGCTTTGCCATATTGGACCTCTGCAGTGAAAGGATACATTTGAGGCCTGGAAATTTTCTTTCAACACTCACTTGTGTTGCTGTAACTGCCAGTACATTTTTTGCTAGTTGATTCAGCTTGGGCAAGACATTTTTTGGATGTTCCCAGTAGTTTGTTCTTATTGAGAAATGGCTTATCTGTGAATGAATCAAGAATTGGCCCAATCCTTTTCTGGGATTTTCTTCATTCAGATATTGCTTCCTTTTTAGAGATTTCAAAAGCTTTCAGAAGACGTTCCAATGCATCTTTCGATTTCAGACATGTCTGACAGATTCTATGACATCGTTACTTCTGACTGAAGCATTTCCATCTTCTTCCATGTTCTGATGTAATGAAATTTTGCCTTGACTTTATCCTCCTCTGATAGTGGGGGGGATGGTGTGGGGGAGGTGGAGGTGGGCATCAGACAATGCTGGAGGGGTGGGCAGGGGTTTGGGAGTGTGCCCTACAGTTGGCTTCAGTGAGGAAGGGAGTTTGGAGCATGAACCCTGCCTCAAGTGGGAGGGAGGAGCTGCCCCGGGGGGTGGAGATGGTGGGAGGAGGCCTGTCTAAGGGGAGAAGGTTGGGGAGCCATTACCTTTGCCCTTGGGCTTGAAGAGATATTATGAACTTCAGGGCCCAGGGAGCATCCCCAGTCTTCTCTCCCCAGGGGAACATCTCAGAGGTGGTTCCTCTACCTCTGGGACCCCCTTCTGCCTCCCATGGTGTGCAGGAAGCTCCCAAGCTTCTCCTCTCCCTTTCTGTGCTTGTGGGCTGGACCCCTTCTCTTCTCATTCTCTTCTCACTATGCTGGGGCAGGCCTTTCTGGGAGCCATCACCGGCCCATTGGCTTAACATTAAAATGAAAAATTCAGATCACTGAATTTTTTTTATATTGAGCTTAAAATTATGCTGAATCTTTATTTTAACTGGTCCCCTCGCCCCCACCCATTTTTTTTAAGTTCAATTCAGTCAGTAAATAAATATTATTGTTCAGTTCTGGTTCCAGTACAAAATTCCAGTTTGAACTGGTTCTCTGGTTCCAGTGTGAGACCAGATGGGCAAATGAGATCAGCATTGGCCTGACTGTACCTGGGAGCTGCAGGGGCAGCACAGGGAGGCTCTGTCATTTGCACCCCTCACCAGAGGGCTCTGATAATTGCTAAGACAGAGGAGGCTGGTGTCAATCTCTGTGCTCTGTTTAGTAGAGCCCTAGAGTTAGCTGGGCTTCCTGGGGCAGATGCTGCTGTCTCCATTGTAATCTGGGAGCAGGGTCTGTGTTGGGATAGACCATCATTAAAGCCCCTGTGTGCCCAGCCAAGGGGGGACTTTCTCCTGTGGCTGAAACCAGCCCCTAGGGCAGCCCCGGGCTCCGCTGGAGACTCCAGGTGATGAGAGAGACCTGGGGTAAAGTGCTGGGGATGGACAGGAAAGTGACTCTGCACAAATGGTCCCTCCTCGCGCCATCTCTTCTCCCAGCTGTCTGCGAGTCCCAGATCTGCTGCCCTTGATACATCCTGTCATACACCTGCTACACTGGCAGTAGCTATTAGAGAGAAAACTCACAGGAATGGAAGGACAGAAACCAGTTCTTCCATGCAGAGAGGAAACGGGAGAGACTGGAAGGGGCAGCAAGAGCAGTAAATGAGGAGGAAGGTTCCTGGCTCCCAGCCCTGCCCAGCTCCATTTCCTGCAGCACCCCAGGGCAGATTGACTTTAATTAAAAGAAGGTGAGGAGCAGACAGAGGAAAAGCCAGTTCCTGCCTCTACCTAGTCCCTGCACTGCTGGGGGAATTTGCTGCCCTGGGGACAGTGTCAGGGGGGATCACCGAAGTAGCTCCTTTGATTCTGCTCTTTTCCACTGCTTGGCTCAGAGACTCTATTACTGGGAGTGTTTAAAAATATCTTCTGGGTTTAGTCCCCATGGAAGGAGTCAGGCCTGTGTTGTAATAATGTCACTGAGGGTTTGCCCTGCATGGCAGAGTCTAGAGTGTCTGTCTGCAGGGAAGGAGTCTGGGGGGAATCGGGGTGTGAAATGGACTAACGCTATTCAGAAAATTCCCCTTCTCACCCTGACAGGCTGTAGAATAAGGACAATGTGTTGCTCCAGATCATCCCATTTTCCTAGGGGATGGGGAAGGGAAATGGCTGTAGTGGAGCCAGCTCAGGTACAGGATTTTTGGGGGAGCTGCTGGGTAGGGTTGTTGTGGCAAGGGAGGGGCAGAAAATACATAGGGTGAGGCAGGGAGGGGAACAGGGTGTGTTAAAGCTGCTTGGACATGCTCAGCCTAGGGCCCGATTTATGAACAGGCCAATGGGGGAGGGAGTGAACATTCCCCCATTTATGAAACAGGAAACAACCTCCTGGACAGGGCTAGGAAAACAGACCAGTGTGCTGAAGCCTGAACGCACTAGGCGGAGACTGTGGTGAAATACAAAGGGAGGATGCTGGGATTCCTGTCCCTGTTCCCTGCATGGAGCTCTGCTTCCCACATCAGCCTGTAGGCAGTAGGTGTGTGGTAAATGAGAAGATCCTGCTGTCCTCCCTCTGCTGGGAGGGACAAGGAGCTCTCGCCTTCTCTCTGTTCCCTGGAGCCTCCTGGCCACTCTGAGCAGGGTGAGGGTGGGATTCTGCTCCTCTGGCCCTTCCAGAGCTGTCCTATTTGTGTGCTTCTTCCCACATGAATAGTGGGGTTGTGACTGGGGCAGCAGGTACTGAGTGGGAAGCACCTGTTGTTTCAGATGCCGGTGACCTTTGAGGATGTGGCTGTGTATTTCACGGAGGGGCAGGGGGCTCTGCTGGACCCCGGTCAGAGAGACCTCTACAGGGACGTCATGCAGGAGAATTATGAGACTGTGACCTTGCTGGGTAAGAATTCCTGTCCCCTCAGCTATTTGAAGCCAGGGGCCTGCATTTCTGCACCTGGTCAGGTTCTTCCCTAGTCAGTTACATTAGAGGGGACTGGGTCTCATAGTCCACAGCTCCAGTGTAAGAGAGCCATTCTCCTCCATACCCCCTCCAACAGGATAGGGGAATCATGGACCTAATGGACATGCTAATTTATCCCCATTCCTCCAGCTTTCACAGGGGCAGGAGCAGTCTATTATCCTATCTGCATTAATTCTCATTCATACATAGGATCTCTGTTCACCTCCCTTCTTGGAAATAGCTCCATGTGTGGGGAGGGCTCTGGCCTCTGGAGGTTTAGACGTATCCAGGGATTTAACACCAGAGCTGTTTGTGCCTCAGCAAGTTCCCCAGAGCACACAGATCCTGAAAACTCCTAATGAGGATGTGACAACACCCCTTCCCCCAGACATTGACCTCTCTCAACGGGGCTCAGAGACCAGGTTCCCATCCCTTCAGATCCCACAACCCCCCAGCAATTCATGGGGTCAGTTTAAACTCAAGATGTATCCTTTGTGACAAATACTCCACCAGTCCTCAGTGCACTCTGATTATGCCTGATTTCACCCGCTGAGCAGGACTTCCCATTCCCAAACCTGACCTGATCGCCCATCTGGAAGCAGGGGAAGAGCCGTGGGTCCCAGATCTTCAGGCCTCCAAAGAAACGAAGATCTCAAGAGGCACCCACGGAGGTGAGGAGTCAGTGACACTGATACAGAAACTATCTTGCAAAAGAAGGAAAAACCTAAAAATCCTAAAAATCTGGTGTGAGCACCCTCAGCTCTGTCTCATCCCACCCAGATTAGGCTGTGGTCAGCAGGTGTCATATATCATGGCAGATATTGTTCATGGCTTCCCACCCACCCTGTTAGCTGTCAGGATTTTTCTCCATGACTACACTTCCCTGTTAGTGTTTGGATGGGATGTGGAGGCATAATCCAAATTCTTAGTCTTCCAACAGCTATTACATAATGTTTTCCCTCTTTGCTATTTCCCTTTCTGTATTTTCTACCAGCCCAGGCAATGACTTCTGCCTGGATTCTCTCTCTCTCCCCCAGCAGGTGATGAGACAATGAGTGAGAATGAGGAGGGGAATCCACAACAGGAATGTCCTGAGCAAGTGGAACTGCAAGGGAGCATATTTAGAAGAGCAAATGGGAATTTTTTTCAATGCTTGGAACACAGAAAACCCTGGAGTAATTGGCACATGTCAGAAAGGAAGCTGGGAAATTGCCAAAGGAAGCAAGTGGATGAATCCATTAAAAGTGGGAGAGGAGGCAAGGATCCCAAGGAAAGCACAGCCAAGCTGACAAATCACAAAGGAAAGAAATCCTATAAATGCTTGGACTGTGATAAAAGCTTCAGTGGGAGCTCAAATCTTATTAACCATGGGAGACTGCACACGGGAGAGAGACCCTATAAATGCCTTGAGTGTGGGAAAAGCTTCAGTAATGTCTCAGGCCTTATTTGCCATAGCAGAATCCACACGGGAGAGAGACCATATAAATGCCTTCAGTGTGGGAAGAGTTTCACTGTATCATCAGCCCTTATCATTCATCAGAGAACCCACACAGGAGAGAAACCCTATAAATGTCTTCAGTGTGGGAAAAGTTTTCGTGCACGATCAGCCCTTATTGTACATCAGAGAACCCACACAGGAGAGAAACCCTATAAATGCTTGGACTGTGGGAAAAGTTTCAGTCAGAGCTCACATCTCATTAGCCATGCAAGAATCCACATGAGAGAGAGGCTATATAAATGCCTTGAGTGTGGAAAAAGTTTTATTGCACCATCAGCCCTTATTACACATCAGAGAATCCACATGGGAGAGAAACCCTATAAATGCTTGGACTGTGGTGCAAGCTTCAGTCGGAGCTCAAATCTTATTACCCATCGGAGATTGCACACGGGAGAGAGACCATATAAATGCCTTGAGTGTGGGAAAACTTTCAGTGCACCATCAGCCCTTATTGTCCATCAGAGAACCCACACAGGAGAGAAACCCTATAATTGCTTGGACTGTGGTAAAAGCTTCAGTCAGAGTTCACATCTTATTAGCCATGGAAGAATCCACATGGGAGAGAGGCCATATAAATGCCTTGAGTGTGGAAAAAGTTTTATTGCAGCATCAGCCCTAATTGTACATCAGAGAACCCACACGGGAGAGAGACCCTATAAATGCTTGGACTGTGGTAAAAGCTTCAGTTGGAGCTCAAATCTTATTGCCCATGAGAGATTGCACACAGGAGAGAGACCCTATAAATGTTTGGACTGTGGGAAAAGCTTCAGTCAGCACGCAAGCCATATTAAGCATGGGAGAATCCACAAGGGGAAGAAACTGTGAAAATGCCTCCACTGTGAGAAAAGTTTCAGTCAGAACTCACACCTTAGTAGACATCAGACAATTCAGACAACAGAGAAACCCCATAAATGATTGGATGGTGGGAAAAGCTTCAATCCCACATCATACCTTCCTAAATGTTGGGAGAATTCACATGGGACAAAATCTACAAATTCCTCAGCTATGGAAAAAGTTCGATTCGAAGATCAAATCTCGCTTCACATCCGACAATCTATGCAAGACAGAGAACCCATAAATACTTGGATTGTGGGAAAAGCTTCAATAACTACAGAAAAAGATTCAGTCTGAGCTCATGCATTATTCCCAATTGGATAATTCACAAAAGAAACAACTTGAATGTGGGGGTAACTTCATTTGGTGCTCATGCAGCATCCAGCATCAGCAAATCCACACAGGGAAGAGGCATCTCAGATGTCCTTAGCATGGAAAATGCTTCACTTTGAGCTAACACCACAGTGGACACCAGAGACTCCTCCACATAGGAGAGAAATTTTCTCAATGCCATAACTAGGGCTAGCCAAAGTAGAAACTCCACTTAGTAATTTCCATGCACAGCAGTGGCATTTGGCTCCCAGGTATCCAGCTGTCCATGTCTGGGGGCAGGTTCCAGCAGCAGCAGCTGATCCTGAGCTGAACAGGGACACTCTGGCTTTGCCTGGTCTAAGCAAAGCCCAGGAAGAGGAGGAGAAGTCCCAATCAGCCCCTCCTTCCTGCTGCAGCCCTGGCTGCTGAAGTTCTGGGTCTTCCTGCCTCCTGCTAACCTGCAGGGGGAAGGAAGAGAGAAACTCCTCCAGAAGCTCCCTCTGCCTGGATGAAGTTCCACCCTTGCCTTGCCTTCCCAGGCATGGTTTCTCTTCCATGGACACTAGGAGAGGGATACTTGGGCCAGGCCCCACATTCACTGTGGACACCTGTCCCCACCCTGCATCTTTCAGCAATATTCCTGGGCTGGGCTCCCCCACTAACCTGGACTTGGTCCCTGCAGGGTGAGTGTCCCTGGGGCTGGCAACACTTCCCCCCTCTAAATCCCCTGAGGTGCTGGGTTCCGGGGGATCAAATATGAAGGGACCCGGAGAGATGGGTTTTGGGGAGGAATCTGCGGGATTTAATGTTTGGGTCTGGTGGATGTGGGAAGCAGGGGGTGCTGTGGAAATAAAATGTTAGGGATCATGGGATTAGAGAGGAGAGTATGGGAAAGAGGTGCTGCATTTTATCAGTGACGTCCTCAGCCCCTTTTCCCTGGGCAGGTCCTCAAAGAATCCATCCTGAAGCACTCAGAGGAGAGGAAAGTGATCAGGAACAGTCAGCATGGATTCACCAAGTGCAAGTTGTACCTGACTAACCTAATTGCCTTCTGTGACAAGATAACTGGCTCTGTGGATGAGGGGAAAGCCGTGGACATGTTATTTCTTGACTTTAGCAAAGCTTTTGATACAGTCTCCCACAGTATTCTTGACAGCAAGTTAAAGAAATATGGGCTGGATGAATGGACTATAAGGTGGATAGAAAGCTGTCTAGATTGTCGGGCTCAATGGGTAGTGATCAATGGCTCCATGTCTAGTTGGCAGCCAGTATCAAGCGGAAACCAAGGATCGGTCCTGGGGCCGGTTTTGTTCAATATCTTCATTAATGATCCAGATGATGGCGTGGATTGCACCCTCAGCAAGTTTGCAGATGACACTAAACTGGGAGGAGTGGTAGATATGCTGGAGGATAGAGATAGGATACAGAGAGACCTAGACAAATTGGAGGATTGGGAAATCTGATGAGGTTCAACAAGGACAAGTGCAGAGTCCTGCACTTAGGACGGAAGAATCCCATGCACCACTACACACTAGGGACTGAGTGGCTAGGCAGCAGTTCTGCAGAAAAGGACCTAATGGTTACAGTGGAGGAGAAGCTGGCTATGAGTCAACAGTGTGCCCTCTTTGCCAAGAAGGTTAATGGCATTTTGGGCTGTATAAGTAGGAGCATTGCCAGCAGATCGAGGGACATGATCATTGTCCTCTATTTGGCCTTGGTGAGGCCTCATCTGGAGTACTTTGTCCATTTGGGCCCCACACTACAAGAAGGATGTGGAAAAATTGGAAAGAGTCCAGCAGAGGGCAACAAAAATGATTAGGGGATTGGAACACATGATTTATGAGGAGAAGCTGAGGGAACTGGGATTATTTAGTCTGGAGAAGAGAAGAATGAGGGGGGATTTGATAGCTGCTTTCAACTACCTGAAAGGGGGTTCCAAAGAGGATGGATCTAGACTGTTCTCAGTGGTAGCAGATGACAGAACAAGGAGTAGTGGTCTCAAGTTGCAGTGGGGGAGGTTTAGGTTGGATATTAGGAAAAACTTTTTCACTAAGAGCGTGGTGAAGCACTGGAATGGGTTATTTAGGGAGGTGGTGGAATCTCCATCCTTAGAGGTTTTTAAGGTTAGTCTTGACAAAGCTTTGGGATGATTTATTTGGGGATTGGTCCTGCTCTGAGCGGAGGATTTGACTAGATGACCTCCTGAGGTCCCTTCCAACCCTGATATTCTATGAGTCTGTGAATTTAAATGAACCCCAAAACTCTGAGCTTTCTGAGCTTAAATTACTATTTCCGTCTCTTGGTAAAGTGGCTTCTGAGCTTTTGCCAGCCAAGTCCAGAACATTTATAGATGGGCAGATTTTGGATTTGGTTTGTTTTTGTTTCTTTTTTCCTTTTGTGGCATTAGAAGAATGTTAAAACTTTTGAAAATAACACAAGTAATGAGGGGGTGCTGAGTAAAGCAGGTTTAGGCAGCTCATAAGCAAATGGATAAATTTGCTTTTTCTTTTTTTTGGGAGTTATGATTTTGTGGGATTTCACTTTCTGAACCTGAAAGTGTTTTGTAGCTCACCTTATAGTGTGGGTTTTCCTTTCTTCCTCAAGGCTGTTTGGTCACATATTTTGATATTAGTTTAGTTTGACAGGATGTAGCACAAATTTATTGAGGACTTTATGAGACAAATTATAATTTGCCAGAGAGTCCTTTTTTATTTTATTTTAACCTTTCTTTATCCTTTGTCTTGAGATCTTTGTGTTGTTTGAACAATGAAAATTATCAATATCTCTGAGTACAAATACCTAGCTTGAGTGCTAGATTCTCACTCCGAGAGGCCAAGACTGATCAGGACTTGGAGTTACTGCCTGACCCCTTCAGAGATATGGGATACAGTCAAGAGAGTGAGAGGGTGGGGAGAGAGAACTGGAAAACTGCAAACTTGTCTACTGAGAGCCAGACAGCTGAGGCTGTGAACTGTGAAATTGTTGCTCCAATGCCACAGAGAGACAAGTATTGCCCTATGAGTGCTAAGTGAAGCCATCCCTGAAATCTAAAGGGGTATAAATGATACCCCTAGAGGAATGATGAGGCGAGGGGGCAGTGTCTCCCGATTACTGAAAGGATGAGCTTTGGCAGAGACAAGTATGAAGCTGGGGAAGCCAACACACCTAGTCCAGCCTTGAAGCCAGGCTGATTTCACACTGAGGGCTTTGTTAACGTAAAACAGATATCCAAAGTATATAGATATCTGAATATATGGACAGATGTAAATGAATATATGTTATGATTACTAATAAATGAATGTTATGTTGTATGACAGGGTTTATATATTGAGAAATATATGCCTCAACACCTTACTCCTTAAAATGATTATTTGGTTGTACGACAGCAGTGTTGATTGCTATTTCCATCTCCTTCTTCACTCGACGCTGTAGCTTAGCTTTCTTGGTTTGATGTACCATGTAATAGCCCATTCCCATGAGAACAACAACTGTTAGGGCCTGGATTCCCATTAGGATTACGCTAAGGGTTCGGACCACTGGATGTAAAGTCACATCCTCCGGAATTGCCCACCAGGGTGTTTCCACCTGTTTGTACATTTTCTGTTTCACTCATTTGCTGCTGGATCAGTTGAGTTATTGGTATTAGGGATTCTTTGGTTCTTGCCACCAAATCATGTGTTTCACTATGGGGAACAATTCAATCAGTAAGTCTTGTAAGCATTCATGTGGAATGATTGTTTCAGTGACAGTATTGCCTTTGCTTGTTAACCAGAAGGCATGGGCTCCTATTTGAATGGTGCTGGTAACAGGCACGGAGAACCCGGCATCACTTGTAGGGCAAATGTTGCCAGCTATGGAAAAATTATGATAACCTATAGCAGAGGCCATGTCCTGAATTCATACTACCTCATTAACCAGTCCCTTTTGTACCAGATGAGCACAGCCTTTTCTGGTGTTATTAATATCAAGTGTAGCATAGCATTCACACAGCCACCATCCATTATGTTTTACGCAACAAGCCTGATTAATTTCCGAGCCAGTTTCAGTTACTAGGCGCACAGTGGGGTAATGCTGTACGTATGTCTTTTTACAATTGTCCCCACACTATTTGCGTAACATACTGTAACTGGCTCTTGCAACCATCTAGGGACTGCCATCATGAGATATACACTTTTGCCGTCCTCCTGGTCCAGTCTTGGAACCCTATCAAATTTAGCAAATTGTAGAAAGATAGGCAGAATGTGATTGATGCCTTGTTGTATTTGTTTTAAGATGGCTGTAGGGTTTAATATCTCTGGCCAGTTCTGAAGTTGCAACTGCAACAAACTTTGCTGTACTATCTTGATTACTCTATTGCCATAGGCCGTGCAAGCAACTGCCAATGAAACATCATTATTTTGTATACTGTTGATGAGGGACAGAATGGTAGCATTCAGGTGGCTAAACCCTTGAGCAATCAAATGCATATTATCAATAGTGATTGCATGCTGATCCAGTAATTAGCTGCTAATATCTCTTCCTGTCTTAACTGCTTTGCCTATTCCATTCACAATGGTGTTTATTTTTAAACTAAGATTTTCAGTATCTGCAGAGTTCCATATGGACATGCCAAGACTGGAGCCTCCCAATGCTATTCCTAATAAATCCCTCCTGTCTCTATCATGTAGGGCGATTTGGGAGCCCTTCCAAAATTGTAATTGCATCTCCATTTCCAAATTAAACCAATGCTTATAGTGTTTGGGGCACTGACTTGGCATGGTCATACCGGCAAAATCGAATTTTAGTGACACGTAGCTCCATCCTGCATTCTCTACCATATACTCTAAAGTAGCGTGTAGGTGAGGTAGGCCATGGTTGTACAATGGGACACTCACTCCTTGGGGTAGTGTCAGTGTGTGGAGGAGTGGAAGGAGGTGGTGTTGGGGCTGTTGTTGGACAGGGGTCATCACATACCTGTACATGGCAGATGCATTTACTGGTGCTCGGGGTCATAGACCAAGTTCCTGTGTATGTTCCTGTGTCTTTTAATTTAATGCTACAAATGTGAATAGATGCACTCCACTTATCCTGCAAGTCAGTAAACTCCACCCTGCTTGTCCAATCTTCTTATGTTTTTACACTTGCATTTATGTAACTAATTACCGTGTCTACTGCTCAAAACCAGTCCAAGTATACTGTGTTGGTCTCGAGCTTGTGTGCTTGGACAACACATACCAGAGTCAGATCCTCCCCTACCACTCCTATGAAATATTGCTCCACTACTTGCTTTGGTGCCACTAGAGCACACTCCATGTCCGGAATGGCTCGTTTCCTTTCCTTAGTTTGCATATGTTCATGTTCACTTGGTGTGTTACTGTTAGGAGTGTTAATGGAATCTGCGTGAGGAAGTGCAGTAAGAACAATAGTCTGATCACAATTAACAACGTCAACCTTCCAACAGCATGCATATTCTTCCTGTGTCTCTTTACTCAAAATCAGTTCCTTTTCAATCCGTCATTGGGCATTATCAACCTCTTGGACAGGAACATGTTGAGCAACACTATGATCTCCAACAGTCCATCCCCAAGCCATCATAATCGCAAAGGGTGACACACTTAGGATGTGTTCATTTGTTGCTTTCCTTCACTTTCACACACTAATTTCAAAACAGTTCCGATAGGGTACTCCTGACTTGCTGCATCCCATCCAGTGGAGCTATTAACTGTTTCTGTCCAAAGAGTTCTGGTCACCGAATGTGTTTGGTTGATCTTTTTGACATCGACCAGTCCCTTTGCTCCTTGAGCCACTACCAGCACACCCAACTGGGTCCATATCCAGGTTGGCATCATAACCTAAAAATATATAAAACAACACTCGCCTCTCTCTCATGGGTAAATGTGTATAAAAATTGTTTTTTTAAGCAGCAGCAATATTAATAGCAGTGGTAATATCAGACTATTATGATTATAAGACCGAATTGGTGTAACTTCCCTTCAGCCATTTCCATTTCTTACTGGACTACTCCGCGGGAGTATAATCCCGATTCAGTAATTCCAGAATGATTTAATCGTTTAGGGGATTTAGGAACAGGAATCTCGTTTTCAAGGGAACGGAGGGTGTGTTATTGATCCATGAGATTCCTGGTCCCAACATCCATAAAGACTGTTTTCCTACTTGGTCCAGCATCCACACAGAAGTGTCTTTATCATTCCAGCAGATGGTGGTCATATTACCAATAAACCCAAGTAAACTGTCCTTTTGCACTCAGTTGTCTGATGGGATAAGGTCTGGACACTTCAAATCTTTTTAATTGACCCCAAGCAATATACAGTAATAAGCTGGGTGCCGATGGAGCTCAAAGATTAAAGCCTGTAAAACTTCCAATATTCATCTGGAAGGTTTCCATTATGCTTACCTTGATCACTCATCCTGTGTATCTGTCTGTAAAAAAGCACAAACATGTCATATACAGTTTAACCCTTTTCAGAGTAGCAGCCGTGTTAGTCTGTATTCACAAAAAGAAAAGGAGGATTTGTGGCACTTTAGAGACTAAGAAATTTATTTGAGCATAAGCTTTCATGAGCTACAGCTCACTTCATCCTGTAATTATGCAAGGCACTGAATTTATTCGTATGGAGTGGAAAATAAGACACTGAATGCATCCGATGAAGTGAGCTGTAGCTCACGAAAGCTTATGCTCAAATAAATTTGTTAGTCTCTAAGGTGCCACAAGTCCTCCTGTTCTTTTTAGTTTAACCCTTGTATTCCTTTAATTGCATGGCATGTTTCCACTGAGGCTGGTCCTTTATCTCAGCCACGTACAGAGAGGGCCCTAATTTATCTAAAATGGGCCAAGGACCTGACCATTCACCTTTAGGAAATTTTTTCTTTGGAGTCGGTTCAATTGTAACCATAAGGTGGTTTCCAGTTTGCCCTTGTGGGTGTGACATCATTGTTTTCATCAAACACCTGATTCATGTTTTGCTGTGCTGCAGCTGCTCCCTGAGCGGTGCCCAGCCACGATTTAAAGCTGCGCATCCAGGTGGGGGCTGCCAGTGCTGTACTCGTTTCCCAGCCGGGGGGAGATAGCATGTTTTCCCAGCCGGGCGCAGGTCTCCCAAAAAGTATTTCATAGGACGGCTTCGAATCCTCATTAGAACCCATGGAAGTACCAGATCCCAATTTGTCCCCTGTTCATTACACACTTTAGACAGTTAAGAGTTTTAAGAGATTTATTCATCCTTTCCACCTGTTCCCCAGTTTGAGGGTGGTAGGGGATGTGTAACGGTAGGGGAGTACCTGCCTAGGTACCCATACTTTGGTACATCTGTCCAATAAATGCGGGACCATTGTCAGAATCAATGCTGTGTGGCAAACCCCATCTAGGAAAAAATTTTGTTATTAACATTTTTGCAGAGGCCAAGCTGTTTTTTTTTCTAGGAGAGAATGCTTCTACCCATTTGTCAAAACTATCCACAATTACAAACAAAAATCTGTTTCCCCTAGGAGTAGTAGGCAAGGGTCCCACAAAATCAACCTGTAAACATTGGAGGGGGCCTTTTACCGCTTGGTGCATTAACTCTCCACGTCTTTTCCTTCTAGCAGGGTCTTGCTTAGCACACGTTAAACAACTATGACTATGCAGGTTTAAATCCTCTTTCATTCCAGGCACCATCCCAGTTTGTTTTTCCAATGTCTCTTCCTTTTTTGGGTGACCTCCCACAATTGAACCGTGCACCCATCCTAAAAGGAGGTACTGCGTCTGCTGAGGGATTACCAGGACCCATTCATTTTCTGGTTTTGCCAGAATTAGGTCTCCCTCTTTTCTCAATGCGACACTCTGCCACTGTGAAGGGCATTCTGTTATCCATTTCTGTATTGAGTCATCTTTTGCCTGCAGGTCCTGTAAAAACTGAAGCTCTTTCGGGTTGTTTCCCTCAACCTGTTTTTGCTTTGCCTATGCTTTGTTACTGCCACGGGTTTAGACTCCCACAGTGTTCCAGTGAGGGCTGCTTCCTTAGCCGGTTTATCTGCTAGTTCATTTCCCTTTTTCAATGGACCTGTTCTCTTATGGGCTTTTATTTTAACCATCCAGATCCTCTGATACCGCCCTGCCAATTGCTCTATATGCTGCCATAAGGTCTTGTGTTTAATTTCAGATTTGTCAGTTCCTGTAAAACCTACACTATTCCACCATGGCAGGTAGATGGTGGTTCCCTTGAAACCATAATCTGAATCCATTCCTATTATTAGCTCTGTTTGCTTGTCCTTTGTTCTAGCTAAAACTTCTAAGACCGCTGACACTTCTGCAAACTGTGTTCCCCCTTTGCTCAATTTGTACTGGAAGAAGTTAACTCTTTGCAGGTTTTCAGTTAAACAAACCCCTGCAAAGCCTGTGACTCGTTTTCCTTCGGTGTAATACAAGCTACCATCCACAAACCAAATAGTTTTTCCAATCACCTGTTCAATTGTGGTTGCTTTAAAGACAGGATGCACTTTAGATTCCCGTTGGGGTTCACAGACATGTTCTTGACTGTTTATAGTCATTCCCATACAGATATTTAAGATTCTTTTAGTGGGACTAATTGAAGATACTCGGACATTAGAGCAAAGACCCATTGAATGGTCTTATCTATTCTCACATGTCCTTTAGGCAGATTTTCTTGACTGAGTAATTTTCCCAGTGCATGGTGACTCTTTACAGTCACCTTGCCTGCTCCGATAATTGCCTGTGCTTTTTGTTGTGTCCAGTAGGCAGTGAGAGCAGTTTGCTCACAAATTCCCAGTTTGTTTTCTGGACCTTTTAATGCTCTGCTGTAATAAGCAATGGGTCTCTCCCCAGCACCAGTATCCTGTGTAACCATACTAACAATACAGAAATTCTTAACACTAGGGTGCAATACAAAAGGGGAATTCGTTGTTAGGGGCGGACAAGATAGGTGCCTCCACTAACTCTTTTTTCAGGCTCTCCCATGCATTAGTTGCTCCTCTGTCCAGGTCTACTGTGTTCTTTTAAGTACCTCATACTGAGAACCTGCCTTCTCTGCGTACGCAACCATAAACTCTCTGCAGAAATTAGTGAGCCCTAAAAAAGATTGCAAAGATTTAGTATCTACCAGCATAGGGAGGTTAACAATACATTTCACCCTTTCCTTATGCACAGACCTTCCCCCTGTACTGAGTTGAATTCCAAGATATTGCACTTCTCTCTGTTTAATCTGGGATTTAAAGGTTAAGTTTCAAGCCCTACGGTTGGCAGCTAGTCAGCAACAGCCACATTAATGCTTCATGTTCCTGCTGTTTTACTGACTATTAAAATATCATCTACATACTGAACTATTCTCCCCATTTCTAACAGCCCCTCCTTTTCTAGCATATTTCTCACAACAGTATGAAACATTGTGGGGATGTCACAGTACCCCACAGGCAAAACATTCCAGCTGTATTGCATACCCTGGAATACAAAAGATGTTCTGTATTGAGACTCTGGGTTTAAAGGTAAACTCCAAAAGCCATTTGCCACATCAAGTACTGAGAACCACTTCCTGTCAGGGGTTACTACCTCCAACTATTCTGGGTAAGCAGCCACTACTGGTGCTCCCCATTTGGCAGTTTGTTTAACCCCCGATAGTCAATAGTTAATGTCCATGTTCCATCAGGTTTTTTAACTGGCCAGATTTGTGCCTCATTAGGCACTGAACACCTTCTAATTAATTTTAGTTTTTCCAGTTCTTCTATAACTTACCTTAAAGATTCTTTTGCTTCCTGAGGTATCAGGTATTGTTTTATGTATGGGGGTATGTCTCCTTCTAATGTAACGGAGATTTGCATTTTTCCTGTATCTAGGGAGTCTGCTGCCCACACAGTTTGAATCTCAGCCCACCAACCTTCCCGCCTTCTGGCACAGGAGGTGGCCATTTAGGCTTTATTGCTTTCACCATCTGAGTAGCAAGTCCCATGGGAATCAGGTTAGCGTCATTTATACCTTGTGCTACAGTGAGTGTTTGTCTGATACACATATTTGGGAAGTCTAGGATTAATCCCAATTGTTTGATAGTTTCTGCTCCAATTAGATTTTCTCTCCCTGCAGTAGCACACTTCTCCTGAATGGTATGTATGAGTCTATGAGTATGTACACCAAACTGGAGAGAGAGGGTTTTGACATCATGTGTTTGTTTTGTTCCTGATATGCCCTGGATCTGTACAGAATCCACCACTGCATATACATTAAATTCATCTTTTACTATAGGAATTCCAGCCCCTGTGTCCGTTAGAAAATCTACAAGCCCATCTCCAACTCTGATGCTTAAGAGGGGGCATCCTCAGACATCTATTGTCATGGGTTGCCGAAAAATTCATTCTGAGTTGCAGGGGGGCTGTCCTATGCTACTGAATTAGTAGCTATCGGGTCATTCAATCCACATGCCAAGACAGTTGCCTTAGCCACCTTCATCACTGCCTTTTCTTCCTCCTTTTGAGACTCCTTGCCAATCATACATGCATGTAGCTGTGCCCGCAGCTTCTCCTTCTCTCCTTTAAGGTCTAAGTTCTCCTGTTTCAGAGCGATACTCAGTCACTCTCTCTATTTATTCCTCGACTTCTGTTCATTCCACGACCTCTCCAACCCACGGAGAAAGTATCGAGGACCCTCTGTTTTCCACTGTCCTAACTGTGTTCGCAACTCATGGGCAGGAATTCCTTCCTTCTGTTTAACTGCAATCTCTACTTTTTCAACCCATTCATTCCAAGGCAGCGCCTCCAAAACAAGTTGCTTCAAATCCTCACGATTAGTAACCCACACTGTTAACCTAGTATATGTTTGTATTCTGTCAGCCAGCTTGGCCGGACCTTCCCCTGGCATTCTTGTAATTCCTTTAAGTGCAGCTAATTCACTGGATAGCTTAAAATGCTTTTGAGCCAAACGTTTAACCATTTGCATAACATCATAATCAAAACCAAGAGTATGACAATTCAATGGTCCCAAAAGGGTTTATACCAGAATTGGTTCCTGTAACATGTCAGTTCCCACCACCTTTAACAACTATGAGCATTTATGTAGCCATGACATAAACTCATTAAAATTCTCAGAAGGCGGGGACCAACAGCTCCAGTTAACGCAGTTTGTTCATTAATTTTTAAAACATTGAGCCTGGCTGTTAAGCCGCTAGCCCGAGGTGGGCAAGGTGTAAATGTACACTTGGGTGCCTGATTCATTTCCCTTTCTACATAATTGCCACTGTAACCCCCAAATATTTGGAGAATCATAATCACAATTCCTCCAAACACTTGTGCAGCAAACTAATTAATTTTAATTTGCTGTTTTTATGTTCACAGTGGTTCAGTCATCTAACCAGGATGGAATTTTTCAATGTGCCTGAGGCCTTCTCCGCACATGGTTTGTGCACTGATTTAGTGAAACTGGGGCAACTCTGTTATGGAGTCATTCTTAAATTGTTTCAAGAAGAGTTGAAATCATACGAGGGTTGCACCAATTTAAATAATGAACTAAACCTTAAATCAAAAACTTATATGAGTGTTCACCCAAGCAAGTGGCATCGATTAACTAAATAGTTGATCAGTGCAACTTTTGTGTGTAGACAAGGGTAAAATGAATCCCTTTATGGGTCCGGACCAAAGTGACTTAAGGACCACAAGTCCCATTGAAAGTCAGTAGAAACAACATCACATGACTTAGGTGACTTTTCACACAGGTAATGAACAATGAGTTGGTTCAATGACAAGCTCAACATTCAAAATCCAGTTGGAGAACACTTCAGTCTCTTTGGTCACTTCATTACAGACCTAAAAGTGGCAATTCTTCAACAAAAAAACTTCAAAAACAGACTCCAATTGACAAGCTCACAAACAAGCCACAGTACAAAATTTATCACATTCAAAAAAATCATTAAGATGAAGTTAAGATTGCAGGAACATACTCTGTCAGTTGACTGAGTGAAAGTTTCCTCTAAAAAATGTTGGAAGTTTGTGTGTGTGTGTGTACATGCTAGAATATCAGGAGAGTCAGAGTTAACATTAATTTACATGAAATCCAAAACGAATCTGAATACTCACAATTAAGGGAATCAAGTTGCCTGAATTGTGACACCCCGTAAAGATACCAGCCTCTCATCTTCTGTGTTTGTATGTGGATTATGAAATATTCACCACAGACATTTCAGTTCTTTTCTTCCTATGTTTTGTTTTCAGAGTAGCAGCCATGTTAGTCTGTATCAGTAAAAAGAAAAGGAGGACTTGTGGCACCTTAGAGACTAACAAATTTATTAGAGCATAAGCTTTCGTGAGCTACAGCTCACTTCATCGGATGCATACAGTGGAAAATATAGTGGGGGGATTTTATATACACAGAGAACATGAAACAATGGGTGTTACCATATAGAATGTAACAAGAGTGATCAGGAAAGGTGAGATATTACCAGCAGGAGAGCGGGGGAGGGGAGGTGGGGAACCTTTTGTAGTGATAATCAAGGTGGGCCATTTCCAGCAGTTTACAAGAACAGTAGGAGGGGAAATAAACAAGGGGAAATAGTTTTACTTTGTGTAATGACACATCCACTTCCAGTCTTTATTCAAGCCTAAGTTAATTGTATCCAGTTTGCAAATTAATTCCAATTCAACAGTCTCCCATTGGAGTCTGTTTTTGAACTTTTTTTATTGAAGAATTGCCACTTTTAGGTCTGTAATCGAGTGACCAATGAGACTGAAGTGTTCTTCGACTGGTTCTTGAATGTTATAATTCTTGACGTCTGATTTGTGTCCATTTATTCTTTTCATAGATACTAAGGTCAGAAGGGACCATTCTGATCATCTAGTCCAACCTCCTGCACAACGCAGGCCACAGAATCTCACCCACCCACTCCTACGAAAAACCTCACCTATATCTGAGCTATTGAAGTCCTCAAATCGGTTTAAAGACTTCAAGAAGCAGAGAATCCTCCCTCAAGTGACCCGTGCCCCATGCTACAGAGGAAGGCGAAAAACCTCCAGGGCCTCTTCCAATCTGCCCTGGAGGAAAATTCCTTCCCGACCCCAAATATGGCGATCATCTAAACCCTGAGCATATGGGCAAGATTCACCAGCCAGATATTACAGAAAATTCTTTCCTGTGTAACTCAGATCCCATCCATCTAAAATCCTATCTCAGGGGATTAGACCTATTTACCCTGAATATTTAAAGATCAATTAATTACCAAAATCACATTATCCCATCATACCATCTCCTCCATAAACTTATCAAGTAGAATCTTAAAGCTTTTACGTAGAGACTGTCTGGTTTGGCCGATGTACATGGCAGAGGGGCCTTGCTGGCACATGATGGCATATATCACATTGGTAGATGTGCAGGTGAGCGAGACTCTGATAGTGTGGCTGATGTGATTAGGCCGTATGGTGGTGTCCCCTGAATAGATATGTGGACACAGTTGGCAATGGGCTTTGTTGCAAGGATGGGTTCCTGAAATAGTGTTTTTGTTGTGTGGCGTGTGGTTGTTGGTGAGTATTTGCTTCAGATTGGGGGTCTGTCTGTAAGCAAGAACTGGCCTGTCTCCCAAGATCTGTGAGAGTGATGGGTCATCCTTCAGGATAGGTTGTAGATCCTTGATGATGCATTGGAGAGGTTTTAGTTGGGGGCTGAAGGTGATGGCTAGTGGCGTTCTGTTATTTTCTTTGTTGGACCTGTCCTGTAGTAGGTAACTTCTGGGTACTCTTCTGGCTCTGTCAGTCTGTTTCTTCACTTCAGCAGGTGGGTATTGTAGTTGTAAGAATGCTTGATAGAGATCTTGTAGGTGTTTGTCTCTGTCTGAGGGGTTGGAGCAAATGTGGTTGTATCGTAGAGCTTGGCTGTAGACAATGGATCGTGTGGTGTGGTCTGGATGAAAGCTGGAGGCATGTAGGTAAGTATAGCAGTCAATAGGTTTCCAGTATAGGGTAATGTTTATGTGACCATCGCTTATTAGCACCGTAGTGTCCAGGAAGTGGATCTCTTGTGTGGATTGGTCCAGGCTGAGGCTGATGGTGGGATGGAAATTGTTGAAATTGTGGTGGAATTCCTCAAGGGCTTCTTTTCCATGAGTCCAGATGATGAAGATGTCATCAATGTAGTGCAAGTAGAGTAGGGGCATTAGGGGACGAGAGCTGAGGAACTGAGGAAGCATTGTTCTAAGTCAGCCATAAAAGTCAGCATTGTTCTAAGTCAGCCAGGGGTGTGTCTGTGCGGATTTGTTCTTGTGCTTTTTCAGGGAGTTTCTTGAGCAGATGGTGTAGTTTCTTTGGTAAATCTCAGTGGGATCAGAGGGTACTAGTGATGTGAGTTCAGTGTGGGATTTGGATGGTAACTGACCTGCTATATAAACAGCTGATTCCTTTTCTTGATTGAGAACAGTGTTCCTGATGCAACAGGACAAGTTTTGGTTTGAATGTTTTTTCACAATCATAGCAGTTTTTGTTTTGACAAGATTGTTATCCCCTTGGGATTTTGTTTCAGAGACTGATGGTAAATGTTACCCATTGAGGTCTTTCCACAGAACCTCAGGCTCTGGGTACCAATGAGCTGATCGACAAACCACCTGGATCCCTCCATCCTGGTGACCCTCAACAGAGATGAGAGGAGCAGAGCACAGACCTAAGGGGAAAATTCATGAAGGTGTTAATTCCATGAATTAATTTATAAAGCAGAAGGGATGAGGGACAGTTTGTGGATCCCTTATTCACATTAGAAAGCACTAATTCATGTGGGTAGTCAGTGGAAGGGATAAATGAATACTGGAATGTCTGAAATTTCAATACTCATGGACACACAAAATGTAAAAAAAATTTAAAATAATTTCACTGAGTCAGTGGGAAATATTGTCCTATCAACACAGGAGCAACTGAGTGCCGAGCACCTTTGGAGACATGACCACTTCATTTATATACCTGAATAGGATCTGAACTTTCTCAAAATCTGATCATTCGTGCAGTGGATAGAAATAGCTATTTTAAAAAAAATCTACTCGGTGTCATGGTGTCAAAGCAGCCGAGGAGAAATGTTCAGTCGTGTCTAAAAGTGGTAATACGTCATTTCTCCTCCCCATCACCACCATTATACAGTTTCAACAAATAAGATGGCTACATTTGATTTTGATTACACCCCTAAGTAACAACTAACAGTGAACCAATCAGCAAGCCATAAAAGTCTAGCAGTCCCACCATAGTCAAACATCCTAGAAATGACTGCAGAGCAATTGGAAGGTCATCTGTGTCCAGAAGGTCTTTCCCTCCTTACTAAGGATCCCTTTTGAAGTCAATCAAGAATTTCTTTTGGGCAAGAAAGTGCCTTGACCATCCTGAAAATGTTTTTAATAACATGTTGGGAAAGAGCACTGTGTTATTGTAAAATAATTCACAAGCAGAGAGTCAAAATTACAGTAATAGAAAAAAAATAAAGCCTGCATCCCATACAAAGATAAAATTGACACAAGGAACTGACCTGCTACCCGCAGTTCCAATACAGTTTCTTCATAAAAAGTATCATCTTGAACAAAACGGCAGTATTGTCCTTCATCGGAGTGTCTGATATTGAGAATCCTCAAGGGAACATTTCCATCTGTGAGTCCAGCTTTCAAAAGTTTTGTCCTTCCCTGATATTCTGGCATTTGCCTTTCATACTGATCCTTCCCATCATGGTACAGGTGCACAAAGGATAAAAACTGAGATAGGAACCATCTCACCTTCATGTTTACAGCGCTCATCCTGGGGGATAGGTGACAGGGTAATACAGTTTCCTGACCCAGGATGGCAGTGACAGGGTCATGGGGTCCAATCACTGTGAACTTTGCTGGAAAATGCACCAGGACAACAACAACATGCTAGGTGTATAGTTGAGACAAGCTTACTATTGAACAACTCGTTTTTCTAAGTGCTCTCAATTTGACATGCTTACTGACATTGCCATGAAATTTTCTTGACCTCAACAGGAATAAGGGAAGAGTTTGTGGGCCATATTTGATATTCTTTCACCAAGGTGCTCCTGAGATACAGGCTTATTGCTCTAGCCAATTGTTTGACTATTATGGTTCAATACTTCACATGATCAAGAGACCAAATAACCAAACTTAACAGACTTATTGCCTAAAGACAAAACAGTACACCACGAAAAGGAGACATATATACTCTCCTTCCAGGAAGCAAGCCTTATCTTTCAGTGTGCTCACCTTACACAGAAGGTGTGCTTCAAAAATATACCCCCAAACCCACTTATATTTATATCATACTGCTTACAAGTGAAAAAGCACTTTATACATCACCTAAGATCCAACCCACCAGTTCCTTAACTTGCTGTTCTGTACCTTCCTTATCTCTGTTTTGAACACCACATTCCAAAACAGGTGAGTGTAGAGGTACATCCCAACCAGTGCTAGGACACAACATTCATGTATCTTGGCTTTGACTGGCTTCCTGTTTTCTATTCTGAATGCTAACTTCAGCTTTGCAAAATTTTGTGGGATATTTGACATTGATGAACAGAATTGTGGGAAGAGCATAATACATGCAGTTAGCTTCCCAATACTTTATGCATACATATATATAATGTATCTTAAAGGACTACTGTGCACATAATAATATGGTGTATACTACATCTAAAGTATATATATTAGCTAACAGGATCAATAAAAAAAGTCACATGACATCAGTATATTCTGGTTCTTTTGTTTTTGTGCACATGTGAGTCTCAAACTACGGCTCTGATCTTTTTTACATTGAAACCTACTAAGTAAATTTATTATTTATTATTATTATTATTTTATTAAACTTCAATAAGTGTCCAGTCAATGCTTTGAGGATCCTTGACAATCTTTTAAAAATACTTGCATGAAGACACAGACCTGGGCCCTGTCCCAGGAGCAAATAAAATAACCCAGCAGCAGCAACACAATCAGAGCAAACACTGAAGGTGCTGATCTTGCCGTGCATTGCCGTGCGGTTACATTTACACACTGGGAGTAGTTCCATTGTCTTTGGGTGAAACATGTTGTTAAGACACTTCAAGGGCCTAAATAAATCCTCTAAGAAACAGCAGCCACATGGCGGATTCCTACCTGATTCCATCTTGTGAACATAAAAAGTAAGGAAGAAAATAATAAAACTAGACCGAGGGGAGCTGGCTCTGGAGCTGTGGCAAAATGAGAGAATCTTCGTCTTCACTGTGACTATCTAGACAACAGGAAGAACAAGGGGAAAAAACTCATTATAGTGAGCATAACACTGATTAACATTAAATCATTAAAGTCAGACATTAAGGAGGACACATTAAATAAAAAAGGAATAACTCTTTCATATTATGGAGTTAGAACAGCTGTTCAATTAAAGTTGGCAATGTATTTCCTTTATGAGTCTGATTTTGTCCCATCCCTACAAAATCTACACTAAAAAAAAAGTTCAGTGTAAAAGTTGGTAGTAATTCCATTGATGGAGAAAAAAGTTTTAAGGAATGAGAAAGGGTGTTTGTGTGTGTGCGAGAGAGAGAGAGATTCTTGATTTTTTTTACCCATTTCTTTTCTTTCAGCATATCACAGGCAAAATGATTCAGTTCCACGACCAGAGCTATTAAATAACAGGGACTACAGAGAAAGATACTGCCCTATAAAGTTGGATTTGCATGAGTTTGTTACCTACTTTACAAAACAGAAATATACAATAAGTTAATTCATAGCAAATCTCCCTTTGACTGCATTGAGAGCAGGATCAGGTCCAGTTTTCTTGAATAAAATATAAGAGCAAATATATAAATTCTTAAATAAAATAACCACAATAGTCTGGTGTTAAATTGAAATGAAACGAGGGAAAATAGCTCATATATCATTTTGAATACATAGTTCAAAAGCAAAGTTTATATTCAGATTAAGACACATTTATCCAGGATTATTGGATCATTTTGCAGTTAATAATTTACCCAAGGACAGGAATAAATACTAGGAAATACAAAAGAGCAATGGAGATGGTATTCAAGTGACAGAAGCTAACCTACTTGATGAATCCTGGAACTAAGCTTTTGAAGTTTTGAGATCTTCCGGATGTTCCAAGGTTTTCTAAAATTCTCATCCATTCTCCTCCAATTAGTCTACATTGTCAGGGACTATTTCAGTTACAAGGCTGCAAAATTAATTCTTAATAAAAAATTACAGAGACAGAGCTGAATCCCAGTCTCTGCTTCCATATTTCTGCCAGAATGGTGTTTCTCCTTTGCGGGACACTGAAGGGAAATGTTTCTCTCTTCATGGCTTTATTGAGAGAGCAGCAAAAGTAAAAACGGAACTGGAATGGTCCAGTGATTTCAGTCCCTATCACACCCTCATTATGGTTTGGGAATAAGGATACTCTCTCAAAGAAGCTCTCCTCAGGTGCTAGTGTTGATGGCAGCAGACTCTGGATTTCCAAGTGCCCCAATCTGGCTGAAGGGAGAACTGCTAAATAGTGTCATAATAATCATTATTATATTTTTCATTTCATGCCCTTTTAATTAGTTAAGTAATAACTAAGCAACCTTTGTACTACAAACTGGAGTTTATGGTGAAGCCAGTGTCTTTATTGCTGTAAGATCTAAAGGTTAAAGCCCAACCCATCTCTGTTCTCAGGTAGGCGTCTAACCTGGATCAAACTGCATTCATTGAGTCTAAGTTCTGATTGGTCAGCAGACATGGTGCTCGCCTGTCTAAATCATCACCACAGATTATTGAATCACTGAATCACAATCCTCCATGTTCTTGCTGTTCCTTCAAAAGTGGGCAGTGAATTAATGGGGTCAGACCAAGACAATCACAGTGCAATATTTTTAGAGGTACATGTACTGGTTTGCTATCAGGTGAACAAGACCTGAAACAGCATGGAAGCCATGACTGTATTGATATAGTTATTAGACAGACAAGGTGGGTGAGATAACCTCTTTTATTGGACCAACTTCTGTTGGTGAGAGAGACAAGCTTTCGAGCCACACTGATCTCTTCTTCAGGGCTGGGAAAGGTACTTCCAGCACCACAGCAAAATACAAGATGGAACAGATTGTTTAGCATAAATAGTTAGGCCATATTGTAAGGGGCCATTCAAGGTAGAGTGGCTTGTTAACACCTCTGCAGTCATAGGACAAAAAGAGGGGGTTGCAGCTAGGGCTGTCCCTAGACATTTTGGTGCCCTATGCAGCCCCTGCCTGGGGGGGCTGACCCCAGGCCTCTGTGGGGGGGACAGGAGCAGACTTGGGGGGCAGGAGGGAAATGGCCCCCCAGACGAGCCGGTGGAGCAGAGTGGGCTGGGGCGGGTCGCTCCACTTCCTGCTGTCCGGTGATTGCAGGGCAGGCCCGACCCAGCACTCACGGGGAGGTGGGAAGTGGAGTGACCCAGACCCAGCACTCCATTCTGCTCCCTTGGCTCCCAGACTTGGCACTTGGGAGGCAGGTGGGAACTGCCTCCCAGCACTCACCAGCAGCATGACTGGGAGCCCGCAGAGCAGAGCGGGCTGAGGTCAGCTCACTCCACTTCCCGCCGCCCAGTGAGTGCAGGGTTGGGCCCGATCCCTGCTGCAGTCCCCCGGGACATGTAGTTCAGGGAAAGGGGTGGAGTGGGGGCAGGGCTGGGGTGGGAAGAGGCGGGGCAGAGCAGGGGTGGGGGCTTTGGGGAAGAGGTGGAGCAGGGGCAGGGGCAGCTTTCCTGGCCGGCTCAGCTGGCCAGGGGATCAGGCTGGCCGCTGAAGCAGCACGCAGCTGCGTAGGGCACCAGGAAATATGGGGCAATTTGGTGCCCCAAATTTCCTAGTGCCCTATGCAACTGCATAGTTAGCATATGGGTAAGGATGGCCCTGGCTGAGCTTTGCTGTAATGAGCCATAAATCCAGTGTGTATGTTTAGTCCTTAATTTTTAGTGTCTAGCAGACTGGATTTACAAAACGTTCCCTGCTGCTGCAGCCAGAGCTTCCAGCTTCTCTCCCTAGCCTGGCAATTCTACCTCCTGTCCAGCCCACACATCTGCCCCTCAGCACCATGTCAGTATGAGCTCGGTGTGTCTGCACCACGTCCCCAGCGTGCCCATCCCAGTGCCCTATGCCAAGCTGAGCCAGCCTGCCTGATGCTGCTGAGCAAGAGTCCAGCCAGCCTAGACTTACAAAGAACTGACCCAGCCCAGCCAGGACTCTGGCACCAGCCTGGTTGGGGGCATTTTCCATTTAGAAGTGAGACCCTCCCACATCAGCCTGGCCTCACAGCACCATACTATGCTTCCTATTCCTGCCCCCCACCCCTCGCTCCCAGCACTGCCCACAGGCTATGCCAGGGATGGACTTTGGCACACCATGAGATGCCACCAACATCACAGGATTTAGGACAATCTTATACATATATTTAACTAACATGAGAAAAAATGATTTGGGGAAGTTTTTTCTTTGTGAACTTCCTGCCTCTCACCATCAATCACTCCCCCCCGCCCCCCTCCACACCCTTTCCCCTCCCACTCCCATGCCACTGAAGGACACTTTCCCTGTAGGAATTGAAGGAAGCCAATTAAGCAGGAATGGTTTCTGTTCATAATGAATTTTCCCACTTTGTATTTTAACCTAAGGAAAAATATTTGTCCTGGTTTGGTTTGCTCCATTTGATTGTTGTGTTGTGCTGGGGAGGGAGGTGGGGTTCTGGTTTCCCTTCTCAGGGGTGCAGCCCAGTCTGAAATACTGGGCTAAGGCAGAACAGATGAAGGAGCTTGAGACGGGGTCCTGGTGGGTAACTGGAGCAACTGATTGGACCTCAACTGAGCGCAGCAGGGGAGGTAGCTCTGGATGTCCATTTCCCCTCTAGCTACCTTAGGTCCTTTAATGGCCTCCAGGATTGTAAGAGCTGAGTGATATAGAAATCTTCTATGTATTTATGCTCATACCAGCCATGTGAAATAGGGAAACATTCTCACCCCTTTTCACAGATGGAGGCTGAGGTACAGACAAATGCCTGAGGCCACACAGAAAGTCTTCCAGAACAGAGAATATAACCTGGGTCACTAGTTTCATTCTCATCCCCTGACCACTGGAAAATCCTTTCTCTGAAGTTACAGCTCCTCCTTACGTAGTTCTATCCCTTGTGCTTGGCTTAGTTTATGTAGTTCTGTTGGGGAAGAGGTGACATTCAATGCACTGGAAACTTGGTGGGACAGATCTCAGCAGCACTAGGAGCTATGAAAATTTACACCAGCTGAGGATCTGCCTAGGACTATCTTACCAGAGATAGATAGATAATAAATAAAATGTAGAACAAAGCACTTGAAATTTAGAATCCTGCCACCACAATCATTCAAGACAATGGCCAGCATCTCAGCAGGTGCAGAGTTCAGCTGAGGGAAGTTATGGAGGCATTACTGGCAATGTCATATGTAAGAACTAAACTCCTTGTCCCACAGCCAGAATGAGGAAGAACTCCTCTGGGTGGCTGTGTGCTGGCCCAGTTCTTGGGCACAGGGTGAGTGAGGCTGAACTATCTCCTTCCCTTCAGGTAGGTCTTGTCTGATCTGCTCTCAGTGGTGGCCAGAGCAGACCAGATCTTGACCTGGATCTTGGGCTGCTCAAACCTCTACTAGTCATGATGCTGTATTTCTACCGGCATTCACTGGCTCTCCTTGCAGACTGGCTGCCTCATTCTACCCCCTGGTCTCCAATGCTTCACTCAGCTAATGCTTGGCCTCTTCCCTGGCTTGGCCCTTTCCAGCACAGAGGCGGTGGCTTGTGAGAATCTGGGGAGAGGCCCCCTGGAGCCGAAAGAGGAAATTCAGCTGTAGTGAGAGTTGGAGATTCCAGATGCTGCTGAGGAGACCTGGACTGCTCTTTGAACTAGACACAATGTGACAGCCATTGGACCGTTTTGTGAGTGGATACATTGGTGAACTAGACACATTATTGCAAATCATCTTCCCCCAGTGTCAGCCATTCCCTTGCAGGTGAATGCTGTTTACAACAATACAGCCATTGAAAGGGGGCAGATTGAATTTAAAAGTCTGTTTCTCAGATTTCAGAACAATAATAATTTAGAATTCCGCCCCCCAGGGAAATAAACAAACAAACATTCTAATGTTTGCTCCTCTCTGTGCCCCCCAGTCTCTCAGCCACTCTCTCTAACACACAGCTCTCGAGCCCGGCTCTGGGTAAGCCTGGAGAAGAACACAGGTTACTGAGTGAGCCAGACCACAGGGGAGGTAGAGGCTGTGTAAGATGATCTATGATGACCCCAGAACTGACCCCACACTGTTGCACTGCCCAGATCCCTTCTGCAGGGTTAGGGCTGTTCTGTCCCTTCATCCTCACTGACTCTCTGGGGACGCTTACAGCCCAGGATACCCCATTCCCTACCTCCACCTCCCAGTAATGTCTCTATGAGGTGAACCCCTCACAGCCCAGCACACAGTGATGTGCGTCAAATCTCCTGGATTGTCGGGTAAGTCCTGAAATGAGTCTGCCCATCTCACATTTTTCCGATCCTCAGACACAACGACGATGGGATGAGCCATGTCTGGATCCAGAGTCACATTTGCTGGGAAGAGAGAGAATCAGAGCATTAGCGGCCTGCCTGGGGGAGGCAGGAACCATTTCTCACGCTCCCCAACAACCCTGTTCTGGCTGGGACAGTCCTGGATCCCAGGGAGCTCCTGGACACCTGACTGATTCCTCAGTTTCACTCCCAGAAACAAATCAGTAGAGAGATGGAGGAAAGAGACTGAAGCTGCAGGCAGGGGAGTTGAGAGGAGGCTGGAAACAGATTTAACCCCCTGGGGAGTTCCCATCCCCCCCCCCCCCCGGCACACACACACACTTGGCCTCTGTGCCTTGTCCTGGGAGAAGAGGGGAACACATGGCATTGGGGAAGAGCCGCTCCAGACCAAAGAGTAAGAAGGAGGAGATGGCAGCATGTGAAGTAGCCCCTACCCAGCCCAGAGAGAAGGGTGGCCCAGGCAGCACTGCAGAGAAAACCATTCCACATCCCATGAAAAAGTAAGCAGCACAAAGGGAAAGGCCGAGCCCAAGGGAAAGGGGGGATGCTGGAGAAGAATCATGGGGCAAGCTCCCTCACTCCACTTGTTCCTCTGGATTTAACACACAGCAGGCATGTGAAAGCGCCACAGAGCCCCAGGGCAGAGTTAAGGGTGTCTGGATGTTGGACAGTGAAAATGTTTCTGTTCCTTGTTGTGAGCATGAACTAGAAAAGCAATGAGGTTGGTGTCAGGATTGTTTGTGTGACAGCTTGGGATCTCTTCAGTGCATGCCGTGTTTATTGTTAGAGGGCTGTGTTTGACTTGTTACTTTAGCTACATGTACATTACGATGTTTCCATGGGAAATTTTTCTTAATATCAAGAAAATCTCCCCCTGGAGTCTCACCAGGTCTGTGTGATCGGACGAATTCCCCCTTTTTCTCTCCAGTTCAGATGGTGGAATGTCTGGGGGAGGAGGGTGGGAGGGAGCCCATCAATGGTGATCTTATAACACTGTGGAAGCTTTTGGCAGCCACATGATCACTGGCCATGCAGCAGCATTCTGTGGTAAACTTGCTTGGGAATTCTTTGATCTCCCAGCCTCATAATATGTCCATAGTAAGAAAGCTGCCAAAACCAAGCCAGTGCTGGTGGAGGTGATTATTGGATTCAGCTTTAAATATCCTTGAAAATTTTTACTGATATAACAGTGTTTTATTATGACAGAGAAAAAGACAGAGAGGGACAGACACACAGAGAGATCTTTAATAAAAATCTGGGACTTATATGGGCTGAGATAAAGTGTTTGGATGCTGGTCACTGGCAGTGTTTTTGATTATTAGTGTGTCTTGAGTGTCTGTTCATGTTTCTTTAATAAAGATGTTTTCATGGGAATTTTCTCTTAATCTAAATATAAACACCCCCTGAAATTTCATCCTTCATATAAGATGCCAGAGATCTCCCACTGTTCTCTATTTCACATGGCAGAGTGTCTGGAGGGAATAAAAGGATAAGTGAGATTTTATTCTGTGACATTTACAATGGTATCACCACTTTAACTGACATAATATTCGTCTAATGATGACAAAGGGATACGTGCACTCAGATCTTTCTAAAGAGGCCTGATAAAAATCAAAGAGGCCCTTGCAATTCTATTTCCTCTTTAATTCAGGCATTTCAAAGCTGCCAAATCAACAGCCACTAAACCTCACAGCCATCTTCAGAAATACTGTCTGTAGGAAAGATTTCCTGTTACCTCATCCACTCCCCCTCCACTCCCCAGTTTGTTTCCCTCATTGTCCTCTTGCAACTTCCCCTAACCTAGACCCAGAACCCGCCAAGATTCCAGTGCAAAGTAGCTTTACACACATTGGATCTTTTCACATAATTGAAATGTAGACTCTTGGTAGGATCAAGGCCCTACACTGTAAGCTCTTTTTACATAGCCCAGGTCTACACTAGGAGTTGAAGTTGAATTTAGCAGCGTTAAATTGATTTAACCCTGCACCCGTCCACACGACGAAGCCCTTTTTTTCGACTTAAAGGGCTCTTAAAATTGATTTCCTTACTCCACCCCCAACAAGGGGATTAGCGCTGAAATCGGCCTTGCCGGGTTGAACTTGGGGTACTGTGGATGCAATTAGACGGTATTGGCCTCAGGGAGCTATCCCAGAGTGCTCCATTGTGACCACTCTGGACAGCACTCTAAACTCAGATGCACTGGCCAGGTAGACAGGAAAAGGCCCACGAACTTTTGAATTTCATTTCCTGTTTGGCCAGCTTGGCGAGCTGCAGGTGAGTGCAGAGCTCATCAGCAGAGGTGACCATGTAGAGCTCATCAGCAGAGGTGACCATGATGGAGTCCCAGAATCGCAAAAGACACGGGATCTGATCGCTGTATGGGGAGAGGAATCCATGCTATCAGAACTACGTTCCAGTTTTCAAAATGCCAAAACATTAGTGAAAATCTCCCAGGGCATGAAGGACAGAGGCCATAACAGGGACCTGAAGCAGTGCCGTGTGAAACTTAAGGAGCTGAGGCAAGCCTCCCAGAAAGCCAGAGAGGCAAACGGCCACTATGGGTCAGAGCCCCAAACATGCCACTTCTATGATGAGCTGCATGCCATTTTAGGGGGTTTAGCCACCACTACCCCAACCGTGTTGTTTGACTCCTTCAATGGAAAGGGAGGCAACACGGAAGCAGGTTTTGGGGACGAGGAAGATGATGATGATGAGGTTGTATATAGCTCACAGTAAGCAAGCGGAGAAACCAGTTTTCCCGATAGCCAGGAACTGTTTCTCACCCTGGACCTGGAGCCAGTACCCCCAAACCCACCCAAGTCTGCCTCCCAGACCGGCCAGGTGGAGAAGGGGTCTCTGGTGAGTATAGCTTTTTAAATAGTATACATGGTTTAAAAGCAAGCATGTTTAATGATTAATTTGCCCTGGCATTCGTGGCCAGTACAGCTACTGGAAATGTCTGTTAACGTGTCTGAGGATGGAGTGGAAATCCTCCAGGGACATCTCCATAAAGCTCTCCTGGATGTACAACCAAAGCCTTTGCAAAAGGTTTCTGGGGAGGGCAGCCTTATTCCATCCACCATGTTAGGACACTTTACCACACCAGGCCAGTAGCACATAGTCGGGAATCATTGCAGAACAAAGCATTGCAGTGTATGTTTGCTGGCATTCAAACAACATCCGTTCTTTATCTGTCTGTGTTATCCTCAGGAGAATGATATCATTCATGGTCACCTGGTTGAAATAGGGGAATTTTTGCAAGGGAACAGTAAAAGGACCCCGTTCATGCTGGGTTGTTTGTGTTTGGCTAAAAGGGATCATCCCAGAGAATAGCCACGTGGTGGAGTGGGGGGAGGTGTGTGCTGCACATCCACCTGAAAACCGCAGCCCATCCTTTTAAATGTGAAATCCATCCAGCATTGCTTGCTATGGGAAAGGAGGGCACTGCCTTTCCTTAGGCCATGGGAATGGGGGTCTCACTCCTTTAAGCAATTTTTTAATGTTATTTTTCTGATGGTGTGTTAGGTTCTGTACAAACAGGAGGGCAATGCAGTAGCTATCCGAAGCCTAAATACACTTGGATTTTTCTATTCTTTCATCCATCTGTCTGTACTACATTTTTCTCTCTCCAGTCTGTATCTATACAGCATGGAATAGGAGTTATACTAAATCCAAATCCTCACAGTATTTATCTATGTACAGCAAAGACTTTCCCTGTCTGTATTTTACAGGCCAGATTCTGCTCTCAGCTAAACCAGTGCAAGTGTGAAACAAGTTGACTAACCTCAGTGGCTTTGCTCCAGATTTACACCACAGTAAATGAGAACAAATTTGACCCTGTCTGTAAATCTTCTCAGCAGTGACAGAGTGCACTGAGCACAGCATATCTATAGAGCAGTGTATGTGAAGTGAGAGCGCCTGGTTTGATTCCTGACTCTGCTGCTATGTTATGCTGAGCAAAGTGCTTACTTGAGGCTTGGTCTATACTTAAAATTTAGATCAACATAGCTACATCGTTCAGGGGCATGAAAAATTCACACCTGAATATGCTAACCTAACTCCTGCTATAGATGTACCCAGCTAGATATAAGAATGTATCTGTCAACCTAGCTACTGCCATTCAGGGAGGTGGATTACCTAGAGTGAAGGAGTAACACCTTCCGTTACTATAGGAAGTGTCTACGCTACCGTGTCATGGCTACTGTAGCACTCACAGTGTAGACACCGCTTCAGTATCCTTAAAACACCCTCACCACTGGATTCTGGACTATACAGTGATTCTCAGGTGTTATTTAATTAAGTTAGAATGGCTTCAACAAGAGAGATTGAGAGAGAACAACATCAGAATATCCCGTAGTTTGGGGTTAGAGCACTTGCCTGAAAGGTTAGAGCCCTCTGTTTAAATCCCTTCTCAGGGGCAGGCCAGATGCTCAGCTAGAGTAAACTGGCCTAGACCCCTTGAAGTCGGTGAATCTTTGCTGAGTTACACAGGCAGTGAGTCTGGCCCAATGTTACTACATCACCCCATTCTGTTTTGACACACAGTTACAGCTGTGTAGCAGGAGCTGGCTATTTCCTGCATAATTAGCTTCTCCAGGCCTAGATGATCCCCAGAAGCCTGCTGCCGTGCCCTAGGCCTCCATGCACAAAGTTACTTAGACATCTAAGTCCCAATTTTGGTTCCACTGTGATCCACAAAACTCTTTCCAAGCCCTGTAGGCTCCTAAATTGATTCAGTGCCTATTTTCAGGCTGAAAGTTTCCCTGGCACCCATGTTTCTGCCTCTGGCCATGCGCACTGCTACCCCATTCTAGGCATGTAGGTTCCTATCTCCCACCTAAGCCACAGAGTGATTCATGGACCTGGGGAAGATTGGCATTCACCTGCCGATCTTGCAAGTGGGGCCTGATCCTGCCAGCACACCTATCAGAGTGGGTCCCCTTCAAACATCTGTCCAGAGGAGGTGGTGGTGGTGCCCAATTTACAACTTCTAGCCAGTGGTTAAAGCACTCAGCTCGAATGTGGGGAACCCCAGTTCAATCCCACCTCGCTGCCAAAGAGGGAGAAAGTATTTCAACCATGTCTCTTCCATTGCTCAGAAGAGCACATTAACCACTGAGCTATGGGTAGTCTGATGTTGGGATCCTTCAGCCTCTCCCGTTAAAGGTGTTCCACTTTGGATAAATAATGACAGAGTGATGGGAACAGAGTGATTGGATCATGGGTCTTACCGCACTTAGGTGGGTGCCCCCAACCACTGCACGACACAGACATGCTCTCTCCCTCATTCTGGTCCAATGACTGTTCCACTGTAGATAAACACTTACATAGTCACTGGCCAGAGAGTGAGAATGACTCTGGGGTCCTGTGGTTAGGGAGGTGGGAGCCTCTGAGGCCAGTCCTCCAGCTCCAGTCACTCCATTATTTACCCACAGTGAACCAGCTGCAATGGGGGAGACTGAAGAATCCCACCCTCAGACTGTACCATCACTCAGCGGTTGGAGCATCCACTTAGAAAATGAGTACCCCTACCTGTCTCTGTTCATCGTATAGGGAGCCTAGGTACGTAAGTGAGGCTTTGTGGATCACAGGGCGTTTGTGATTTTCTAGGCACCCAGAAATTAGGTGAGGTGATGCTCAACATTGCAATGCATGAGTTCCCTCATGTATCCCACCCACAGTCATTTAAATTAGAAGCTCAGAGAAAACGAAGTCAGAGCCCTGGCTGAGGATAGGGCGTCTCCTTTTTCTCCCTTCAGAGGCTATTGTTTAGCTCATGTCCACAGGGCAGTGATCTTATTATAGAGTCCTAGGGGAGATGAGGCAAGTGATGCTTTCATCTCAGTGTAGCTAATCCAGGTGTCTGTTAACCCTCCCAAACACCCCCCAGCCCACAGAATTCTTCGTGGCCAGTTACAACATATTTCTTGTGTCTCTAGTCGCCTTTGAATAAATTCAGCACCTCTGGAAACAAAGAGGAGCATCAGCACCATGTGTTCAGCCACCTCTCTACATAGCACAGCTGAGGAATTCCTGATTTACTTGGCAATAGACAGCACAAGAGACAGCGCACAGGCTGAATAACAACATATCATGGTAAAACCCCAGCTCCCATCATAGGGACATGCAGGTATGTTCCCTGTTGGTGCTGGGGGGACACAACCAAGTAGAGAAGCAAATCCCACGACTCTGCCCCCAACAACTGCAGCTCAAAAATTGAAAAGGAACAAATCAGAATTGTCTTTCATGCTTTATTTACCATAAATACCCATCAGAGTGAAAGGAGCTAAGAAGCAGCTTCAGTAACCACAACAATAGAAAAGATACCCACAGATTTGGGGATAGTTTTTTTAATAGCACTAAAATGGCAAAAAAAGTGAAAGAAATAACGTATGAAATTAATAAGTTAGTCTCACTTTCAGTGATGTTTTATAATTATCTCTGTCCTGCTTGCATTCCCTTTTCTTCCATACTTTTCATTTTTACTCTCCATTTTTTTCTAGTACTTGTTTGCCCTGTTTATTTCTCTGTGTCTCTTCCACTCTCCTCTGATCCCTGTCACAGATAATTCCCCATTATATTCTCCATTTTTTCCCCTGTGTTTATCCCTTCCCCTCTAGCTGTTTCCCCTACCCAGAGAGTTTTTCTTTCATTGTTTTCATATCTATTTTTCACTTTTTCTCCAGGACTCTGTATATTTTGTTTCTTTTATTTCTTCTGTTCCCTGTAGTTCAGCTATCCTTGTCCTACTAGCTCTCGCAGGGTTGCCAACCCCAGAAATTAAAAATCATGATTCACAACCGAAGGGAATGAAATTGGCCCCCAAAACATGAGGTTTAAAAAAATATATTATATAAATGTATCCTGGTTTACCTTGTGGTTTTTGTTCACTTCCTGCCCATCCCCCAGGGCTTTGACAATTACAGTGGTGCCAACTCTCCCAGCTTTCCAGGGGAAGGTGACTTTGGCCCCTGAAGCAGGAACTCTGGCTGGGAGACCCCAGTGAGATCCAATTACACAGATTTGTACAAAATGCTCCCTGCTGCTGCGGAGCTTCCAGCTTCTCTCCAGTGCCCCAAATCCTGATGAATCAATTCTATGTTCCTGCCACCTTCACATCTGCCTGACCCCAGCCTGGTTATTAATTCTGCCCCCCACCATCTGCTCCTCAGGGCCTCTCTGCTCCTCCTGCAGCTCCAGGGGTTCTTCACCCTGCACCCCCACCCATCCCTGGTGCTGCGGGGAGGGATGGAGGAGGAGCTTCCAGGGGTCATAGAGATGAGGAGCCAGGGGCTGGGTAGATCGGAGTCCTCCAGGGTCACAGAGAGTGGAATGACAGTAGCTAGAGAAGCCCATTTTTTTCATTCTTATTTACCCATCCCCCTGCCCATTTATCAATGACACTGAGCCTGGATGGGCAGAGTCATCCTGGTCCATACAGAACAGTGACAAACAAGCTACAAAATCCTTGAGGCAATGAAGTTGGCTTCTCTACCTCCATCACTCCCTGCTGTCTATGGTTTGACAGTCCAGACACTCCACAGAGCCTGCAGGGTACAAAGTCTGTAGGAAGACAGGAGTCATCCAGAGTCAAAGATACTAGGAAACCTCTGCATAGAGAGGCTGATTTCAGGGTCCCCAGTGGGATATTACCCACACCTCACCCCATGTCTCAGGGACACAGTCTGAGCGGGGATCCCCCCACCCACAGCCAGGGGAGGATTCTCTCCCCAGAGAGAGAGACCAGCGGGAAAGTGAAGATCGGGGCCTCATTACCAGCATCAAAAAATGTCACCTGCCCCCGTTCACAGTCCAGACACACCCGGATCCTGTCAGCGCCCCGGCACATGGGCAGAGGGGTCACAGGGGATGTGAGAGCCTGGTACTGACCCCAACACCACTCCACAGCCCAGATCCCCTCCTTAGGGTTAAGATGGATCCATCCCTTCCTCCTCACAGACTCTCTAGCCACCCCCACAGCCCAGTGTCCCCCATTCTGCACTTTCACCTCCACCTCCCAGCAATGTCTCCCCGAGGTGAATCCCTCACATCCCAGCAGACAGAGCTCAGAGTCAAATCTCTCAGGATTGTCACGCAGATCCTGCCGTGTGTGTCCCCATCTGACACTTTTCCCATCCTCAGACAGGACGAGTTCAGGATGAGCCGTGTCTGGATCAAGAGTCACATTCACTGAGAGAGAGAGAGAGAGAGAGAAAGAAAATCAGAGCATTAGGAGCAGAGCTCAGCCCTGGGGGAGGCTGAGACCATTTTTCACACACCCAGCAGACCTGTTTAGGCTGGGACAGTCCTGGATCCCAGTGACCTGCCTCTGTCCTGGGCACATAAGCGCTGACTGCGTGGGTGCTCCGGGGCTGGAGCATCCATGGGGAAAAATTGGTGGGTGCTGTGCACCCACCGGCAGCTCCCCACCCCTCAGCCCCAGCTCATCTCTGCCTCCGCTCCGCCTCTGTGTCCTCCCTTGAGCATCCTGTTTCTCCTCCTGGCTCCCAGCACTTGCACTGCAAAACAGCTGTTTAGTAGTGGCAAGTGTTAGGAGGGAGAAGGGGGAACGTTGCATGCTCAGGGGAGGAGGCGGGACTGGGGCTGGGATTTGGGGAGGGGTCCAATGGGGCATGGAGGGGGTGGAGTTGGGGCAGGGACTTTGGGGAAGAGGTTGGAATGGGGGCATGGCAGAGGCGGGGCAAGGGTGGAGTTGGGGCGGTGTCAGGGGGTGCGAGCACCCACCAGCGCCGGGAAAAGTTGGCACCTGTGCCTGGGCACCTGAGACTGAGCAGAGATGTCACCGCAGTTCCTCACTCTGTGCAATGAGAGACACTTCATTAGTTTCTCATTTGTTTGCAGTCTTCACTTGAGCCTCGATGGGTCTGCTCCCAGTGGCAGAGAAACAGCAAAGAAGCTTTTCATGAGGCGGAAGTGGAGGAGGCAGGCACCAGCTTTAAACCACAGAGGGAAGCTTCCTAAATGCATCCTCCACTCCCAGGCCACGGAACAGAGAGGAGGATGTAGCATGGGGGAAGAGCCACTTAAGATCAGAGAGTAGGAGGAGGCATTGGGTGGGGAAGCCCCATCAACAGCCCAGAGAGGAGATTGGGGGGCCAGCATCAGAGGGAGAGCATCTCCCCAATCCAGGAAGTAGTGAGCAGCTCTAATTATGGGAGAGCCTAGCCCTGTCCAAAGGGAAGGTAGGATGTTGGAGAAGAGCAATGGGGAGGCGTCCTCCACAGGGGTAAAGCAGAGGGTGTGTCAGCTCTCAGGGCAGAGAGCTCTGTTTAGGTGCTGCTCAGTGGGAGTGTTTCTGTTCTTCAACATGGGCATGAACTTAGCACCAAGGCAGGTGTCAGGATTGTTTGTGTGACCTCAGCTTGGGATCTCCTCACTGTTTAACGTGTATATTTTTAGGGCTGTGTGTGTCACACTCACTGTTGGTTTGGTTGGTAAGTTTAGCTACAATTTCATGAAGAGATTTTCATGAGCTTGTTTTAATGTTTTCACTGGAATTTTCTCATTAAAGACAATCTCCACGTGCAATCTCACTGTGACGGGATCCCTGGGGTGCAGCCTGGGACTGTGGGACTGCTGTGTCCCCTGAATTCTCTCCAGCCTGGGCTGTCCCTCACAATGCCTTGCTAGCGACCAGTAGCCAACCCCTCCAGGTGCTGTGATCACTCAGCAGAACTGCATATGGAGCCCTACCCCCAGATAGATTGCATGAATGCTCCCAGAGCCACTCATGAATCACACAGAGATAGGCACCAGCCAAATCCCCCCAGCTCCCAGCCTTGCACCTCAGGAATATATCCTCTTGCACTGCTCATCTTGAGCAGTTTATTAATTTGTTCACCACTTCATCAATGGAAAGTGGATATACACCAGCCTTTTTAAACCTGAGCAGATTTAGCAAATACTTCAGGCAAACTCACAGGTAAAGATAAACAGTTAAACAAATTTCCTGACTACAAAAGATAGATTTTAAGGGACTATAAATGATAGGCCAAAAAGTCAGAGTGGTTACCAAAATAAAATAAAATACAAACATGCATTCTAAACTGTCCACCCTATTAGATTGGGCAACATGTATTTAAGCAGTTTTTCTCACCCCACTGGATAGTGCAGTTCATAGTACATAGGTTTCACCCTTGAAACCTGGGCCAGTCTCCTCTGTTGGAGTCTTCTGAGTGTTCTTGTTGCTTGCAACATAGGTGGGGGCAGGAGAACAAGCATGGGGCCCCTGTGTTCTCTTTTATACCCTTAGTCCATGTGCTTGGAGAACACAAGTCCAGGCATGTCCGGTGGGCATTGCTGAGTCACAAGGTGAAGAAATATCCCGATATGTCTCCTGTGAGTAAGTCATTGAACTGTACCTCCTCTGCTGGACAATAACTGGTGATGTCTGTTCATCACCCACTTGGGTATTGGTTACCTCCCTTGTCATTGTCTCTGGAGAGCTAGTATTTGGGCACTTCCCAAACTCACAGCATATTTTAGTGACAACCATACAACACATTCTCATAACTTCATATGCATTAATTATTTACATATTTAGATAGAACAATGACTTTCAGCAGATCATAACCTTTCCCCTGATACCTCACATAGCATGCTTTATATACAATATCACAATTATATATAAGTGAGGATTATGGGATTGTAGGGCATGCCCCCAAGGAAAAGAATGTTACACTCACCCAGTCTGCATGATCCCAAGGATTCCCCTCTTTTTGTCTCCAGAGCAGATGGCAGAGTGACTGGAGGGGGAAAGGATAAAAGAGATGAGATTTCAGGCTTTCATATTTATGACAGCATCCCTACTCTGAACTCATAGAACTGTGTTTTCATTATAACAGAGAAACAGACAGAGAGGCACAGAGACACACTCAGGTATTTAATAGAAATTAATCTGATGCCTTCTCTTTCCTCTCTCATTCAGGCATCTCACAGTAATGGAACCAACAGCCATGAAGCCTCACAATGACGTACAATTTATAAGTGAGATTTACTTTTCCCTCTTCATCCCCTCCCACCCTCCAGACCCTAGTAAGTTTGTCTCATTACTTACTTCATTTTCTCATAACCTAAACCCAGGTCACACAAAGACTTTGGCATAAAAGTAACTTTACCCACTTTGGTCCCTTTGACACTAACAGGATATTCTGCCTCCATAGGCAGAAATATGAATAATAATAAAATCATTTTATCTATGTGGAAATTGAGGCAAGGGGAAGGTTGGCTAAATGGGCCAGATTCACCCCTGTATCGGCAAAAGGAGAGAGGGGAGGTAATTTGTACTTCTGCTATTCAGTGGCTGTAGGGGCCGGTGCAGACCTTGGCTCTGGCTAAGGAAGTTCTGAAGTCCAGCCAGAGTTACATCCCTATGACAATGGCCCCTGTGTCTCTTGACCAGTATTCAGCATATCAGAGGCAAAGCTTTACACTGCCCACCTCCCTCTATCCCTGGTCCCCACCCTCACCAACCCCACCCCGTTCCCAGGCCTCTCGGGAACACACCTTGTGCCTGCAGCTGCTGTGGAGGAGACACAAGAGGCTCCTGTGCTAGAGGGATTCCTCTGGAGTGGGAGGGGCTTTCTCCTTCCCTACAGCCCATGTGGCCCAGACTAGCTGCCATATGGGACCAGAACACAGAAAGGGACTGGGTCCAGATTTTAAAAATGGCCATTAATTTAGGGTCTAAATTTTGAGTGCTGACCTTTAGGCCCCAGGGCCTCATTCTCAGAGGCATTGGGCACCTGCAGCTCCCACTGACTCCACCTACAGCTCTAGATGCTAAATAGCTCTGGAGCACCTGCCCTGCAGCTCTCTAGTTGGGAGAGAAACTCAGGTGCCCCAAATTAGTCCATTTTGCTAAATTTGGGCCTTAATGTTGGTACTGTTGTTAAGTCATTAATTAATGTGAGACACCCTGACACCTGGGCCCCTATTACATCAGCTCAATTTGTCTGCTTTCCACTACATATTAGATTAAGTATTGAGAGTTGGTACAGGGGCATTTCTTATGCATAAGTTTGGAGAAACTGAGATTGTGCATTTATGCTGACTGACTTGGCTTTGGCCTACTTAGCAGTTTGCTTAACATACAGGAAATATTGCCTTAAGTGACCTTGTTATTTAGTGATGTTGCAATTTAGATAAATTGCTATTTGAGACAAAGAGATGTTTTGATCACACAATGTACTTAAAGACAACAAACACCCAAAATGTACTGCCAAGTCCAAAAACCCCTATGTGGAGAAAAGGGTCAAAGTGACCTATGCATAATCAACCAGGAAAGAGACTAATAACATGAAAAGAGCTTGGATAGCCAATTAAAAAGTTCATGTATGTGTATTGTATGAGTTATATAAGATACTTAATATTCATATCACTCAAATATGATTGGAAGAGAACTAACAAATAAATAATTTGGATGTGTATAATATGTCAGATGTTGTAAGGGGTAGTCGGAGCATCATAGGAGAAATGCACCATGCCCTACCCATGCCCCAGGAGATGGTAACTGGCCTGTACTTCATTCTGTACATCTGTCATTTATTTCTGTAACTGTAAGTATAATGGCAAGGCATGCTTTTGGTACAAATAAAACTAAGAATTATTCAACCTGATTCTCTTGCACCCCATGTGTGGCCTTCTCACCCAACAATTAAATCCATGCATAATATAATTATGAACCAATTGGCCAAAGCCATTCGTCTCCCTCAGTCCCAGAGGTTTATCCTGATTTCTCTTCCTAGATCCCTTCTAGGTACCTTTGAACTTCCTCAGAGTCTCCATTAGAGCCATAGTTTTCTGGGAGAAATCACTGAGTTGCTTTTCCAGTTGAGGAGAAATCTCCAATGGCTGCTGGAACTTCCCCTTCTCACACCTGGACATAAACAGTTTAACATGGTTATATTTCATTTAAAAAGAAAAGGAGTACCCGTGGCACCTTAGAGACTAACAAATTTATTAGAGCATAAGCTTTCGTGATAAGCTCACGAAAGCTTATGCTCTAATAAATTTGTTAGTCTCTAAGGTGCCACGGGTACTCCTTTTCTTTTTGCGAATACAGACTAACACGGCTGCTACTCTGAAACCTGAAATATTTCATTTAGTGATTCATTATAAGTTCTTGCTAGTGAATTGCTGCTCTAATGGACCTGGAGTCAACCAGTGCTGGAACCCCAGTAGAAGTCAGGGGCCACGAGGGCCCACACTTCTCTGTGGCCTCTGTTCCTCCTCTTCCCCCCCCCCAGAGTCCCCTCCCCCTGGCCAGGCCAGAAGCCAGAGCTGGATCATGGTAAAAACTGCCCAGGGAGCCTGGGCCACTGTGGAGCACCCCGGAACTTTCATGTACCCTGGATGGGGGTGCAGAGGGCCTGAGAGTAACCCCTAGCCTCTGTCCCTGACCTTGACTGGGAAGAGGCTGGTGCCGCCAACAGGGGCTGCACTGTGCAGCGGGGGAAGTGATCAGCCTGCTGGGAAGTGCAGCCCCTACTAGCACTGCTCCTTGCCTGCCCGAGGCTTGCAGTTGGGGGTGGGAGGCAACATGGCCCCCTGCCCTCCAAACTGTGCCCATGTTAAAATGTGAGCAGGCATTGCCCTCCCACTTTTAAAAGTGGGGGTCCATGGCCCCCCTGCTTCCCCCCTGGTTATGGCATCCATGTCTGGAGTTAGAATTTCTCTCCTCCTCCCAGCCTCAGAGCAGGCACAACAGAGTCCATGGCTGTGCAACCTTTCCTCAAAGGTCACATTAACATTCTTCAACTCTAGCCTGGGGAGACCAGGTCTGGGGATAAAAGGGGAATTGAGTCTCTCTGGCCCATTCACTCCTTGGCCTTCATGCTCTGATGGACACAAAGCTTCCATGTGAAGTGTTGTAGAAATCTGTCCACTAGGAATTATACTGAGACACCTCCCCATCTTATTCCACACAGGTGTCCAAACTGTCTTCAGATGGGAAAGACTCTTGACCACAGCTGCCCTGGGCTGAAGGGTAACCAGCAGTAAAAACCCCATATTCCATCTCCACTATCCTAAGGCAGCCAGTCCCCCAAGGATGTGACGTTTCTAGGAAATACTTTAGATTAATCTTTACCATTCAATAGGCAATTCCAGAGTCTTCTGTAAAAGGGTGAGAACCTCAGGATGAAGTTGATCAGAGAGATTTATATCCAAAATGCAACTTTCCCCCCACATTTTGCTGTAGAGCTCTGGGGAGATGTGGTGCTAACATTGTCTCCCAGCTCTTTCCCAGCATTGTGAAGTGTGAGGGGGAATGAGACAGAGCCACATACCTGCTCAAGGTGCTTCTGAAATCCTGCGGGCGTGAGGGGGAGAGAGAGAGAGAGAGAGAGAAAGAATTTAAGTCCCACATGACACACACTTTGAATTTCAAGGAAGGGATTTTGCAAGTATGGGGAAAAGAGGCCCTGAGCTAATGGGGCTTTTCCATCTCTAATATTAATGTGTCGGTGACTCTGCAAAGAACAACAGGAATTCACATTTCAGCAATGTACACACTGAATTACACTGTGATCTCTGACTTCTGGATTCCTGTACCCATGTTTTAGGAGATATCCTGTTCCTGCATTGGGATCTGGAGTATTTCTAACTTAGTCTCACCTGCAGAAATTCTCTTGCTGACGTCTGATACTTCCCCTCCATCTCTCTGATCAGCTCACTGAGATGGGAAATCTCCTTAGAGAGTTTGGTTACATATTCATTCTGTATCTTCACAATCTCCTTGTCCAGCTTTTCCAGCTGGGCCAGCAGGAGTCTCTCTTGTTCCTCCAGGAACTGCTGCAGTTGCTGAAATTCAGACACAATTTTCTGCCTCTTCTTTTCTATCTGTTTCTGTGAAACAACAGGGAAAGGGCTTGTCAGGGACATGGGGGCAGTGTGGGGTCCTTTCATGGAGTGCTGAGTGTGGAGGAGGAAGAACTTCTTTGTAAACCCCTAAGATTTCTGACACTTGACTCTACCCTGTGGTTACTTGGGAGAGAATTCTCTCACACCTTGGTCATTTTGCCCCAATGTCTCTGGAAAGAGATGTTTTCATCTCTGAAAACAGGACATTGTGTTATTCAGGGCCTCTGACAATGGAGATCCAGAGCAGCAGGAGGCAGGACTCAGCATTACACTGACAGAGAGGCCAGAGAGAAAAAAAAGAATCAAATAATTCAACAATGAAAAACATGACACAGACACAGTGAAAGCCACAAGGGCTAGAAATTAACTCATTAACTGAAATGAAAGCTTAGATTCTGTACATGAATCCAACACATAAAATCTAGGATCATGGAGAAACACACCCACATCCATATTCACCAAGGCCACAGAGGAATCCGCCTACAAACAGACCTGTTACCACAACTCTCCACAGGTCCATAACAAAAGGCACCTACCAGATACTCCCAGCTTTTCCCCTCTCCAGTCACCTTAAATCCCAGCAGCTTTTCTCTCTCTTCCCTCAGAGTCTCCAAATGGGCCTGGATCTTTTCCTGTCGAGACAGAAATGATTTGGGAGGTTTCATTTTGAGGATTGAGAGAGGTGTGTAGGGGGATGTTTTCCCACTCAAATCTAAGGGGACTGTTTGTCCTAATCCATCTATGACATCAGGGTCACCAGGGAAATGAAACCTAACAATGGAGACTGGGAGTGTGTCACATGCAGATTTGTTACCAATTCAGGTTCAGTCTTTTTAGTAATTAGAGAGAAACTTCAATTATCCAAGCTTGATAGATAGATTTGTTAATTACTAAGAAGTATATCACATAACAAGAAACTGGAGTTACATGGTGCTGAATCAATAAATTTACTCTTGAGAAGATTAAATTAACAAAGTGATACAAATCCCAGAAACCACCAGGGCTCTATATATGAGCTGGGATTATCCAAGGAGCCCAACTCCCAATTGAATTTCAGCCTTGAAGCCCTGGGGATTGCAGTGGTTGGACAGAACTGGTCTGAGCATTAGGGAAAACCTCATTAGACAGGCTAACTTGTGGTAAGAAGAGCTGAGGTTTTCCCTAGTGTGGTCCTGAACACATTCAGTAGAAATGCCTACTGGGTAGGTACCTTCCTAGTAAATCACCTAGAAACAGTGGATTCTGAGAGATTTGAAAAGGCTCCATGATGGGACTAGTGGAACCACTTTGGGTGGTCCTTGCCCATGTACATGTAAGCAAGGTCTGAATGAGCTCTCCCCTGACATCTAGTGATGAGCTGAGGAAGAGAACTTCAGGAGCCGACCTTGTTTGCATGGGCACACCTACCCTGCCTAGATGCTCAGCATGATGGGGCTGCTTGCCCCAAATGATCACTTTTGATTGGTGTTGGATCACAAGTCTCTTTGTTATTAGGTGCAGGGCACTAAAGGTTGTTATCCTTGTTGTGTCGATCAAGGGTAACAGAACTGTGCTTGTCATAGCCTGATTGAGGAACTCACTCTGAATGAAACTGCATTTGCTAGGCAGGGGACATGGGTGCCAAAGTCCAATGGTGTGGAAAGAGGATGAGTGTAGGTACTTGTATTTGGGGGTGTGGTGCCTATCTCAGGGCCTTAGACATCATTTGACCTTTTTTTCTCTTCACTGTGCAATAACAAAGCTGATTAAGATTCAGTAAAGAGTCTTTTGTGACAGACTAGCAGAGATGAAATTGCTAATAACCAGGTCTAAGCATTAGACGTGCTATGGGATAGTGTCTCTGATGAAAGAGATTGCCTAGTCTGCACTAGCAGTGAGGCTCTCCCATGAACAGCTGAACCTACTGAGTGCTGTGTTAAGTGGTGGGACCTCAAGATATCCCAGAGGGCACAGAGTGGAGTGGTTGGTAGAGAGGGCAGCTGATGGAGGGGCTGAGACATCAGAGTGAGTGACTGGACACTGGAGTGAGCAAGGTGCCTTCCCCTGCCAGGCGGGAGGTGAACTCATGCAGCTGCACTTCTGAACTCTGGGTCTTCACTGGCTAAGGATAACAACTGTGAATGGGGTTGGTGGAGGGAGAAGGGACGGGCATGTCAAAGGGACTCTTGGTTGCTGGACTTGAGAACCTGAAACAAAAGGACAATGCCCAACTAACTCTGGGGTGGGTGTTTTGCTCATGGGTTTATGCTTCTGAATCCTGTCTGTGGCGTTTTCCACAGTTAATGCCGTGTTACTTTCCCCTTTTATTAAAAGTTTTTTCCTACACTCAGACTCTGTGCTTGAGAGTGGGGAAGAATTGCCTCTTAGAGGTGTCCGGGGTGGTGTGTATTGTCCGAGGTTAGTGGGTCAGAGTCGAGCCGGTTCTGGATTGTATTGTTGTATTATTGAAAAGGAACATGGACGTGTGCTGTCTGGATCCCTTTTATGTGTGGATTCAAAATGTTCGGGGGTCCACACAGTGCTTAGCACAGTGACCTCCTCTAGTGCAGGCCTGCACCTGGGTTTAACCCCTCATGGAACAACACCAGAGTTCAGAATCCCAATGAGATGCCTAATCTCCCTGCTGGGCCTGGGGCCTTTATCAAGGCATCTTTCCCTTCTAATGACTGCACTTCATCACTGATCAGTGCTGCTGCCAGTGTGGCAGCATGGACTACTGGTTAGGGCACTGGACTGGATCTTGGGAGACCTGGGTGCTTTTCCCATCTTTGCCACTGACTGCTGAGTGACCATGGGGAAGTCCGTGCCTTGTTTCCCCTCCCACCCTTTGTCTGTCTTGTCTAATTACACTGTAATCTGCTCAGGGCAGGGATTGCCCCTCACTGTGTTTTGTGCAGGGTCCAGCACAAGCACAATCACATCTTATTTGGGTCTGTTGGGGCCACTGAGATGAAAATACTACGAATAAAAACCGTATTACAAATTAGTAACAACAACAGCTTGTAACTTCCTATTCTCCACTTTGAAGGCAGCACTTTCACATAGACTGGCCTACAGCTCATGTCATTTAAAGTTCACTGGTCATTTAACAACTTCTGGTATGTAGAAAATTCCCTTATGTCACAAGTGGAAGCTAGGTTTGAAGAGGAGTCAGCTTCTCAGACAAAAATTTTCTCACATCAGACATCTTTAAATTCTTTGGGTTTTTTTGCCTTTCTTGCCACACTGCAGTATCATTAACTTGTTATAGTGTCTGACATACAATGAAGGTTTACAGAGCTGAATGATGCAGTTACTCTGCGTTCTTTGTGGCCAGGGGACTCTCTTGCTCAAATGACCCTAAGTGGGAAATGGCTTGGAAAAGAATTTAGCTTCTCAGAAAAATGTTTCTTTCACTGCACATCTTTAAAGTCTTTATACTGCATAATTTACTTTTTATAGAATGTTTCATACAATGGAGGCTTTACAGAGCTCAGTGATGCAGTTACACAGATAGCCGTAATAGGCAACTTGCTATGAAATTAACCAGTAATTAAAATCCAAAGTTATTACTCTTATTAATACTTTATTAAGTTATCCAAAATCTAAAGTTATTCAACTTAACAGCAATTCCCTACCTTGTACTCATAGGCAACCTCTAGTATGGGAACTACTATGTGAGCCCTTTGAGTCCACAACAGATGGCAAACTAAGCAAATAGAAGTCTGATCCTCTTCACAGAACTGTTTCAGAGGCTTCCGGTATTCCCCACACACCCTCTCCCCGCCTGCTCCCCGTCCAGTGCCTCTAAACTGAGCTGTTTGGCTGTTTCTAAATCTCTTGCTAGCTGCTTATTTGTTTGTTTGATGTTTCTGTGTTGCACAGCCTCTCCTTACTTGGGGCATGAGACATCTGTATCCGATGGGATGGTGTTCCAAGAAGGAGGAGTGCTAGGCAGAGACGGGCTCCACCTAACGAAGAGAGGGAAGAGCATCTTCGCAAGAAGGCTGGCTAACCTAGTGAGGAGAGCTTTAAACTAGGTTCACGGGGGAAGGAGATCAAAGCCCTGAGGTAAGTGGGGAAGTGGAATACCGGAAGGAAGCACAAGCAGAAGCGCGCGAGAGGGCAAGGCTACTGCCTCATACTGAGAAAGAGGGATGATCAGCGAGTTATCTCACGTCTATACACAAATGCAAGGAGACTGGGAAACAAGCAGGGAGAACTAGAAGTCCTGGCACAGTCAAGGAATTATGATGTGATTGGAATAACAGAGACTTGGTGGGATAACTCACACAACTGGAGTACTGTCATGGATGGATATAAACTGTTCAGGAAGGACAGGCAGGGCAGAAAGGGTAGGGGAGTTGCATTGTATGTAATGGAGCAGTATGACTGCTCAGAGCTCAAGTATGAAACTGCAGAAAAACCTGAGAGTTTCTGGATTAAGTTTAGAAGCATGAGCAACAAGGGTGATGTCGTGCTGGGAGTCTGCTAAGGACCACCGGACCAAGGGGATGAGGTAGATGAGGCTTTCTTCCAGCAACTCACGGAAGTTACTAGATCACAGGCCCTGGTTCTCATGGGAGACTTCAATCACCCTGATATCTGCTGAGAGAGCAATACAGCGGTGCACAGACAATCCAGGAAGTTTTTGGAAAGTGTAGGGGACAATTTCCTGGTGCAAGTGATGGAGGAACCAGCTAGGGGCAGAGCTCTTCTTGACCTGATGCTCAAAAACCGGGAAGAATTAGTAGGGGAAGCAAAAGTGGATGGGAACCTGGGAGGCAGTGACCATGAGATGGTCAAGTTCAGGATCCTGACACAGGGAAGAAAGGAGAGCAGCAGAATACAGACCCTGGACTTCAGGAAAGCAGACTTTGACTCCCTCAGGGAACTGATGGGCAGGATCCCCTAGGAGAATAACATGAGAGGAAAAGGAGTCCAGGAGAGCTGGCTGTATTTTAAAGAATCCTTATTGAGGTTACAGGGGCAAACCATCCCGATGTGTAGAAAGAATAGCAAATATGGCAGGCAACCAGCTTGGCTTAACAGTGAAATCCTTGCTGATCTTAAACACAAAAAAGAAGCTTACAAGAAGTAGAAGATTGGACAAATGACCAGGGAAAAGTATAAAAATATTGCTCAGGCATACAGAAGTGAAATCAGGAAGGCCAAATCACACCTGGAGTTGCAGCTAGCAAGAGATGTTAAGAGTAACAAGAAGGGTTTCTTCAGGTATGTTATCAACAAGAAGAAAGTCAAGGGAAGTGTGGGACCCTTCCTGAATGCGCAAGGCAACCTAGTGACAGAGGATTTGGAAAAAGCTAATGTACTCAGTGCTTTTTTTGCCTCTGTCTTCACGAACAAGGTCAGCTCCCAGACTACTGCACTGGACAGCACAGCATGGAGAGGAGGTGACCAGCCTTCTGTGGAGAAAGAAGTAGTTCGGGACCATTTAGAAAAACTGAACGAGCACAAGTCCATGGGGCCAGATGCGCTGCATCCAAGAGTGCTAAAGGAGTTGGTGGATGTGATTGCAGAGCCATTGGCCATTATCTTTGAAAACTCATGGTGATTGGGGGAAGTCCTGGACGACTGGAAAAAGGCTTTAAAAAAGGGAAGAAGGAGGATCCAGGGAACTACATGCCAGTCAGCCTCACCTCAGTCCCTGGAAAAATCATGGAGGAGGTCCTCAAGGAATCAATTCTGAAGCACTAAGAGGAGAGGAAAGTGATCAGGAACAGTCAGCATGGATTCACCAAGGGCAAGTCATGTGTGACTAATCTAATTGCCTTCTATGATGAGATAACTGACTCTGTGGATGAGGGGAAAGCAGTGGACATGTTGTTCCTTGACTTTAGCAAAGCTTTTGACACCGTCTCCCCCAGTATTCTTGCCAGCAAGTTAAAGAAGTATGGGCTGGATGAATGGACTATAAGGTGGATAGAAAGTTGGCTAGATTGTCGGGCTCAATAGGTAGTGATCAATGGCTTCATGTCTAGTTGGCAGCCAGTATCAAGTGGAGTGCCCCAAGGGTCGGTCCTCGGGCCGGTTTTGTTCAATATCTTCATAAATGATCTGGAGAATGATGTGGACTTCAACCTCAGCAAGTTTGCAGATGACACTAAACTGGGAGGAGAGGTAGATATGCTGGAGGGTAGGGATAGGATACAGAGGGACCTAGACAAATTAGAGGGTTGGGACATAAGAAATCTGATGAGGAAATCTTAGGATGGAAGAATCCCTTGCACCGCTACAGACTAGGGACCGAATGGCTTGGCAGCAGTTCTGCAGAAAAGGACCTAGTGGTTACAGTGGAGGAGAAGCTGGATATGAGTCAACAGTGTGCTCTTATTGCCAAGAAGGCCAATGGCATTTTGGGCTGTATAAGTAGGGGCATTGCCAGCAGATCGAGGGACGTGATTGTTCCCCTCTATTCGACATTGGTGAGGCCTCATCTGGAGTACTGTGTCCAGTTTGGGGCCCCACACTACAAGAAGGATGTGGAAAAATTGTAAAGAGTCCAGCGAAGGGCAACAAAACTGATTAGGGGACTGGAACACATGACTTATGAAGAGAGGTGAGGGAACTGGAATTGTTCAGTCTGCGGAAGAGGAGAATGAGGGGGGATTTGATAGCTGCTTTCAACTACCTGAAAGAGGGTTCCAAAGAGGATGGATCTAGACTGTTCTCAGTGGTAGCAGATGACAGAACAAGGAGTAATGGCCTCAAGTTGCAGTGGGGGAAGTTTAGGTTGGATATTAGGAAAAACTTTTTCACTAGGAGGGTGGTGAAACACTAAATGCACTACCTAGGGAAGTGGTGGAATCTCCTTCCTTAAAAGTTTTTAAGGTCAGGCTTGACAAAGCCCTGGCTGGGATGATTTAGTTGGGGATAGATCCTGCTTTGAGCAGGGGGTTGGACTAGATGACCTCCTGAGGTCCCTTCCAACCCTGGTATTCTATGATTCTATGATACCTCCTGGTACTGGGTGATGCAGGCTTGTCTGAAATTGTGCCCACTATCCAGAGTGACAGGTTCTCTGAAATACTCCACACAGATTGGACAAGTGGCTTCATCCTGGAGACTTTCCATGGGGTTCTCTGAAGCATGGCTCCCTCTGGACAGTGTAACAGGGTTAGTTTCACTTTCCAGAGCCCAGAATTATGCCCAACCTACAACACAACTGTGAAATTCCCTTTCTGGAACTGATTCTGCTGTTCGCTCAGGGTCAAGCACCAAAAAACGACACTGAGCATATATATGGAGAGAGAGATGTTTAGGGGGTTGAAAGCTAGCTAACAATGACTCACAGATTTCAGAGGTTCAAGGGACAATTGTGCAGCCATTGAACCTGAGTAATACACAAACACTGAGTCAAACATGGCCCTGGGTAGAAATCAGATTTTTTTAAAGGGTCATAGTGCTACAATCTGCTACAATCAAAGGGCTATTTTTTTATTTTGGGTAAATGCAATCTGAGTACAGCAGAAAATTCAGCAGGTGCTCAAACTATGTTTGAAAAGAAAATAAAGTAAACATATAAATACTTGTTCTGAGGGGAGGAGAAATTTGTCTTTACTCATCTTTATAGACTGCAAGCTCTTTGGGGCAGGACCTCAGTACATGTAAGCTGCCAGCACAGATTTATGTATCGTATATTTTCTTGGGATGGTGAGTTGGGCCCACTGCCTTCTTCCTGGCCTGCCACACACACAGAGCCCCCAACTTGGGAGAGGTGGATGAGAACCCTAGAGCAGTAGTTCTTGGAGCAAACACCCCATTGACATGCATGGCATAGCTCCCTCCTCTCAGAACTATTGGCTCAGGCTCTCTGCAGACTCAGGCACATGACACTGTATCAGTTATGTTTAGGTCACACTTTCACACGTTTCAGTCATATGGGCTAGAAAGTTACTAGTTGGTTGTTGATATGTTATGATGAAACCTGAAGGTCTGTTCTAGTCAGGCAACTCCAAAGTTGGGTCCCTAGGAAAGAGTCCATGGTACCTGTACTTAAACCCACTCCTGTATGTATGTTCTATGCAGCAGAGCGAGGGCTGCTGTGTTCATGATTAATGTGAATGCCCTGCTAGCAGTGCCTGGGCTGTCAGGGGTGTGGTGGGAGCAGCTCATTCCCTCCATTCCTGGTCTAGCAGTAGCTCAGACACATCTTGATTCAATCCTGTGTGTGAGAAAAATGCCTCACACGGAGCTTTAGTGCCCATAACTCCCTAATGAACAGTGTGGGGTAGACAGGTTGGGGCAGGATCAGTGGCCAGGGCTCCCTGCACCTGTCCAGAGGAAGGAGCCTGCAGTGGAGAGATTTAGGAGGAGCCAGAGATCAAGGGAGAAAGTCTGGGAAACTGGGAGATTCTGGGGCTCTGAGAGACTTAGTCTGAAAAGGAAAGGGTTGAATGAACCCGGATCCACAGTGTGTCCTACCTTGTATTTCTGGGCAGCCTCCTCCAGGAGAAGCACCGTGTGAGATCTGTGCTCGGGGGATCGCCAACAAACCTCACACATGGCTTCCCCGTCCTTGTCACAGAACAGATCCAGGGCTTTGTTGTGTCTCTCACACAGATTCTCTTTTCCTGGTTTTAAATCCAGCTTTTTAATTTTTTTCACTATATTTGCTAACTGATAGTTATTCCAGAGAGTCCCTTTTCGTATTATGGCTCTACAACTGGGGCAGCACAAAAGGTCATAGTCCCCCTCTGCCCATGTCTCACAGTGCTGAGTGATGCAGACTCGGCAGAAGTTGTGCCCACAGTCTGTGGTCACTGGGTCTGTCAGATATTGCAGACAGATGGGGCATTTGGTTTCCTCTTGGATTTCCATGGCTGCTAGGATCTCTTGGCTTCTGTTCTCTCTGCATCAGAAATGGTTTTGCTGACAATGGGAGATGCCTGTCCCACCTCATATCAGCTGCACAGGTGCAGAATGAAGTGAAGAAAAAGGAGAGGCCTGGAGGAGGAGCAGGAGAAAGAAAAGAAAAGAAGGAAGCAGGAACTACATAGGCAAGGAACGGGAGCAGCAGGGTTTAAAAAAGCAGAAAGGGAATGAAAGGAAAAGGGGGGCAAGGAAACAAACAAACAAGAACACAAAAACTTAAATTCAGAGTCTGTCTACACAATAGGTGTCCAGGCTGGGGTTGGGCTGGATTGTACTCCAGCGGCTAGCCCAAGCCTCCCCCTTACTGCCATGGCTGCACTGCTATTGGTAGGGTGCTAGCTCCAGCAGAGTCAGCACATGTACATCTACCCAGGCTGGGAATCACACCTTCCAGGTGCTGTAGAGACGTACCTTCAATCAAACAAGGACATTTTTAATTCACAGTAAGGTGTCCACAGCCACACACAGACTTCCATTGAAACAAAACTATGTGGGAACTAAACCCCATTGAGTTATTTCAGTGACAATGTATGTGTAGAGCAGCCTTGGCTTGGCTGTGTCTTGCTGAACATCTAGCCACCCTCCTGGGACCAGCCAGGCTACAGGGGCTCCCTGGGTTAAGGTCAGAGGCAGCTGGTGTATGCTAGAGATAAGACATGAAAACAGCAGCAAGTCACTAATCAGGACCAACCCTTGAGCTGAAGGGTGATTTTATGATAAATCCTTTTATGGTAAATCCTTTGCAGTCTAAAGGTTACAGCCCAGCCCATTCACAATGCCAGCTAAGAGCTGGAAAAAAGATTTTAGGTTTAAACTTTGTGGGAAAGTAACAATCCTATCCACCTCTGCCCCATTGCAGTTGCCCCAGCCTTTTCGTCTTCTTTTCTCCTTGGGCTAATACTGAGCTCATAATCACTGTGTGGCCTGAATCTGCTGGGGGGGGGGGAGGGAGAAATATGAGCCAGGGATCCTAGTTTTAGTTTTGTTGGACTCTGGGGAGAGGAGGGTCAGATCGGAGAGATGGGACAATGGAGACTGCTCAGCACACAAAACTGGATATGCTGAAGTCCACAATGAGCAGCAATCTGCCCCTCTGCACAGGCTCTTTGCTGCTGGAGCTCCCTGCAGATGTTTCTCACCCATGCATTTGCCTCCACAGGTCTAGTTTCTGACTCGGGTCGTACCATCGCTCCTTTGACCTCAGCAGTCAGCCAGTGTTTGGGGCCTCACCCAGTTCTTCCATTGGCAGAAGTTGATTATAGGAGTCAGGTATTTCTTTGGTGCAGTCATTATTTACAAACAATTTCCTCACATTCATGTGCCCTGAACAGGGTAGAAACAAACAACTGCAGGCAGTTTCCTTACTCAGAACTCCACGTCTGCCTTTCCAGGGAACTCTGTGCCCAGTGGTGCACGTAGAATTCATTTTGTACCGGTACATTGCACCAGCTAAGCAGGCCGGGCGGGGGGGGGGGGTTCACCTGACCCCACTCCCAGCCCAGGAGGCCACACTCTCTGCCCCCCACATAATCCATTCCTTGTTACTTTGCGGGGGGGGGGAGCACTCCCAATGGGTGGACATGGCACAACTGCTGTGTGGGCTGCTAAGAGAAGAGGAGCTGCCGCCATGGAGTTCTGTTCCTTTGGCCCCTGCAGTTCCCAGGAGAGTCCTGAACTTCAGGGCTCTCCTGGGAACCACAGCTGCAAAAGGAACAGAACGTGGGGCCACCGGGCAGCTGCACACTGGCAGATCCTCCGGTGCAGCTGTGCTGCCCCCAGCCCTGCCCCCAGCTCTGTCCTCCAGTGGGACTGCTGTACAGAGCCCGGACAGGAGACTCAGGCACACAGCTGCGAGGAAGGGCTGGAGGTGGTACAGCCGCGCTGGAGGAGCTGCTGGCCTGGAGCTGCCCAGTGGCCCCACATTCTGCTCCTCCTGTGTCTTTCTGGTATGGTGTACCAGCTATAAATATCTTACTGGTACTCTGTACTGGCTATACATAGCTTACTGGTACGCTGTACCAGCTTTAAATATCTTACTGATACGGTGTATTGGACTGAACCACCCTACTTGCACCACTGCCTGTGCTTGAAGCAAGCTCTGTCTCAGGTTCCCGCCGGGATCACACTCATGCCTGAATCTCTGGGCTTTCTGCCTCACATACACAAAGCTGCCAGCCAATCCCTCAGCCCCTGTGTTTTCAGCTGGCTCCAGGGAAACCCCTCTTAGGTCTGGTCTACATTTAAACGTAGATCAACCTAGTTACGTTGCTCAGGGCTGTAGAAATTGTGTGGCCTGAGTACCATAGCTAGATCAATCTAACCCCAGTGTAGACAATGGAATTCTTCTATTGACCTAGCTACCGCCTCTAAGGGTATGTCTAGACTACGAAATTACTCCGATTTTACAGAAGTCGATTTTTGGGAACAGATTGTATAAAGTCGAGTGTGTCCGCACTATGCACATTAATTCGGCGGAGTGCGTCCACAGTACCGTGGCAAGCGTCGACATTCCGAGTGGTGCACTGTGGGTAGCTATCCCACAGTTCCCACAGTCCCCGTTGCCCATTGGAATTCTGGGCTGAGCTCCCAATGCCTGATGGGGCCAAAAATTTGTTGTGGGTTATGGGTAAATGTCATCAGTCGACCCTCCCTCTGTAAAAGCAATGGCAGACAATCATTTCACGCCCTTTTCCCTGGATTGCCCGAGCAGACACCATAGCCTGGCAAGCATGGAGCCCGTTCAGTTCACCACAGCAGTTATAACCATTGTAAACACCTTGCGCATTGTGCAGGAAGTGAAATCAGATATTATAGGGATAACAGAAACATGGTGATAGTCATGACTGGACTACAGGTATTGAAGTGTATGTGCTGTTTAGGAAAGACAGAAATAAAGGTAAAGGTGGTGGAGTAGCATTGTATATCAAGGATGAGGTAGAATGTAAAGAAATAAGAAGTGATGGAATGGATAAGACAGAGTCCGTCTGGGAAAAAATCACGTTGGGGAAGAAAACTACTAGAGCCTCCCCTGTGATAGTGCTTGGGGTGTGCTATAGACTGTTGGGATCCAATTTGGATATGGATAGAGCCCTTTTTAATGTTTTTAATGAAGTAAATACTAATGGAAATTGTGTGATCATGGGAGACTTTTTAGATATAGACTGGAGGATGAGTTGTAATAATAATAGGGCTCAGATTTTCCTAGATGCGATAGCTGATGGATTCCTTCATCAAGTAGTTGCTGAACCTACTAGAGGGGATGTCATTTTAGATTTGGTTTTGGTGAGTAGCGAGGACCTCATAGAAGAAATGGTTGTAGGGGATAATCTTGGTTTAAGTAATCATGAGCTAATTCAGTTCAAACTGAATGGAAGGATTAACAAAAATAAATCTGCAACTAGGGTTTTTGATTTCAAAAGGGCTGACTTTCAAAAACTAATGAAATTAGTTAGGGAAGTGAATTGGACTGAAGAATTTATGGATCTAAAGGCAGAGGAGGCCTGGGATTACTTCAAGTCAAAGCTGCAGAAGCTATCGGAAGCCTGCATCCCAAGAAAGGGGAAATAATTCATAGGCAGCAGTTGTAGACCAAGCTGGATGAGCAAGCATCTTAGAGAGGTGATTAAGAAGAAGCAGAAAGCATACAGGGAGTGGGAGATGGGAGGGATCAGCAAGGAAAACTACCTTATTGAGGCCAGAACATGTAGGGATAAAGTGAGACAGGCTAAAAGTCAAGTAGAGTTGGACCTTGCAAAGGGAATTAAAACCAATAGTAAAAGGTTCTATAGCCATATAAATAAGAAGAAAACAAACAAAGAAGAAGTGGGACTGCTAAACACTGAGGATGGAGCGGAGGTTAAGGATAATCTAGGCATGGCCCAATATCTAAACAAATACTTTGCCTCAGTTTTTAATAAGGCTAATGAGGATCTTAGGTATAATGGTAACATGACAAATGGGAATGAGGATATGGAGGTAGATATTACCACATCTGAGGTAGAAGCAAAACTCAAACAACTTAATGGGAATAAATCGGTGGGCCCAGATAATCTTCATCCAAGAATATTAAAGGAATTGGCACATGAAATTGCAAGCCCATTAGCAAGAATTTTTAATGAATCTGAATCAGGGGTTGTACCGTATGACTGGAGAATTGCTAACATAGTTCCTATTTTTAAGAAAGGGGGGGGGAAAAAGTGGATCCGGGTAACTACAGGCCATTTAGTTTGACATCTGTAGTATGCAAGGTCTTGGAAAAAATTTTGAAGGCGAAAGTAGTTAGGGACATGGAGGTCAATGGTAAATGGGACAAAATACAACATGGTTTTACAAAAGGTACATCGTGCCAAACCAACCTGATCTCCTTCTTTGAGAAAGTAACAGATTTTTAGACAAAGGAAACGCAGTGGATCTAATTTACCTAGATTTCAGTAAGGTGTTTGATACGGTGCCACATGGGGAATTATTAGTTAAATTGGAAAAGATGGGGATCAATATGAAAATTGAAAGGTGGATAAGGAATTGGTTAAAAGGGAGACTACAGCGGGTCATACTGAAGGGTGAACTGTCAGGCTGGAGGGAGGTTACCAGTGGAGTTCCTCAGGGATCAGTTTTGGGACAATCTTATTTAATCTTTTTATTACTGACCTCGGCACAAAAAGTGGGAGTGTGCTAATAAAGTTTGCAGATGATACAAAGCTGGGAGGTATTGGCAATTTAGACAAGGACTGGGATATCATACAGGAGGATCTGGATGACCTTGTAAACTGGAGTAATAGCAATAGGATAAAATTTAATAGTGAGAAGTGTAAGGTTATGCATTTAGGGATTAATAACAAGAATTTTAGTTATAAGCTGAGGATGCATCAATTAGAAGTAATGGAGGAGGAGAAGGACCTTGGAGTATTGGTTGACCACAGGATATCTATGAGCCGCCAATGTGATAGGGCCGTGAAAAAAGCTAATGCGGTCTTGGGATGCATCAGGCGAGGTATTTCCAGTAGAGATAAGGAGGTGTTAGTACCATTATACAAGGCACTGGAGAGACCTCATCTGGAATACTGTGTGCAGTTCTGGTCTCCCATGTTTAAGAAGGCTGAATTCAAACTGGAACAGGTACAGAGAAAGGCTACTTGGATGATCTGAGAAATGGAAACCTGTCTTATGAAAGGAGATTCAAGGAGCTTGGCTAGTTTAGCTTAACCAAAAGAAGGCTGAGGGCAGATATGATTGCTTTCTATAAATATATCAGAGGGATAAATACCGGAGAGGGAGAGGAATTATTTAAGCTCAGTACCAATGTGGACACAAGAACAAATGGATATAAACTGGCCATCGGGAAGTTTAGACTTGAAATTAGACGAAGGTTTCTAACCATCAGAGGAGTGAAGTTTTGGAATAGCCTTCCAAGGGAAGCAGTGGGGGCAAAAGACCTATCTGGCTTCAAAATTAAACTCGATAAGCTTATGGAGGAGATGGTATGATGGGATAACATGATTTTGGCAATTAATTCATCTTTAACTATTCATGGTAAATAGGCCCAATGGCCTGTTATGGGATGTTAGATGTGATGGGATCTGAGTTACTACAGAGAATTCTTCCCTGGGTGTCTGGCTGGTGAATCTTGCCCACATGCTCAGGGTTCAGCTGATCGCCGTATTTGGGGTCAGGAAGGAATTTTCCTCCAGGGTAGATTGGAAGAGGCCCAGGGTTTTTTTTGCCTTTCTCTGTAGTATGGGGCAGGGTCACTTGCTGGAGGATTCTCTGCACCTTGAAGTCTTTAAACCATGATTTGAGGACTTCAATAGCTCAGACATACGTAAGAGGTTTATTGCAGGAGTGGATGGGTGAGATTCTGTGGCCTGCATTGTGCAGGAGGTCAGACTAGATGATCATAATGGTCCCTTCTGACCTTAATATCTATGAGTCTATGAGTGGCAATAGCCCTGTGGGAGCTTGCAACACCAGACAGCTACTGGTCAGTCGGGAATCAATTTGGAGTGGGCAAATCTACTGTGGGGGCTGCTGTGATCCAAGTAGCCAAGGCAATCACTGAGCTGCTGCTATCAAGGGTAGGGACTCCGGGAAATGTGCAGGTCATAATGGATGGCTTTGCTGCAGTGGGGTTCCCTAACTGTGGTGGGGTGATTGACGGAATGCATATCCCTATCTTTGGACCGGACCACCTTGGCAGCCAGTACATAAACCGCAAAGGGTACTTTTCAATGGTGCTGCAAGCACTGGTGGATCACAAGGGATGTTTCACCGACATCAACGCGGGATGGCCGGGAAAGGTATATGACACTCGCATCTTCAGGAACTCTGGTCTGTTTGAACAGCTGCAGCAAGGGACTTACTTCCCAGACCAGAAGATAACTGTTGGGGATGTTGAAATGCCTATAGTTATCCTTGGGGATCCAGCCTACCCCTTAATGCGATGGCTCATGAAGACATACACAGGCAACCTGGACAGTAGTCAGGAGTTGTTCAACTATAGGCTGAGCAAGTACAGACTGGTGGTAGAATGTCTATTTGGACATTTAAAAGCATGCTGGCACAGTTTACTGACTCGGTTAGACCTCAGAGAAACCAATATTCCCATTGTAATTGCTGCTTGATGTGTGCTCCACAATCTCTGTGACAGTAAGGGCGAGATGTTTATGGCGGGGTGGGAGGTTGAGGCAAATCACCTGGCCACTAATTACATGCAGCCAGACACCAGGGTGATTAGAAGAGCACAGTAGGGTGCTCTGCACATCAGAGAAGCTTTGAAAAACAGTTTCATGACTGGCCAGGCTACGGTGTGACAGTTCTGTTTGTTTCTCCTTGATGAAAACCTGCCCCCTTGGTTCACTCTACTTCCCTGTAAGCCAACTGATCTCCCCCCTTCGATCACCGCTTGCAGAGGCAATAAAGTCATTGTTGTTTCAAAATCATGCATTCTTTATTAATTCGTCACACAAATAGGGGGATAACTGCCAAGGTAGCCCGGGAGGGGTGGGGGAGGAGGGAAGCACTGGGTGAGGTCCTGGATGAGGGGAGCGGGGAAGGACAAGGCCACACTGCACTTCAAAACTTATTGAATGCCAGCCTTCTGTTGCTTGGGCAGTCCTCTGGGGTGGAGTGGTTGGATGCCCGGAGCCCCCCCACCCCCGCGTTCTTGGGCATCTGCGTGAGGAGGCTATGGAACTTGGGGAGGAGGGCAGGCAATTACACAGGGGCTGCAGCGGCAGTCTGTGCTCCTGCTGCCTTTCCTGCAACTCCACCAGATGCCGGAGCATATCAGTTTGATCCCGCAGTAGCCTCAACATCACACACTGCCTCCTCTCATCGCGTTGCCGCCACCTCTCATCTTCCTCATCCGTCATGTCCTCATGTTCATTTTCTGCTTTCCTGGACTCTGACATTGTTTTCCTCCATGCATTCTGCTGAGCTCTTTCAGTGTGGGAGGACTGCATGAGCTCAGAGAACATTTAATCATGAGTGCGTTTTTTTCACCTTCTTATATGCACTAGACTCTGGGACAGAGATGATAGCGGGAGCGTTGAAACATTTGCAGCTGTGGGAGGAAAAAACGGGAGAGTAGTATTTAAAAAGACACATTTTAGAGAACAATGGGTAGACTCTTTCACAGTGAACCAAGCTGTTAACATTACATAGCACATGTGCTTTCGGTACAAGGTCGCATTTTGCCTCTTATATTGAGTGCCTGTGGTTTTGATGTGAGAGATCACACATGCAGTGCCAGGCAACAGAATTTGGCTTGCAGGTGGCCATGGTAAGCCACAGTCTTTCTGCTTCTTCAACCTTCATAACGTGTGGGAATGGTTTCAAACAGCAGAGCTCTCCTTTCCTATACCAAGCACCCATTGGGTTGGCCATTTAAAAGGAGGGGTTGTACTGGCTGCGAATGCATCCCAAGTCTTCAGGGCAAATTAATCATTAAACACACTTGCTTTTAAACCATGTATTATATTTACAAAGGTACACTCACCAGAGGTGCCTTCTCCGGCTTCATGGTCTGGGAGTCTGCCTTGGGAGGGTATTGGCTCCAGAGTGATAAACAGTTCCTGGCTGTCGGGGAAAATGGTTTATCCACTTGCCTGCTGTGCACTATCCTCCTCATCTTCCTCGTCCCCAAAATCCTCATGTCTGTTGTGTGAGACTCCCCCCTTGCAGGTGTCCATGCACAGGGGTGGGGTAGTAGTAGGGGCGCTCCCTAGAATTGCATGCAGCTCCTCATAGAAGTGGCATGTCTGGGGCTCTGACCCGGAGCGGCCATTTGCCTCTTTGGTTTTTTGGTAGGCTTGCCTGAGCTCCTTAATTTTCACACGACACTGCTGCGGGTCCCTGTTGTAGCCTCTCTCCATCATGCCCTTGGAGGTTTTTGCAAATATTTTGTCTTTTGGAACAGAGTTCTGATAACACGGATTCGTCTCCCTGTACAGTGATCAGATCCAGAATCTCCTATTTGGTCCATGCTGGGGCTCTTTTGCGCTTCTGGGACTGCATGATCACTTGTACTGATGAGCTCACCATGCTGGCCAAACAGGATATGAAATTCAAAAGTTCCCGGGGCTTTTTCTGTGAACCTGCTAGTGCATCTGAGTTGAAAGCGCTGTCCAGAGCGATCACAATGGATCACTCTGGGGTAGCTCCCGGAGGCCCAAACCATTGAATTGCATCCACTTACCCCAAATTCGATCGGGTGATGTCGATTTCAACGCTAATCCCCTCGTCGGGGAGGAGTACAGAAAGCAATTTTAAGAGCCCTTTAAGTCGACAAAAATAGCTTTGTTGTGTGGATGGGTGCAGGGTTAAATCGATCTAACGCTGTTACATTCGACCTAAACTTGCAGCGTAGACCAGGGCTATTTCTCTGCTCCAGACACAGCAGGTGATTCTGTGGGTATACAGCTCATCCCCTCTGCATCGCATGTGATGCCGGCGTGCACTCGTATGCACAATTTCACCACAGCCCCATCTTTGGATGCTAGCCAGGTCCCACCTGTCCCTACCCACTTCAAAGAAGCTGTCCATGCCCCCATCCCTCCCTGTCCCCCTCAGAGAGTCTGGCCCATCCCATCCATCCCCATTCCTTACAAAGAAGCTGGCCACACCCTCTTCCCATGTCTGTCCAGCTCAGAGAGGCTGTCCTGCCCCCGTCCATCTCCAGCCCCCTCAAAGAGACAGGGCAGGTCCCCATCTGTCCCTGCCTAGTGTGGTATTTGAACTCAAAGTGCCACCCAGGTTCAATGTCTGGAATGTTCCATCTTGAGGCATTAATGTCCTGTCAGTTATAGTATCTATGAGTCTGTAACCCCCCAAAGCACAATCACAATTCCTATTCCAGCCATGCACGTGCTGATTTACACTGAGATCTCTGACTGCTGGACTCCAATAGCTGGGATTCAGGAGCCCTCCCTTTCCTGTGAATTGTTCTGAGATGTCTCTAACAAAGCCTCACCAGCAGGAATTCACTCATTGGCTGCTGACAGGTCCCCTCCATCTCACTGATCAGCTCACTGAGACAGGGTATTTCCTGTGAAATTTGGTTTGTATCTTTATCCATTCTCTTCACAATCTCCATGTCCAGCTCTTCCAGCCAGGCCTGCAAGAGTTGCTCTTCTTCCTCCAGAATATGATGCAGTTGCTGGAATTCAGACACAAGTTTCTGCCTCTCAGCTTCTGTCTCTGTCTGTAACAGACCAAGAGGGAAAGGGTAGGGCAGGGACATGGACAGAATCCAGGGATAATGCACAGAGTCTTGTATCTACAGGAGGCAGGGATTTCTCTATACCCTCCCTGAATTTCCTCAACGCCACCCTCCCCCGCCCAGTTTTGTGAACTAGTTACATGCAGTGTTGCCAATGTAGTGATTGTTTGGACATTTGAATTGAAATTGAAACATTAATACACATTTTAAAAGCATATACAGTGTATGATAAAATACGTGTATCTGAAAAAGTATAATAGATTTGAAAAGTATGAACATAGACTAGGTTTCTTATACAGCTGTTGTTTTTATGACCATGTGAGTGCATTCATTTTGGTGATGTTGGCCAACCTAATAATTTCAAATTATGATTTGTAAACAAAGTCTAAATGAGCTCTCCTTGAGAGCTAGTGATGCACTGGGGGCTGCGGGGAAAGGCTTCAGGACCAGATTGTATTTACATTCACACCTAATCTACTTAAGTATCCAGCAAACAGAGCTGTGTTGCCCAAGTGCTAGATTTTGGCTGGGGTTGTGTTACAAATCACTTGAATGCAGGGGGTAATGAAATGTTGTTATTCTTATTGTATGAGTAAAAGGGCAGTAGAACTGTACTTAGTCTGTGCTTACTGAGGGCATTGAGAGAGGGTGGGGACAGGTGTTTTGCTTGATGGTTTGTCTGAGTCACAAGTACTATTAGACCTGCCCCTCTCCACTGTTTAAAGACAGAGCTGATTAGGCTCCATAGCTAGTCTTTTGTTTTGTTAAGTGACCACTACAACTGAAATCACTGATAATCAGGTCTAAGTGCTTAGACCTGCTGTGGGACACTGTTTCTGTGGAAGAGACAGTCCAGGCTGTACTAGCAAAGAGGTTCCCCTCGCTGAAATCACTGAGAGGTGGGTGGAACCTCAAGAGACCAACTCGCAGAGATCACAGTGGCAGGTGGCAACAGAGCAATAGAGTGAACGGTGGCACAACAAACAACAGTGGCCAGAGTGAACAGTGAGCAGCTGGAGGAATGAGCAAGGTGCCTTTTTGCCCCCCACCTTGGAGGTGAACTCATGTGAAAGCACCTCTGAACTCTGAGTCTCCACTGACCAAGGACAACAGCGGTGAGTGTTAATAAGGCTGTTAAGAATGCTGGAGACACAACACAGTTCATGTGAAAACACATGGCTGTGGCATCATACTTTCTATTTAAGCAAGAGATACCACACACTACAACCTGGAGGCCAATGTTAAGTGCATTGTCACTTGTTCATCCTGAAGTTGAACACTGGTTCTGAACAAGACCAGCAAATGCTCACTATTTTTCTGCAAGAAACTCAATTGACTGGCTAGAACCATATGATGCAACAGTGAAAAACTCAACAGTTGAAAAAATGAAGAACTCTCTCACCACATTCAAAAAATTTACATACATGGCTGATGAATGCACCGATGCAAATCAGCATCAAGTATTAAGTCATTGTGAATGTTATCTTGATGTCAGTGGTAGGGCAGTAGATGCATTTCTAGATGTTCAAGAAGACACATCAGCTGCATCTGTGACAACCCACATCTTAGAAGAGTTAAATGTTTGTCAATTGGACCTCAAACAGATGGCTGCTTGTGCATTTGATGGAACTGCAAACTTCTCTGGAAGACGTGGTGGAGCACAAGCTTTGCTCAGAGAAAAGTGTAACCCTCATCTCTCCTGTACACACTGCAGAGGACATCTACTCCAGCTAGTGCTAGTACGAGCTGCAGACTCTTCAAAAGACATTTAAAAAGCTGTACATTTAATGTCTTCATTATATTTTTTTCAGCAAGAGTCCAAAAAGACTGAATATCTTGGAAAATATAGAAGATACACGGGGACTAAAGTTCAAATTAGTCCAACCCTCTGGCTTTCTCATGAGCAATCCTTGGCTGTTGTCTTAAAATTACTCCAGCCGTTATTCCTGGCTTTGGAAAGTATATACCAAGATGGGATGGATCTAAAGTAGTGAGGCTGGTGGATTACTTTTGCTATTACGTTCAGAGAAGACTATTGCCATTCTCCCTCTTGTAACCACTTGGGTCATTAAACAATGCCATCCAGGCATCTGCTACAACAGTAGTAGATCTTTGTCCAGCAATAGAAGCTACATTTGGATCAATCAGAGAGCTATCCATTGAAAAAGTACTGGAAGAAGCAAAGACTTCAGTCCAGAAGTTGACTAATGAAGGCATTTATAATGAATCCTTAAGTGAAGAGGACAAGAAGTGTTTGTTAAGACAACTGAAAAAGTACACAGACTTGATTCTTAAAAATCTACAACAGCGACTTCTAGATTCTACTCAATCTCTACATAGCTTTTATAGATCCCTGTCCTATAAAACACAGATAGCTGAGTGGAGTGAGGCACTACCCACAATGGAGCTGCCATGTACTCAGGATAGAATAGAGAATTTGAACACAGAGTGGAATATCATACAATGAATGAATGAAGATTTGACTTCAACTTTTTTTTTATCGTCACTAGTGACTCGACCCAATCTTTATGCTATGTTTCCTGGGATGAAGGAAGTAGGAATTCATCTCTTGCTACTCCCACTCACAACAGCTACAGTTGAGTGTTCTTTTTAATCATTGAATAGAATTTTGTGTTCTGAAAGAAGTCGCCTTCTGCCTGATCATGTGAATGAACTAATGAGTAAATCAATTGAAGTAATGGAAGTACCAGACACATGAGAAGCCACCAAACAGGAACACATTGCATTCAAGAAGTTCATTAACAGAGTTGTGCAAAATTATAACAAGAAACCAAGAAGGATGTAGATGTAGTGCTTCATAGAAGGCTTGAGTAGTCAACTTTAATTTGTGTGATGATTTTAAAACATGAGTTAAATCTAATAAAATGATCATGAAACATTTTTCAGTTTTTACTATGGTGCCATAGAGCCCTCCAGCATATCTACCACTCCTCCCAGTTTAGTGTCATCTGCAGACTTGCTGAGGGTGCAATCCACGCCATCCTCCAGATCATTAATGAAGATATTAAACAAAACCGGCCCCCAGAACCGACCCTTGGGGCACTCTGCTTGATACCGGATGCCAACTAGACATGGAGCTGTTGACCATTACCCTTTGAGCCCAATGATCTAGCCAGCTTTCTATCCACCTTACAGTCCATTCAACCATTTAACTTGCTAGCAAGAATCCTGTGGGAAACAGTATCAAAAGCTTTGTTAGAGTCAAGGAATAACACATCCACTGCTTTCCCCTTATTCACAGAGCCAGTTATCTCATCATAGAAGGAAATTAGGTTAAATGTTGAGTTAGGGAGTGCTCTGAGCACACCTGCCAGACCAGCTCTTCACCTCCCACATGCATCTGGTCTCTAGGTGCCTGAGTCCCTTTATAGAATTGGGCATTCCTGGTTTGCCAAGGTTTGTGCATCGGGAATGAAATGCTTCTGCTCTGGGAGGGCACAAGTAGCACAGGCCAGGTCTGAAGGCCTGCAACTTTAACTTCATGTTAAACTTACAAGCAAAACTTTGCTATGTTCATATTCTCAGTAGAAAGTATGGCCCAGATCTACACAGGTACTTGAGTACCTAAACCCCAGATTCACACCCCTAAATTCCAGTTTTAGGTTGTACTGATGCCTCATCTAGATGTCTCTCTCCCATGTAAACCCCACCATGAGTCATAAACCAGGGAAGATAGGCACGACTCCCCTGCCTATAATCCTTGCGAGGGCTGATCTGGTAGGCATGCTCTGAGCACCCCTGTTGCACCAGGTAACATTAACATCAAGGAGGAAGTGGTAGTGAAGGTGCCCACATTCTAGTTTTTCAGCCCAGTGGTTAGAGCCTTTACCCAGTATGTGGGAGACCTGCATTCAGTGCCCCCATTTGCCCTGCAGTTGGATTGGAGATGTGTCCTCTTTCCCCCACAAACACAGGAGATCCACCATCTCTATATGCAGGCAAGGCAGGAGCATGTTTGGAGAGTGTAGCCAGCATGCTCAGCTGGGCAGTTGCTAGGTGAGCTCTCCATGCTGAGCAAACAGGAAATGGAATTTCCAAAATTCCTGGTTCTTTAACAGGGGAGGGGCTTGTTCTGGTTTACCTGGCTGCTAGGCAGTAGAGTTCAAAATGGTGACCAGAGCAATCACAGTGGAGCATTGTGGGACACCTCCTGGAGGTCACTTAAATTGACATAAGCAATGCAATGTCTACAATGCCACTGTGTTGGCCTAACTATGTCGGCTTAAGAGCTATATCTCTCGTGGAGGTGGAGTTATTGAGTTGAAGTAGCAGGTGAGTTAAATCAGATAGAGGAACTCTGGAGTGTAGATGCTGACGTTATTAGGTCGACATAAGCTGCCTTATGAAGACCTAACTCTGTAGTGTAGAACAGGCCTTAGTGTGTTGTATTTTCCCTTCCCCTCTACCCCTGCATCCAGTTTCAGTGACACAGTCTGACCCAGGATCTCCAGCGTCCTCCCAGATCGTAGAAAACAGTGACAAATGGGCTGCACAATCTATGGCATGCTGAGATTGGCTTCTCCATCTCAATCACTCCTTGCTCTCTATGGTTTGACAGTCCAGACCCCATGTCTGAATAGACACTGGTGTGTCTGAGACTAGACAGGCTGATTTCAAGGTCCCCAGTGGGGTATTACACCTATGTCTCAGAGACACAGTCTGAGCTGGGATCCTGTCCCATCCAGAGTCAGGGGTGGATTCTCTCTCCAGTGAAAGAGGCTGGTGGGAAAGTGAAGATTGGGGCCTCATTATCAGCATCAAAAAATGTCACCTGCCCCCTTTCATAGTCCGGACAAACCCGGATCTTGCTTGGGTCGGGGCGTTTCAGGGGAGGTGAGAGCTTGGTACCAATCCACCCACCACATCACAGCCCAGATCCCCTGCTTATGGTTACAGCTGATCCCTCCCTTCCTCCTCTCAGACTCTCTGGCCACCCCCACAGCCCAGCACATCCCATTCTCCAGCTCCACCTCCCAGCAATGTCTCCCTGAGGTGAATCCTTCACAGCCCAGCACACAGTGCTCAGTGTCAAATCTCTCAGGGTTGTTGGGCAGATCCTGCCTGATGTCTCCACATCTGTCACTTTCCCAATCCTCAGAGAAGATGAGTCAGGGATAAGCCATGTCTGGATCCAGAGTCACATTTGCTGGTGGGCAAGAGAGAGAGAGAGAGAGAATCAGAGTATTAGAGGCAAAGCTCAGCCCTGGGGGAAGCTGAGACCATTTCTCACACTCTCCACCAGCCCTATTCTGGCTGGGACAGTCCTGGATACTGGGCTCCTGAGACTGAGCAGAGATCTCACTGCAGTTTCTCATTCTCTTTAATGGGAGCCATTCATCAGTTTCTCATTTTTTACAAAAAGAAAAGGAGTACTTGTGGCACCTTAGAGACTAACAAATTTATTAGAACATAAGCTCTGTAGCTCACGAAAGCTTATGCTCTAATAAATTTGTTAGTCTCTAAGGTGCCACAAGTACTCCTTTTCTTTTTGCGAATACAGACTAACACGGCTGCTACTCTGAAACCTGTCATTTTTTACAGGGGCTGCAGTTCCCTGCTCACCCTGCTGGGACTGCTCCACTCCCAGAAGCTGACATAGCCAGGAAGATCTCGGAAGCATTTAGTGAGGAGGGAGCAAGAGAGGCAGGTACCAGCTCTAAACCCCAGAGGGAAGCTGCCTCCGCTAAATGCAGCCTCCACTCCCAGGCCAGTGAACAGAGGAAGGTGCAGCACTGGGGATAGGGTGACCAGATTTCAAGAGTGAAATATCAGGACACATTGGGCAAGCGGGGGCGGGGGGGAGGGAGAGCCATAGGTGCACAGCCCCAACTCGAGGCATGAGTGGGGGCGCACAGCCCCAGGAAGCTCCAAGAGGGGCGTACGGCCCCTGATGCAGCCTGCACCACAAGCCATGGGGCAAGGACTCATGGCTCCAGCTCCAGCCCCCAGCAGAAGCCATGGGGCCATGGGCACAAGTTTCTCCTCCCTCCCTTCCTCCCTTCCAGTGCCCTTCCTCACAGCCCCCCCCACAACTAAACAATGCCCCACACAGGCCCCCACTGCCCAGTGCCATGACAGATAAAGATCTCCCCCACTGCCCAGCACCCCCAAACAGGCCCCCACTGCCTAGCACCCCAAAACACACAAACCTCCCCCACTGCCCAGCACCCCACATACATCTCCCAGACACTCATTACATCACACCCTTCCCCCTTCCCTGGCCGCACTCACCAGCCCTGCTGGGCGGTCTCTGGCTCCTAGGGTCAGAAGGCGAGGGGGGTGTCCAGACTCTCCACATTCTGCGCCCGCCACAAGCGTGAGCTCCATGGCTCCAAATGGCCAGGAAAAGTGCCAATGGGAGCTGCCATAGCCATGGAGCAGGGCTTGCAGGCACTGGCAGTGGACAGAGAGCCCCCTGCCCCCACCCGACCCCAACCCTAAGAGCCAGAGGGACCTGCTGGGGGGTGAGGTGGGGAGTCCCGGCGGTGCTTACCTGGGGCTGTTCCCAGGAAGTATCCTTCAGGTCCCTCTGGCTCCTAGGGTCGGGGAGGGGACGGGGGCGGAGGGATCTCTGCCCGCTGCCAGTGCCTGCAAGCCCCGCCCCCACAGCTCTGATTGAGCAGGATGCAAGCCAGTGCAGAATGCGGAGATCCCCCTCTGCCTCTGTGCCTAGGGACTGCACTTCAGGCTCCTCCTGGTGGGCAGGTCCTGGGAGCTGCCCCACGAAGCAGTGCCAGCCCAGGACCTCAGGTGCATGCAGTGAGTGGTCCCCAATATCGGGACAAAGGGCGTCCGATCGATGTATGGTCAGGATGCGGGACAAATCACTTAAAATTGGGACTGTCCTGATATTATCGGGACATCTGGTCACCCTAATTGGGGAAGAGCCACTTAAGACCACAGAGTAGGAGGTTGCACGGGGTGGGGGAAGAGCCACTTTTCTCCAGTTCAGAGCACTAGAGTGTCTGGAGGGGGAAAGGACAACAGAGATGAGATTTCCGGCTCTCACGTTTATAATGGTGTTCCCACTTTTAACTCACAAAACTGTCTTTTAATTGGCCAGAGAAACAGACAGAGAGGGACACACTCAAGTCTGTAGTATAAACTAATTTCCCATTTTCTCTTTCATTCTGGTATCTCACAGAAATGGAATCTATGGCCATTAAGCCTCAAAACCATTGTGACACTCTATGGAATATGTGGAACACTTTCTGATTTTCTTGACACAAATATTATAACATTGCACAGAATCTGACCAGTTATGCCATGTGAGGTATCTGCAAAAATTTTATAATTTTCCAAGTATGATGATCTTATTTCTAGGTTTGTATCACCTTTATATTATGACAGGTTTCAGAGTAGTCTGTATTCGCAAAAAGAATACACCTTAGAGACTAACAAATTTATTTGAGCATAAGCTTTCGTGAGCTACAGCTCACTTCATCAGCTGCATTTAGTGGAAAATACAGTGGGATTTATATACATATAGAACATGAAACAATGGGTGTTACCATACACACTGTAACAAGAGTGATCACTTAAGGTGAGATATTACCAGCAGGAGAGCGGGGGGGGGGGGGGGACCTTTTGTAGCGATAACCAAGGTGGGCCATTTCCAGCAATTGACAAGAATGTCTCAGGAATGGTGGGGGGTGGAATAAACATGGGGAAATAGTTTTACTTTGTGTAATGACCCATCCACTCCAGTCTCTATTCAAGCCTAAGTTAATTGTATCCAGTTTACAAATTAATTCCAATTCAGCAGTCTCTCATTGGAGTCTGTTTTTGAAGTTTTTTTGTTGAAGAATTGCAACTTTTAGGTCTGTAATCGAGTGACCAAAAGAGATTGAAGTGTTCTCCGACTGGTTTTTGAATGTTATAATTCTTGACATCTGATTTGTGTCCATTTATTCTTTTGCGTAGAAACGGTCCAGTTTGACCAATGTACATGGCAGAGGGGCATTGCTGGCACATGATGGCATATATCACGTTGATAGATGTGAAGTGAATGAGCCTCTCATAGTGTGGCTGATGTGATTAGGCCCTATGATCGTGTCCCCTGAATAGATATGTGGACACAGTTGGCAACAGTCTTTGTTGCAAGGATAGGTTCCTGAGTTAGTGGTTCTGTTGTGTGGTGTGTGGTTGCTGGTGAGTATTTACTTCTGGTTGGGGGTCTGTTGGTAAGCAAGGACTGGCCTGTCTCCCAAGATCTGTGAGAGTGATGGGTCATCCTTCAGGATAGGTTGTAGATCCTTGATGATGCGTTGGAGAGGTTTAAGTTGGGGGCTGAAGGTGATGGCTAGTGGCGTTCTGTTATTTTCTTTGTTGGGCCTGTCCTGTAGTAGGTGACTTCTGGGTACTCTTCTGGCTCTGTCAATCTGTTTCTTCACTTCAGCAGGTGGGTATTGTAGTTGTAAGAATGCTTGATAGAGATCTTGTAGGTGTTTGTCTCTGTCTGAGGGGTTGGAGCAAATGCGGTTATATCGTAGAGCTTGGCTGTAGACAATGGATCGTGTGGTGTGGTCTCCGACTCAAGGAATATTTCCAACACACCTCTGAACAACATATTAACCCACAGAGACCTTCCTACCAACACTACAAAAAGAAGGATTCTGGGTGGACTCCTCCTGAAGGTCGAAACAACAGACTGGACTTCTACATAGAGTGCTTCCGCCGATGTGCATGGGCTGAAATTGTGGAAAAGCAGCATCTCTTGCCCCATAACCTCAGCCGTGCAAAACACAATGCCATCCACAGCCTCAGAAACAACTCTGACATCATAATCAAAAAGGCTGACAAAGGAGGTGCTGTCGTCATCATCATGAATAGGTCTGAATATGAACAAGAGGCTACTAGGCAGCTCTCCAACACCACTTTCTACAAGCCATTACCCTCTGATCCCACTGAGGGTTACCAAAAGAAACTACAGCATTTGCTCAAGAAACTCCCTGAAAAAGCACAAGAACAAATCCGCACAGAAACACTCCTAGAACCCTGAGCTGGGGTATTCTATCTGCTACCCAAGATCTATAAACCTGGAAATCCTGGATGCCCCATCATCTCAGGCATTGGCACCTTGACAGCAGGATTGTCTGGCTATGTAGACTCCCTCTTCAGGCCCTACACTACCAGCACTCCCAGCTATCTTCGAGACACCACTTACTTCCTGAGGAAACTACAGTCCATCGGTGATCTTCCTAAAAACACCATCCTAGCCACTATGGATGTAGAAGCCCTCTACACCAACATTCCACACAAAGATGGACTGCAAGCCATCAGGAACAGTATCCCCGATAATGTCATGGCAAACATGGTGGCTGAACTTTGTGACTTTGTCCTCACCCATAACTATTTCACATTTGGGGAAAATGTATACCTTCAAATCAGCGGCACTGCTATGGGTACCTGCATGGCTTCACAGTATGCCAACATTTTTATGGCTAACTTAGAACAATGCTTCCTCAGCTCTCATCCCCTAATGCCCCTACTCTACTTACGCTACATTGATGACATCTTCATCATCTGGACCCATGGAAAAGAAGCCCTTGAGGAATTCCACCAGGATTTCAACAATTTCCATCCCACCATCAACCTCAGCCTGGACCAGTCCACAAAAGAGATCCACTTCCTGGACACTACGGTGCGAATAAGCGATGGTCATATAAACACCACCCTATACCGGAAACCTACTGACCACTATTCCTACCTACATGCCTCCAGCTTTCATCCAGACCACACCACACAATCCATTGTCTACAGCCAAGCTCTAAGATACAACCGCATTTGCTCCAACCTCTCAGACAGAGACAAACTCCTACAAGATCTCTATCAAGCATTCTTACAACTACAATACCCACGTGCTGAAGTGAAGAAACAGATTGACAGAGCCAGAAGAGTACTCAGAAGTCACCTACTACAGGACAGCCTCAACAAAGAAAGTAACAGAACATCACTAGCCATCCCCTTCAGCCCCCAACTTAAACCTCTCCAATGCATCATCAAGGATCTACAACCTATCCTGAAGGACGACCCATCACTCTCACAGATCTTGGGAGACAGGCCAGTCCTTGCTTACCAACAGACCCACAACCAGAAGCAAATACTCACCAGCAACCACACATCACACAACAGAACCACTAACCCAGGAACCAATCCTTGCAACAAAGCCCGTTGCCAACTGTGTCCACATATCTATTCAGGGGACACCATCATAGGGCCTAATCACATCAGCCACACTATCAGAGGCTTGTTCACCTGCACATCTACCAATGTGATATATGCCATCATATGCCAGTAATGCCCCTCTGCCATGCACATTGGTCAAACTGGACAGTCTCTATGTAAAAGAATAAATGGACACAAATCAGACGTCAAGAATTATAACATTCAAAAACCAGTCGGAGAACACTTCAATCTCTTTGGTCATTCAATTACAGACCTAAAAGTTGCAATTCTTCAACAAAAAAACTTCAAAAACAGACTCCAATGAGAGACTGCTGAATTGGAATTAATTTGTAAACTGGATACAATTAACTTAGGCTTGAATAGAGACTGGGAGTGGATGGGTCATTACACAAAATAAAACTATTTCCCCATGTTTATTCCAACCCCACTGTTCCTCAGACGTTCTTGTCAACTGCTGGAAATGGCCCACCTTGATTATCACTACAAAAGGTCCCCTTCTCCCACGCCCCTCCCCTGGCTCTCCTGCTGGTAATATCTCACCTTAAGTGATCACTCTTGTTACAGTGTGTATGGTAACACCCATTGTTTCATGTTCTCTATGTATATAAATCTCCCCACTGTATTTTCCACTGAATGCATCCGATGAAGTGAGCTGTAGCTCACAAAAGCATATGCTCAAATAAATTTGTTAGTTTCCAAGGTGCTACAAGTACTCCTTTTATTTTTCGTGAATACAGGCTAACACAGCTGCTACTCTCAAAACTGTAAACAGAGTCCTCAGACTGAGAGAGTGAAAAGAAAGGAGACAAAGAAAATTTGCATCTCAACACTCCGAGATGAGGAGACGCATCTCCTTCTATCCACCTAAGAAGACAAAAGAAATAGCTGTTGGGCTTTGGGGGAGGGATCCTGACCTGAAAAGACTGGTCAATTGGAAGGAAACAGTACAGACTTTACTTTAAATCAAGTAGGGTTTGTTAAGTTAGGCACTAGGAAGCATTTTATCTTCATTTTTCTTGTAACCATTTCTGACTTTTATGCCTCATCACTTGCACTCACTTAAGATCCTATCTTCTTCTATAATAAACGTATTTTATTCTTTAATTGAAAATAATCCAATGTTGTTAAGTTAAACTGTCTAGCTAACTCCTTTTAAGGTGAAAAGTTGTTGTGTATTGTTCTCTCAAAGGGACAATGGATTTTGTATCTCTGGACTGTCCAGGGGAGGGCTTCATAGTACAAGACCTACATTTTTGGGGGAAATCCTAGACTGGGAGTGTGTTGGGGACACCCTTCAGTGGTAACCAAGGCAGTGAGAGCCAGAGTGTGATCAGAGTGTGGCTGGCTGGCTGCAGATACACACAGACATGCAGGGGCACCTGAGTGCTGATAGTTTGGCTGTGAACAGCCCAGCTAACACAGCAAGGCATTGTAAGGCACCCAAGGCTGCAGGACAGGGTTGACACAACAGCTCATTGGTTGGGATTGCACCCCAGAATGTTATGGTATGACATCAGAGACACCAAGGAAATGACACATTATTCATGGAGTCTGGGAGTGTTTTATATTCAGACTGTTTGGAATGTTTTAGTCCACTTTCTTGATTGAGTTAAACGATCAGGAAACTGGTTTCACCTGGTGGTGGATTAAAAAACCTGTTTTTGAGGCAGTTTAACAAACAAAGTGATACAAGTCTCAGCAGTCAGCAGGGTTAGAAATACGGTCTGGGATTCTTGAAGGATCCCAACTCCCATTGAATTTCAGCCCTGAACCCCTGCAGATTGCACTAGTTGGACAGAAGTGGCCTGGGCACATGTGGAAACCCCATGAGATGTGTTGATTTGTGTTAAGGACAGCTGAGATTTACCCCAGTGCTGTCGTAAACCCTTTCAGTGGCAATGCCCTCTGGGTAGCTACCCCACAGTCCATAGCAAAGGTTCCAGAAGAGATGGATTCTCAGAGGTTTCAAGAGGCTGCATGAGGGGACCAGTGGAACCCCTTTGGCTGGTCCTTGACCGCATACATAACAAAACAGTTCAGACTGACACTGGTCAGCACTACCCAGTGGTTAGTTTTGCTGCAATGCACTCTAATCCAAATGGTATTGGTCATGGACCTCTGCTGTCTGGAGCCCTTCTCTGTGTGATGCCTGGTGCTTGGGTCCACTCAACTCCTCTAATGCAGGCTTGCATCTAACTTTAACCAGTCATGGAGCCACATGAGAATTCAGAATCCCATGGGAAACCCCAACTCCCTGCTGGGCTTGGGGCCTTTATCAAGGAGTCTTTTCCTCTTAATCGACAGACCACCTCACTGCTCAGTGCTGCTGGGGTAGCATGGTCTAGGGAGTAGGATGCTGGATTAGACCTTAGGAGACTTGGGTGCTCTTCCACTGAGCTGCTGGGTGACTATAGGCAAGATACTTCTCCTCCCTGTGCCTCTGTTTTCTCTCCTACCCTTTGTATGTCTTGTCCGTAAACTATTCAGTGCAGGGATTGTTTCTCCCTATGTTTTGTGGAGGGCCTAGCAGCATGGAGGTCAGATCTCATTTTGGGTCTGAACAGGCTGCTGGGATGCAAACAGTAATAATAAATACCCCACTACAAATCAGTAATAACAACAACAGCTCATAACTTCCCCTTCCCCAGTCTGAAGGCGACACTCTCACATAGACTGACCTGCAGCTCAAGTGATTTAAAGTTCACTGATCATTTAACTGCTTCTGTTCTGTAGAAAGATTCATTATTTCACCAGTGGGAGCTGGTTTGGAAAAGGATTCAGCTTCTCAGGTAAAAGTTTCCCACATCAGACAAATTTAAAATCTTCATTTTTTGTCTTTCTTCCCAGAGTGGAGTATTATTTATTTTTGGAGCATTTTTCATACAGTGACGGCTAATACAGAACTGAATGATGCAGTTGCACCAGTGTCAGGGAACTTGGGATAACATTAAATTGTAATTAAAATCCAAATTTAATACTCATTGGATTGGGCAGAAATTCCCTACCTTGTACTCCTGGGCATCCTCCTCTATGGGAACCACAGTGTGAGCTTTGTGGGCCCAGGATCTGTTGCACACCACACAGATGGGGGTTTAATCCTCTTCACAGAACAGTTTCAGAGCCTTCTTATGTTCCGCATACACCCTTGCCCTTCCTGCTCCTTTCACTCCCTGTGAACTGAGCCGTTTGGCTATTTCTAGGACATTTGCCAGCTACCTGTTCAGCCTGAGGTTTCTCTGTTACACAGTTTCTCTGCACTGAGGGCAGAAAGATGACTGTATTGGATCCCTCCCAGCACTGGCTGATGCAGGCTTGACAGAAATTGTGCCCACACTAGAGAGTGACAGGTTCTGTGAATACTCCAGCCAGATGGAACAAGTAGCTTCATCCTGGAGACTTTCCACTGGGTTCTTTGTGGCCATGGTGCCCTCTGGACAGTGTACCAAGGTATGGTTCAATTTCACCTGAGCTCAGAAATACACCCCTCCTGCAACGGCAACTGCATGTTTCCCTTCCTGGAACTGACTCCTGCTGTTTGCTGAGCTGGAATGATCCCCTTTTAATTCCAGCCCAGGAGGTTTTTGAGAAAGTTGTACCACTAGGGATCTAGCCCTGCAATCAGCCCTTTTTACTTGTGTGGAGGGTCACTGGAGTTTTACTTAGGCATCAGTGTCTGCCAGCTCCGGAACAGGCAGAGTCTGGGAGCCATGGCCCCACCACTTTTAAAAGTGGTGTGCAATTTTTCTCACTGCTGTTTTTGTCATCATGGGAGGCTGATTCTTCATTATCATTTCTCTTCTTTTCAAGTGAACTATTTTTCATTGTCATTACTCTCCTTTTCATGTGAGCCACATCCTTCTTTATCATCACTCTCTTTTATGCCACCAGGAAAACTGGACAATTCTCCATTACTTTCCTCACATTTCCATTCCTTATCTTCTGGTAAATCTGCTAATTCCTTAGTAATAGGACTTCCATCATTTATGCTTCACTTCTCAATTTCTTCTGCCATGGGACAATCGCTACTGCCTAAAATGTGGTCTATGTTGTTCTGCTTCAGATATTGTCCCATCAAATTTGCCCCATGCTGCAAACTAGATTGCAACTGAGCTTTTTGCTTCCTATACCAAGCTCCTGAAGACTTCTTTGGGGTCATCTTTTATTTTCTATGGGTGAAAACAGACAGTATTAGGGAGAGCAAAAGTCTATATTCCGCAGTCTTAGAAAGTCATCAAACATTACATGTTAAGCATGTGTTAGAGTTGTGAGCTGGGCACTTTATAGGCCATGGTGCAATGCCTGCTGCTGGGGAATTGGTGGTTTTATAGTTGCATGAAATAGAAATTTTTACACATTTATTTTTTCTTTTCTAGGGCTTATTTAATTCACACCATGGTTAAGACTTTGTAATCTATAGAGTATGGTCTGAGGTGCAATAAACCTCAGGTGTTCCACATCGTAAACATTTGTCACACGTTGTGATTGCTGGTCACACCCTGGCAAGTCTGGAGGTGGAGAGAGACAACTCAGGTCTGTCCCCACCATAGCTGAACACTTCCTGCTGTACAGGGTTACTTAAGCACATGACCCAGAGAACAGGCTGAATAGTGGCAGTGAGATCCAGGCTCTCACTATAGTGACACACACACGCCTCATTGGTGCTGGGGTGACATAACCAGGTTTGGGACCAAATTCCAAACTGCCTTCAAACATCACAACTGGGAAATCAAAGAGAAACAACCAAAGAGAACATTTTATAGGCTTCATTTACATTAAGTGTCATGCTTAAAAGTATCTGAGAGGAAACTTTAGTAACCAGATCATATGGGGAAATGTCCACATATCTGAAGAATGGTTCATCTGAAAGGAACTAAAATGGCACCAAAGAATTACACAGTTCCTGTTCATTGAAAATCAGTGGGTGTGAGCCAGAAGGGGGTTAATGTGGCTCAGAGGGGGGTTAAGTAACCTGATAGGTTGCCCCAAGGTGAGCTAGGCAATGACCTGCTAATTCCATGATGTTCTATGGAACGGGGTGGGTGGGGGATGTCAGGTTTTCTGTTCTTTTTCTACACACCTGCTCAGGTGTGGAGAGCTCCCAGGAGTCTGAGTCCTGGGCCACCTCAGGAAAAAAGGAGGAGGACATTTTTGATTAGGAAGAGGAGGAGGAGGAGGAGAATGGGAGACAGGCTAGCTGGATCCATTCTTCCCAACAGCCAGGAGCTATTTTTAACCCTGGAGCCCAGCTGGTTGCAGGACAGAGTGGTGGCCGAGCGTGATGCCGGGGAAGGCACCTCTGGTGAGTGCACATTGCCAGTCAGAGTGTAGGGGTTACAAGCTCTTAAACTTTATGTTTAACCTGAACAAAAAATTAAGTGCAGTGGGTATCTGCTTCCCTGTGGCTGCCCCAGCTACGCAGAGGGTGCTCCTCAGAAAAGACTGTTTATGGGCACAGGGATGGCCCGGGAATCCTGCATGGAGATGTCTAGGGAAGTTTTATGGAGGCACTCTGCAATCCTCTCCAGAAGGTTTCTGGGAAGGGCTGCCTTATTTCTTCCACCAGTCAGTGTTTATTTCCTGGGACCAGAAATGGTGCTCCACCACGTTCAGCGGATACGCAACTGCCAGGAGCAACTGGGAATTGTTTCATTCTGTGGCTTGCAGCCGGGCTGCTTGTGTGACATCACAATGTTCCCTGCTGTGGCTCCTGTCTTGGCTCTGGAAATACTGCAGGATAAGGTGCACAGTGTTTGTAATGCTCACAACAAGAGTGCACAGCTGAGCAGGGTCCATGCTTGGGGCTATGGCGTATGTGTGGCTAAACCAGGCTTTCAAAAATAGGTGTGAAAAAACATGGATTGTTTGCCATTGAAATCAAGGGAGGGAGGGAGGAAGGTGCACCATGGAAGGCCAAAGTCATGTTCCCATTCCTCCCCGTGACAATGTTTTGGTCCCATGAGGCATTGAAAGCCCTTCCCAAAACACCCTGTGATTAATTGCACCGTGGGATAGCTACTCACAGTGCACTGCTCTGTGCATCAAAGCAAGCATTGCTATTGAGGACTCACCCCACCGAGACAATGAGTGTGGTGTGGACATGCACAATCAACTTAATTAATGCAGAAGCTTCATGTCGACTTACATTAACTCAACTTAACTTTGTAGTGTAGACATGTCCTCAGTGTACACTAGGGAAGGTGAGGGGTGGGGAGGGAAGGCAGTGGGGGGAAAGTGATCGCTGAGCACAGGCAGGTGAACAGGGAATGAGAGGCTATAGGTGCATGGGGGTCTGTGATTGGCAGTGAGGGGAGAATTGAGCAAACAGCCAACCAGAAGAGAGAAAATAAATCTCACACTACAATGTGATCATCACAAATGTCCAAAGGGCATTTTACTGTTGTGGGATCTCACTGATTTCTGGCTCCTCCCTGGGAGATCCTCCCCACTGAGCGCATAGGGTTCAGGAACGGTGGGCCATGCTGCCTTGGGATGGGGATGCCTTACTCACAGCCCTTGAGTCTTTCCATTGTCTTTCCAAGGGCCTCTGCATGTGACTCTTGATATTGTGGGTTAAGTGAAAACAGACATGAGAATCCCAGCTCCCTAAGGGCTGATCCCAGCCCTTTCCACTGCCTGGGGAGCCCCCAAAAAGTAAACTGCTCCCCTCCAATGGGAATTGCTCAGGCTGAACTGTTCAGGGATTCCCAGACTGAGGTGCAGGTTGGAAGTGGTACAACTGGCTGTCGTTCTGCAGTGTAAACTAACCTACTAAAAAGGAGCCTTGAGCTGAGCTTTGGTCCAAAGGGCTGAATCTGGGATCACCTGGGGAGCGTGGGCCCAGCTCTCTTCCAAGAATGGTATTTCCTGTGCCCCTGGGCAGACTGGGGTGGGTCTGGGAACAGGGGGTCTCTGCCCCTCCTTTAGTTTGCTGGCACAGGGGTTGGAATAACCTTCTCTTACTACCTCATTTTAATAATCTTTTGGTAGCCTCCATTAGTGGCAGGTCCCCATTGTCCTTCCCCTGAAACTCTCTCCATTGGGCTAGCCACAGCCATTTCCCAGCTCTGACTCTGCCCACCACACTGGTCTCTGGGATCAGTGTAGCCTTTGTCTACCCTGGACTGCAGCGCTTTGTATTGGATACTCTGATGTATTGATGGCAGCAAATTAAATTAAACCACCCCCAATGAGTGGCTGTAGCTCTGTGACTGACATAGAACTGTGCACAATACCATTTATGCCATCACTCATGGGGTGGAATTTTCAAACCACTAAGGGACATCATTTTTGTCAACATAACTGGTAGTGTGGACATGGCCTAAGTCTATACTGCAGCCACAAGTTGTGATTGCAGCTCAAGTACACATACCCAAACTAGCTTTAACCTAGCTAGCTAAGGTCCCAGTTCAGTGAGGACCATCCGTGTGTGCACCAGCATAGAATCATAAAATATCAGGGTTGGAAGGGACCTCAGGAGGGCATCTAGTCCAACCCCCAGCTCAAAGCAGGACCAATCCCCAACTAAATCATCCCAGCCAGGGCTTTGTCAAGCCTGACCTTAAAAACCTCTAAGGAAGGTGTCAAGGTTCATTCCCCACTCTGAACTCTAGGGTACAGATGTGGGAACCTGCATGAAAAACCCACTAAGCTTATTTTTACCAGCTTAGGTTAAAACTTCCCCAGCGTAACAAACTATTTTACCTTTTGCCCCTGGACTTTATTGCTGCCACCACCAAGCATCTAACAAATATATAACAGGGAAAGAGCTCGCTTGGAAACGTCTTTCCCCCCAAAATCCTCCCAAACCCTATACCCCCTTTCCTGGGGGAGGCTTGATAAAAATCTTCACCAATTTGCATAGGTGAACACAGACCCAAACCCTTGGACCTTAAGAACAATGAAAAAGTAATCAGGTTCTTAAAAGAAGAATTTTAATTGAAAGAATCACCTCTGTAAAATCAGGATGGTAAATACCTTACAGGGTAATCAGATTCAAACCACAGAGAATCCCTCTAGGCAAAACCTTAAGTTACAAAAAGACACAAAAAAAGGAATATACATTCCATTCAGCACAGCTTATTTTCTCAGCCATTTAAACAAAACAGAATCTAACGCATATGTAACTAGATTGCTTATTAACCCTTTACAGGAGTTCTGACCTGCATTCCTGCTCTGGTCCCAGCAAAGGCAACACACAGACAGAGAGAACCCTTTGTTCCCCGCCTCCCCGCTCCAGCTTTGAAAGTATCTTGTCTCCTCATTGGTCATTTTGGTCAGGTGCCAGCGAGGTTATCTTTAGCTTCTTACCCCTTTACAGGTGAAAGGGTTTTTTCCTCTGGCCAGGAGGGATTTAAAGGTGGTAGCCTTCCCTTTATATTTATGACAGAAGGAGATTCCTCCACCTCCCTAGGTAACCCATTCCAGTGCTTCACCACCCTCCTAGTGAAAAAGTTTTTGCTAATATCCAAATGGGCTAGCCCCATAGAAATTACCCGGAGTTTCAGGTCAGCTTATACAGCCTGTGCCGAAATGTGTGCTGCCATGGCTTCTGTGCTCCATAGCCCAGCTAGCTAAATTATAACTAGCTTAAAAAAAAGGAGTACTTGTGGCACCTTAGAGACTAACAAATGTATTAGAGCATAAGCTTTCGTGAGCTACAGCTCACTTCATCGGATGAAACCTATAACTAGCTTGGGCATCTACATGTGCTGCAGTCACACCCTGTAATTGGAGCATAGATGTACCCTTTGTCTTCACTATAGAGAGTTAGAGCAATTAAACAATATAACCAACATTTATTTTTCAGTAATAAATGGACATGGAGTTCTCTCTCCCTGTCTCTTTCTCTCTCCACTGTCACTGGGGCTTCTTCCGTTTCCTGAAGTTTGAGTTCTGTGAGCCAATCCATGAAGTCTTCTCTGAAATTTACATTTTCTATATCCTTTAATGGGTTTTGAGATTGTTCAAACTGTGATTTGTGTGTTTCAGGAATTCACACACTGAATTTCACAGACTGCTGCCCATGATTCGGGAACTGTCCTGTCCTTATGGTAGGATCTAGGGTATTTCTAAATCTGTCTCACCTCCAGGAATTCACTTATGGCTTCTGATCCTTCCCCTCTATCTCATTGATCAGCTCACTGAGACAGGAAATCTCCCCAGAGAATTTAATGACTTTTTCACTCTGTATCTTCATAATCTCCTTGTCCAGCTTTTCGAGCTGGGCCAGCAGGAGTTGCTCTTGTTCCTCCAGGAACTGTCGCAGTTGCTGAAATTCAGACACAATCTTCTGTCTTTTGTGTTGTGTCATTTTCTGTAAAAAAAAAAAAATAGGGAAAGGGCTGGTCAAGGATGTGAATGGAAACTGAGGTCCTTCCATGGAGTCCATGGAGTGTGGACTATGCAGAAGGGAGAGTTTCTTTGCAAATTCTAAGCATCTAATACTTGCCTGTGACCTGTAGTTATTAGAAAGAGCATTTTCTCACACCTTCCCATTTGGCCCCTATCTATCTTAAAGGGATATTCCCATGTCTGACATGGTTAGGACATTGCATTACCAAGGGCCTTTAAAAATGCAGATCCAAAGCAGCCGAAGTCAGGACTCAGCACTAGAGCTCATGAAATTTTTTGCAGTAAACTTTTATGCAGGGAAAATGCAGATTTGTCATCTCTGAAATATTTCATGAATTCCTGTAAATTTTCACCCAATGTTTTGAATAAATAAATTAAAAAATAAAAAATCCTGAAAAGAAATCAAGAAAATGTTTTTATTTTTCAATCTGAAATTAGTTTTTGTTAAAAATAGTTCTTCTTTTTAATGTTCAAAATTGAAACAAAACATTTTGTCCAAGAAAAAACAAAACATTGATTTGCTGAATTTTTTAAAAATCATTTTTGATTGACTCATTTTTTCCCAATTTCCAGTCAATGAAAAGTTCTGTTGTTTGCCCAGCTCTACACCAAAGTACATTGACAGAGATGGATGGGGGGAAAAAAAAGAATGAATCAAGTCAACAAAAAAGTGCAAACTCGGGCTCAGGGCTGTGCATTGGATATATTCAGGTCATTTTGGCAAGATTTTCATCAAAGCCACAAAAGCTGGACATTAATTCATTAACCAGAAAGTTTAGAATCTGAAGATGGAGAAGATGATGATTTTTCAGGCCATCTGTGTGGAGGTGTGTGCATAGACACACAGAGCATCCATGATAATGGAGTAACAGACAAAAGACAACATTCCCCAATGCCACAAAGGAATCTGCCTACAGACCTTGCATTCATTGTCAATACAGGTTAATAACAAGAGGAACCTACCAGATACTCAAAAAGAAAAGGAGTACTTTTTGCGAATACAGACTAACAGACTAACACGGCTGCTACTCTGAAACCTACCAGATACTCCTGGTTTCTCTTATCTCTACTCAATTTAAATCCCAGAAGCTTTTCTATCTCTTCCCTCAGAATCTTCAAATAGATCTGGATTTACCTTGATTCAACAGAAATGATTTGGGTGGTTTGATTTTTATTTTTAGGGGTGAGAGTGCATCTCAGTTTAACCACTCATGGAACAACATGGGAATTCACAATCTCAAGAAGAAACTTCATCTCCTTACTGGGCTTGGGACCTTTCTCAAGGAATCTTTCCCTTCTAACAGACTTCAGTCCTGCTAGGTGTTGCTAGGGCCACAACAGCATGGTCTCATGGGTTGGGCACTTGTGTGGGGCTTGAGAGACCTTTGTGCTATTTTTGACCCTGCCGCTGTCCTGCTGGCTGACCTTAGGCAATTAACTTCCCCGCTCTGGGCCTCAGTTTCCCCTCCTGCTCTGCATTTTTCTTCTCAGATTAGCCTATACATTGGATTAGCCTTGCTCAGAGCAGGGATTACCCCTCACACTGTTTCATGCAGGGTCCAGCATAATCAAGGTCAGATCTCATCTGGAGTCTGTAGTGGCTACTGGGATGCAAATAACAATGATAATAAATGCTATGATACAAATCAGTAATGACAACACCAACTTTTTAACAATGTTCTCCAGCCTGAAAGCAACAGTCTCACATAGACAGGCCTACAAGTACTGTGATTTAAACCTCACTAATCATTTAACAGCATCTGTTTCATAGATTGTTCCCTTAATTTACCAGAGGGAACTGGGTTAGAAAAGGATTCAGCTTCTCAGGTAAAAGTTTCCCAAATTAGAAATCTCTCAAGTCTTCATTGTTTGCGTTTCCTGCCACCCAGCCATCTCATTTACTGCAATGAAGGCCTTACAGAGCTGAATGATGCAGTCACCCCTGTGACAGGCAACTTGCACTTATCATAAAAATCCAAAGCTGTTACTCATTGAACTTGACAGCAATTCCCTACCTTGTACTCCTGGGCAGCCTCCTCTATGGGAACCACAGTGTGAGCTCAGTGAGTCCGGGACATGTGGCAAACCATACAGATGGGGGTTCAGTCCTCATCACAGAACAGTGTCAGAGCTTCCTGGTGTTCCATACACACCTTCTCCCCTCCTGATCCCTTCACTGCCTGGAAACTCAGCCATTTCGCTATTTCTACGACATTCGCCAGCTGCCTGTTTGGCCTGAGGTTTCTCTGTTGTACAGCTTGTCTGCACTTAGGGCAGGTGATGCCTGTGTCTGATTCTCCCCAGCACTGGCTGATGCAGGCTCGGCAGAAATTGTGCCCACACTCCAGAGTGACAGGTTCTGTGAAATACTCCAGACAGATAGGACAAGTAGCTTCATCCTGGAGACTTTCCACAGAGCTCCCTGCAGCCATGGCTCCCTCTTGACAGTGTAACAGGGTAAGGTTCACTTTCCTAAGCTCAGAAATAAGCCCCACCTGTAGCAGCACCTGGGTGTTTCCCTTTCTTGAACTGACTTGTGCTGTTTGCTGAGCTGGAACAAGCCCCCTAGTAACATTACAGCCCTGGAGGCTTTTGTGAAAACAATACCACTAGGCTGTGTTCTGGTACTGCAACCAGCTCCCTCCCCCCTGTAGCCAGGCCCAGGCAGGGATCAGAGGGGGAGGGCTGCCATCTCCCCAGTGGGGCTCTTTACATAAAGGCAGCTACCCAGAGCCACCCTCACCTGTCTTCTCAGGCTTCTCTGTCTTGACCGCTCCACTCCACATTTGGGCCCGGCTGCCAGGAAGAGAGGCTGAGCAAGCCAGGAACATGCCAGGGGTAGGCACAGCAGGAGAAGGACAGCCCCCCCCGCAGGTAACTTTGGCAAGGAGAGCACGACAGCCCTGGGCTGGGTGCAGGGTAGCTGAGGAAGGTGCCCAGAGAAGGTTCCCTCTGCTCAGCCTGAGTTAGGGTAATTGCCAAACACTGTAGCTTTTAATTTCACAAAGGGGAACTACACAAAAAGGAGGAGATTAGTTAAACAGAAATTAAAAGGTACAGTGCAAAAAGTGAAATCCCTGCAGGCTGCATGGAAACTTTTTAAAGACACCATAATAAAGGCTCAACTTAAATTTATACCCCAAATTAAAAAAATATAGTAAGAGGACCAAAAAAGTGCCACCATGGCTAAACAACAAAGTAAAAGAAGCAATGAGAGGCAAAAAAGGCATCCTTTAAAAAGTGGAAGTTAAATTCTAGTGAGGAAAATAGAAAGGAGTATAAACTCTGGCAAATGAAGTGTAAAAATATAATTAGGAAGGCCAAAAAAGAATTTGAAGAACAGCTAGCCAAAGACTCAAAAAGTAATAGCAAATTTTTTTTAAGTACATCAGAAGCAGAAAGCCTGCTAAATAACCAGTGGGGCCACTGGACGATCGAGATGCTAAAGGGGCACTCAAGGACCATAAGGCCATTGCAGAGAAACTAAATGCATTCTTTGCATCTGTCTTGACGGCTGAGGATGTGAGGGAGATTCCCAAACCTGAGCCATTATTTTTAGGTGACAAATCTGAGGAATTGTCCCAAATTGAGGAGTCATTAGAGGAGGTTTTGGAACAAATTGATAAACTAAACAGTAATAAGTCACCAGGATCAGATGGTATTCACACAAGAGTTATGAAGGAACTCAAATGTGAAATTGCAGAACTACTAACAGTAGTCTGTTATCTATAATTTAAATAAGCTTCTGTACCAAATGACTGGAGGATAGCTAATGTGATGCCAATTTTTAAAAAGGGCTCCAGAGGTGATCCCAGCAATTACAGGCTGGTAAGCCTGACTTCAATACTGGGCAAATTGGTTGAAACTATAGTAAAGAACAAAATTGTCAGACACATAGATGAACATAATTTGTTGAGGAAGAGTCAACATGGTTTTTGTAAAGGGAAATTATGCATCACCAATCTACTATAATTCTTTTAGGGGGTCAACAAGTATGTGGACAAGGGGGATCCAGTGAATATAATGTACTTAGATTTTTCAGAAAGCCTTTGACAGGTCCTTCACCAAAGCCTCTTAAGCAAAGTAAGCTGTCATGGGATAAGAGGGAATGTCCTCTCATGGATTGGTAACTGGTTAAAAGATAGGAAACAAAGGTAGGAATAAATGGTCAGTTTTCAGAATGGAGAGAGGTAAATAGTGGTGTCCCCCAGGAGTCTGTACTGGGACCAGTCCTATTCAACACATTCATAAATGATTTGGAAAAAGGGGTAAACAGTGAGGTGGCAAAATTTGCAGATGATACAAAACTACTCAAGATAGTTGAAACCCAGGCAGACTGCAAAGAGCTACAAAAGGGTCTCTCAAAACTGGGTGACTGGGCAACAAAATGGCAGATGAAATTCAATGTTGCTAAATGCAAAGTAATGCAAAGTGGAAAACATAATCCCAACTAAAATGATGGGGTCTAAATTAGCTGTTACCACTGAAGTAAGAGATCTTGGAGTCACTGTGGATAGTTCTCTGAAACGATCCACTCAATGTGCATCAGAAGTAAAAAAAGCAAACAGAATGTTGGGAATCATTAAGAAAGGGATAGATAAGACAGAAAATATCATATTGCCTCTATACAAATCCATGGTACACCCACATCTTGAATACTTTATGCAGCTGTGTTCATCCCATCTCAAAAAAGATATATTAGAATTGGAAAAGGTTCAGAAAAGAGCAACAAAATGACTAGGGGTATGGAACAGCTTCTGTATGAGGAGAGATTAATAAGACTAAGACTTTTCAGCTTGGAAAAGAGATGATTAAAATGGGATATGATTGAGGTCTATAAAATAATACAGGTATGGAGAAAGTAAATAAGGAAGTGTTATTTACTCCTTCTCATAACACAAAAACTAGGGGTCACCAAATGAAATTAATAAGCAGCAGGTTTAAAACAAACAAAAGCAAGTATTTCTTCATACAACACACAATCAATCTGTGGAACTCTTTGCCAGAGGATGTTGTGAAGGCCAAGACTATAACAGGATTCAGAAAAGAGCTAGATAAATTTATGAAGGATCATAGAATCATAGAATATCAGGATTGGAAGGGACCTCAGGAGGTCATCTAGTCCAACCCCCTGCTCAAAGCAGGACCAATCCACAACAAAATCATCCCAGCCAGGGCTTTGTCAAGCCTGACCTTAAAAATGTCTAAGGAAGGAGATTCCACCACTTCCCTAGGTAACCCATTCTAGTGTTTCACCACCCTCCTAGTGAAAAAGTTTTTCCTAATATCCAACCTAAACCTCCCCCACTGCAACTTGAGACCATTACTCCTCGTTCTGTCATCTGCTACCACTGAGAACAGTCTAGATCCATCTTCTTTGGAACCCTCTTTCAGGTAGTTGAAAGCAGCTATCAAATCCCCCCTTATTCTTCTCTTCCGCAGACTAAACAATCCCAGTTCCCTCAGCCTCTCCTCATAAGTCATGTGTTCCAGTCCTACCTTGCTTGTCACCATGAAAGGTTTTCCTCCTTCCCTCCCTCCCCGCTGGTGATGGCTCATCTTAAGTGATCACTCTCCTTACAGTGTGTATGATAAAACCCATTGTTTCATGTTCTCTGTGTGTGTATATACAAATCTCCCCACTGTATTTTCCACCAAATGCATCCGATGAAGTGAGCTGTAGCTCATGAAAGCTTATGCTCAAATAAATTTGTTAGTCTCTAAGGTGCCACAAGTACTTCTTTTCTTTTTGCGAATACAGACTAACACGGCTGCTACTCTGAAAACTAATCATTTTTGTTGCCCTCCGCTGGACTCTTTCCAATTTTTCCACATCCTTCTTGTAGTGTGGGACCCCAAACTGGACACAGTACTCCAGATGAGGCCTCACCAAATGTCGAATAGAGGGGAACGATCACGTCCCTCGATTTGCTGGCAATGCCCCTACTTATACATCCCAAAATGCCATTGGCCTTTTTGGCAACAAGGGCACACTGTTGACTCATATCCAGCTTCTCATCCACTGTAATCCCTAGGTCCTTTTCTGCAGAACTGCTGCCTAGCCATTCGGTCCCTAGTCTGTAGCGGTGCATCGGATTCTTCTGTCCTAAGTGCAGGATTCTGCACTTGTCCTTGTTGAACCTCATCAGATTTATTTTGGTCCAATCCTCTAATTTGTCTAGGTCCCTCTGTATCCTATCCCTACCCTCCACCGTATCTACCTCTCCTCCCAGTTTAGTGTCATCTGCAAACTTGCTGAGGGTGCAATCCACACCATCCTTCAGATCATCAATGAAGATATTGAACAAAACCGGCCCGAGGACCGATCCTTGGGGCACTCCACTTGATACCGGCTGCCATCTAAACATGGAGCCATTGATCGCTACCTGTTGAGCCCGACAATCTAGCCAGCTTTCTATCCACCTTATAGTCCATTCATCCAGCTCATACTTCTTTAACTTATAGATCCATCAATGGCTATTAGCCAGGATGGGCAGGGATGGTGTTCCTAGCCTGTTTGGCAGAAGCTGGGAATGGGCGACAGGGCATGGATCACTTGATGATTACCTGTTGTGTTCATTTCCTGTGGGGCACCTGGCATTGGCCACTGTTGGAAGACAGGATACTAGGCTAGATGGACCTTTGGTCTGACCCAGTTCGGCCATTCTTATGTTCTTATAAAACAAGTTTATTAACTACAGAAAGATTTTAAGTGATTATAAATGATAGCAAACAGATCAAATCAGATTACCTAGCAAATAAACAAAACTGCAAACTAAGCCTAAATTACCAGATAGATAGGATTTGAATTAGCAATATCTCACCCTGACGGATGATACAAGCAGGCTTGCAGATTCTTAAGGCACAAGCTGCATCTGCCTTGCAGCTTGGGTTCCCCTTCCACGATCCCAGTCCTTTGTCTTCCTGAGCTTCTTTCAGGTGTTGAGTTGTGCGGGAGTGAAGACAAATCATGATGTCACTCCCCACTTTATATAGTCTCTCCATATGGAGGGAAGCCTTTGTTTCAAGCTAAGTTCCAGGCCCTGTTCGTGGAAAAATGCAGGTACCAAAATGGAATTTAGTGTCATGTAGTCCGCTCACATGACGTTGCATGTCTTGCTGAGTCATAGCAGCCATTACTCATAGGCTGGCTAAAATGTTCCCTGTTGAGTACAAACCTTTTCCATGGTCCATTGTCTTTGCTGATGAGCTATTAGCACTGTCTAGCTTCTTCACTGTTGTACCCAAAAGGCTAGTTGTGGGTGTTATCCAGAGTAAGCACATTTGAAATACAGACACATAGTTAACATTAATAACTTCAGATACAAAATGGTACGTGCATACAAACAGAATAATCGTACTCAGCAAATCATAACATTTCCATAGACACCTCACATGACATATTTTGTACAAGATGCATCATGTCATAATCATATCCTAATGATACCACTATGATGAATATGGGGTACTGTGTCACATTTGTATCCCATGCTTCCTCTGCTGAGGCGTCCATGAGTGCCGAAGAGCTCCAGGGAGAAACTATGTTGTTGTGAGCCCCCGTCAGCATGGAGGCAAGTGCTTCCCAGCCCCCAGGAGCCAGTGGGCTTGGATGCCCTGGCCCAGGGAGGTGGGGTTGGAACATTCCTCCCAGAGGCAATACATGGGATGGTCACGTGCCCTCCCACTTTACATTGTGTCCCCCACCCCCTGCCCCAGTATCAGCAGGTACGTTATCTCTGCAGTAGACTGTGTAAATGTGAGTCCTCCAGGGTCACAGAGATGAACCAAGAGACTGTATAGAGAAGAGTCATCCAAGCTCTCTCATACACAGATAACTGAAGCTAGGGAAGCCCGTTTTCCTCATTCCCAGTGGCTATGTGTTCTGTACTCTAAGTGTAAGTGCTATAATTTGGGTGAAGAAAAATCTTTTTTTCACACATATCGGAAGTTGGAAACGTGCTTTAAATGCATGGCCTTAATCATGGAGTTGCTCCTGACAGCTACAGAATCATTACTTTGTTTGTTTTGTATATTTAGATTTGAAACTCTTTTCCTTAGGAGCTGTCTCTCATGACATGTATGTAGAATACAATACCAAGCACAATAGGGCCTTACTCTTGGGTGTAGCCTCTATCTGCTATTAAAAATAATCCTGGTATCAATAGGTCCAATTACTGTGTAGTCAGACAAGAATGAAATGGGGAAAGTTGTAGTATGAGAAACAGGCCAAGTATCAGCCGAGAGAAACTCCCCATCCTAGGGATCTAAATTACCAATCCTGCAACATCTTACATGTATTTCACTGTACTACTGCCAAAGGCCCCATTGATTTCAATGGGCTTGAGCTAGAATGAGGCAGAGGGTAAGGTTATAACAGGGGTCTTGAGCTGAAATCCATTCCAGAGATCAGACTCTCTCTCTCTCTCTCTCTGTATATTTCCTGCTAACACGCTTAGAGGCCAGTGGTCTGACTCTCCTCTCACAACAACTTCACACTATTGTAGACAGTTTAAGGGGTTCCAATGGGATTACTTCTGGTTTACACCAGAATGAGGGAGAGAATGACCCTGTGAACCCAGTCATATTACTACTGATTTGTGCTGGGGTCAGGGAGAGGGGGACAAGATTTCAGCAAGTTTTAGCTCAAAGGGAAGTTTGACTAGCCTATGACAGGGCAAGGATGAGGTTGTATGAGTGACCTCACTGTGCATTTCCATCCCACACCATGTTTGTATTGTTTTTAACTTTAACCTTAACTCTGGAGTTGGTAGTCATTTAATGCAAAACAAAGGACACAGAGTGGGAGAAAAAAATTCTACTTTATTATTTCAAAGGAGGAACAAAGACAGACTCCCTTCCCCACCCACAGTCCAGCTCGGCACATTTCAGTCCCAGCGCAGCACATTACTGCACCCGACTCCCTCATGCACCAGCAACATTTATAAACTAGTAGAAAAGTGTAAAGAAGCCATGAGAGATGCGGGGACCCAGTCACAAAAGCAAACAATCCAAAAGCAGGAAACCCAAAAAGCTGAGGTTGGAGGGATGCAGGGTGGGGTGAGTGGGGCAGAGACAGCCTCTCTCGTCCCAACACAGGACACTTCAGTAGATTCAGTGGGGAGGGATGATGTTAAGGGCTTATTCCTTCACCCACTCACTTCCCTGGTCCTGATCACATGAACAGAGAGCAACAATACCCGAAGTCCAAAGGTGCAAACAATTCAATGTTTATTGGGGTGAACTTCCAGCAAGCAATGATTCCAATTTCCTTCCTTAGTGTCCCCCTTCCCAGCTCTGACACCACAGAACCTTGCCTGTGTCCCTGTTCCCATTCTCCCCTTTTGCAAAACATGATTCCAATTTCCTCCCCCTTAGCAAAACATGATTCCAATTTCCCCACCCCCATTCCGTTCCCATTCCCATTCCCCCCCTTACTTCCTGATTGACTGCAGACTATATAATAAAACTTGAGTTCTGCTTAGCTATACCTTAACCAATCATTTTACTGAAATTTAACTAACCAATCCTAACATATTGTATCATGATTATTTAACCAATTATATCCTACCACCTTAATTAGTTTACACCCAGCAAAATTAATTTTACAGCAGACAGAGACCATGCAAATAAACAATAGCAAAGTGGGAACTATAATGACAAAACAATACAGAAGTGAGGATTTCACAACTACATCTATAAAGACATAAGGGTTTCCCAGCTGTGTCTATTGATAAGTGAGTTCTTAACGAACAGAAATCTATCAAACTAAACTTCCTTTTACATCCTCTAGGCTCTTCCTTTTCTCTGGAGGTGATAGATCAGATCACCTTTCTAACAGCCCCAAATTGCCTTATTTCAGTGTGACTGGTTTGGAGTGTGAGGAGGTGACCGTTCGCTTCCCAGCTTATGGCTGCCTCTGTTGCTTAGCCAAAGGCCTTAGCCTAAGAACAGGGCCTCAGACTGTCACAGTAAGAGAAGGCCCTTACACCAGCAGACAGTGATTTTGATTCTTTCTTTTATACCTCTGTAACTAGCTAAGTGATAAGAATACACCTAAATTCTTAGCGTATAGGCCTTTACAGACAGGCCTGAATATCTACATCCTAACAGATGACCCGCCAGGTTTAGGGCTCCTGGTATCTCTCTGGCCTCAATGATTGGGGTCAGCCTGGCTTCAAGGCTGGCCAGGTCTGTTGACATCCCCAGCTCACTTCTTGCCTGCACCAACCTTCATCATTTCAGCAATCGGGAGAGACTCTCCTCCTGCCCCAATCATTCTTTGTGGGGTGTCATTCATGACCCTTTAGAGTTCAGGGGCAGCTTCACACAACACTCATAGACCTATTCTTATCTCTCTCTGGCTCTGATGCAGGGAGTTCACAGTTCTGAGCCTCAGTTGTCTGGCTCTGAAGAGCAAACCCAGCAGCTTCCTAGCTCGGATCCCCCACCTCCCACCCTCTCCCCCTCCTGACTGTTTCTCACATCACTGCAGGGATCAGGCAATAACTTCTTTCCCTGTTTCAATCTGTGAATCTTGCTCTCACCTTCAGTTTTTGTTCAGAGATATTGATCATTGTCATTGTTCCAACACACACAAGATCTCATGACAAAGGGTTAAACAGGTTAAAATAATAATTTTTTTAAAAAAAGGCTTCTCTGGCAATGATCATTTGTCTCATGAAGTCTTCAACAAATCTGAGCTACTTCATGTCAAATTAAACTAATATTTAAGTATGTGACCAAACGGCCTTCACAAAGAGAGTAAAACCCACAATACATGTTGGGCTATAAAACACTTTCATATTCATAAACTGAAATCTCAGAGACTCTTTTAAGACTCAAAATCAGGAAAATAAATGTACCTATTCTTCCGAAGTGGCTAAACCTGCTTTACATCTCACCTCATTATTTGGGTGTATTAGTTACAAAAGGCTAAAGGAAAGAGAAAGAAAAACAAAAAAAACACCCAAACTTCCCATCTACAAATGATCTGGATTAGCCTAGAAAAAAAACGGAAGCAATTTTATCAATAGATGGAAACAGGGCTATAAGATTGAACAGGTCAAATTGTGCTTTGAGGGTCATTGGGATTTCCCTGTCAACTCCCAGGTCTGTGACACTTTCTTCTCCAGCCTTCAGGAGTCTGATTTAGGATCATAGAAATCAAACTGTGATTCCTAAGCATGGTGAGCCAAGGCCACTGTGGTAAGTGACCCTTTGGGATATGGAGGGGTAGAATGGGGAGAGGAGAAAACTCTCTATTGCTTGGACAGAGGTTACTGTGTCAAGGGTGGAGTGTGATAGTGATGAGGGAAGGAGGGAATCCCTGCAACTCACCCCATCACCCTCGAATAGCACAGAAGCCAGAACAACATTTACTGTCACTGCTCCGATTTTTTAGCATCTAGTTAATTCTGGTCCATAAGTTAGAAAATGTACAAACAATAAATGGTTTTCACCTCGGCCTGAACTAATGTGAGAATTTCTGAGAATGAGACAATCTGGCCCCAAAAGGGGAACTCTGAGACTGGCCATCACTCTGCTAACAGGGGGATAAGATGCTCAGGGTCAGTTTATACTAGGAATCTGATGGAGGGTCACAGAGATGCACTGGCTAATCCCAACCACATTTCCTACCATAAAGAGAACCTCAGAGGCTGATGCTGTGGGGGAAGAGGTGGGTTCTCTGGGCCTCCTACAAAAGGCCCTGTGGAAATTAGTCCCCTGTGCTCTCCCTCTCTTCTTAACCCTCAAACTTCGATAGCCCCACCACCCAGCTTGCTCTGCTTCCTAGTTCCAGAAGCTCCAAACATTTAATCCTCAATTTCTTGCACAAAATGATCCTCCTGGTCCCTCAATATTTGATCCCACAGATCCCAGTACCCTGCAGGATTTGGGGAAGGAAGGAGTTGTCAAGTGGAGTGCCCCAGGGGTCGGTCCTGAGGCCCGTTTTGTTCAATATCTTCATAAATGATCTGGAGGATGGTGTGGATTGCACTCTCAGCAAATTTGCGGATGATACTAAACTGGGAGGAGTGGTAGATACGCTGGAGGGGAGGGATAGGATACAGAAGGACCTAGACAAATTGGAAGATTGGGCCAAAAGAAATCTAATGAGGTTCAATAAGGATAAGTGCAGGGTCCTGCACTTAGGATGGAAGAATCCAATGCACCGCTACAGACTAGGGACCGAATGGCTCGGCAGCAGTTCTGCGGAAAAGGACCTAGGGGTGACAGTGGACGAGAAGCTGGATATGAGTCAGCAGTGTGCCCTTGTTGCCAAGAAGGCCAATGGCATTTTGGGATGTATAAGTAGGGGCATAGCGAGCAGATCGAGGGACGTGATCGTTCCCCTCTATTCGACACTGGTGAGGCCTCATCTGGAGTACTGTGTCCAGTTTTGGGCCCCACACTACAAGAAGGATGTGGATAAATTGGAAAGAGTACAGCGAAGGGCAACAAAAATGATTAGGGGTCTAGAGCACATGACTTATGAGGAGAGGCTGAGGGAGCTGGGATTGTTTAGTCTGCAGAAGAGAAGAATGAGGGGGGATTTGATAGCTGCTTTCAACTACCTGAAAGGGGGTTTCAAAGAGGATGGCTCTAGACTGTTCTCAATGGTAGCAGATGACAGAACAAGGAGTAATGGTCTCAAGTTGCAATGGGGGAGGTTTAGATTGGATATTAGGAAAAACTTTTTCACTAAGAGGGTGGTGAAACACTGGAATGCGTTACCTAGGGAGGTGGTAGAATCTCCTTCCTTAGAGGTTTTTAAGGTCAGGCTTGACAAAGCCCTGGCTAGGATGATTTAACTGGGACTTGGTCCTGCTTTGAGCAGGGGGTTGGACTAGATGACCTTCTGGGGTCCCTTCCAACCCTGATATTCTATGATTCTATGATTCTATGAGTTACTAGCCTTTCTGGACACCCCCGTTCCAGGGAACAGCTTCAGGTAATTGGAGTAACCCAGCCCAGGGGATGGTGGAAGATGCGGGGGTGGGACAGGTGTCTAGACAGAAGGTAGGGCCAAGCCCAAGTGTCCTTCTCTTAATCTCCATGGAAGGGGGATCCCATCTGGAAAGGATGGGAGAGGGGGAAACTTCAGCCAGGCCGAGGGAGCGCCTGGGAAAGTTTTTCTCTCTTCCTTCCCCCACCTGTGGCCCATTTGCTCAGCAACCAAGGCTGCAGCAGGGAGGTGGGGCTGATTGGGGCTTCCCATCCTCTGCCTTGGGTTTGCTTAGACCAGTCTAATATGGTGTTAGCTACACCTGGAGCATTTTCCACCCTGGGAACATCTCAGAGATTTCTTCCCTGTGTGGATTTGCTGATGCCTGATACTATGGGAGCAACCAATGGACGCTTCCCCCACTTTCAAGGTCTCTCTGTTACGTGGTTCACTGATGTGTGAACTCAGATTGAATCTTTTCCCACAGTCAAGCTATTTCTAGGGTCTCACCCTTGTGGATTCTCTGATGTTTAGTAAGCTCTGAGCTCCTACTGAAGCTTTTACCGCAGTCAAGGCACTTATGAAGGTTATAGCCTGTGTGGATTCTTTGATGTATAATAAGGTTTGATCGCTGATTGAAACTTTTCCCACACTCCAAGCATTTATGGGGGCTCTCTCCTGTGTGGATTGCCTGATGTCTAATAAGGTTTGTTCTCTCAGTGAAACGTTTCCCACAGTGGAGGCATTTATCAGGTTTATCTCCAGTATGAATTTTCTGGTGTCTAATAAGGTGTGAGCTCTGAATGAAACTTTTCCCACACTCAAGGCATTTATAGGGTCTCTCCTCCGTGTGGGTCCTCCAATGTCTAGTGAGGTATGAGCTGTGGCTAAAGTTTTTCCCACACACCAAGCACTTATGGGGTCTCTCTCCAGTGTGGGTTGTCTGATGTATAACAAGGCTTGATTTCTGAATGAAACATTTCCCACAGTCCGGGCATTTATATGGCCTTTCTCCCGTGTGGATTCTCTGATGTTTAGTAAGATTTGATTTGTGACTGAAACTTTTTCCACAGTCCAAACATTTATAGGGCTTCTCTGCTGTGTGGATTCTCTGATGCACAATAAGGCCTGAATTGTAAGCAAAACTTTTCCCACAATCCAAGCATTTATGTGGTTTCTCTCCTGTGTGTATTGTCTGATGTGAAATAAGGTTTGTTCTCTGAATGAAACTTTTCCCACAGTCCAAGCACTTATGAGGTCTCTCTCCTGTGTGGATTGCTTGATGTGTAACAAGAGCTGATCTCTGTGTGAAACTTTTCCCACACTCCAAGCATCTATGGGGGCTCTCTCCTGTGTGGATTACCTGATGTCTAATAAGGTTTGGTCTCTCAATGAAACTTTTCCTACAGTGGAGGCATTGATGAAGTTTATCTCCAGTATGAATTCTCTGATGTCTACTAAGGTGCGAGCTCCGAATGAAACTTTTCCCACACTCGAGACATTTATAGGGTCTCTCTCCCAGGTGGGTCCCCCAATGTCTAATGAGGTATGAGCTGTGGCTAAAGCTTTTCCCACAGTCTAAGCACCTATGGGGTCTTTCTCCAGTGTGAGTTGTCTGATGTGTAACAAGACTTGACTTCTGAATGAAACATTTCCCACAGTCTGGGCATTTATATGGTCTTTCTCCCGTGTGGATTCTCCGATGTTTAGTAAGGTTTGAGCTGTTACTGAAGCTTTTCCCACAGTCCAAGCATATATAGGGTCTCTCTCCAGTGTGGGTCCTCCAATGTGCAGTGAGGTATGAGCTGTGGCTAAAGCTCTTCCCACACTCAAAGCATTTATGGGGTTTCCCTCCCATATGGATTGTCTGATGTGTAAGAAGGTGTGATCTCAGAATATATTGTTTCCCACATTTGAGGCACTGATTGGGTTTCTCTTTCTTGTGATTTGTCTGCTGGGCTGTGGTTTCCTCAGGATCCTTGCATTCTCCCACATATTTAATAGATTCAGGCACTTTCTTGGTAGGCTGGTTTCTGAATAGCCTCTCTGACCAGTGCTGATTTCCAGAGGCTTTTCCTTGTTCCAAGCACTGTGAGAAATTCCCTTCAGCTCTTCTCCCAAAGGTCCCCTGTGGTTCCACTTTCCCAGGAAATTCCTGATGTTGATTCTCCTCCTCTTTCTCACTCTCTTGCTCATCACCTGCTGGGAGAAAGAGAGACAATCCGGGCAGGAGTCATTGTCTATGGTGGGGAGAAAGAGGAATAGCACAAAGGGAAAATCCAACACAATACATTTTCAAAGACTGAACAATTGGATTCTGCCTCCACATCCCATCCAAACACTCACAGGGAAGGAAATGCCTGCAGCTAGCAGAACGGATGGAAAGCCATGAATGATATATATTGACTACAGCCCTGACCTGGATGAGATGAGGCAGAACTGAGGTGTTTGCTGACACCACATTTTTGGGATTCTCAACGTTTTTCCTCAATCGCCAGATGGTTTCTGTGTTAGTTTCACCAACTCCTTACCTATGTGGGTATCTCTCAGAATCTCCCTTTCCTGGCAGGTCTGGAGATCGGGTACCCACGGCTCTTCCCATCGTTCCAGCCGGGTGATGAGGTCAGGTTTGGGAATGGGAAATCCTGCTCAGGGGGTGAAAAGAGATAAGATCAGGTTGCATGGAGGATAGGGAGAGTATTTATCACGAAGGACATTCCAGGAATTGAACCTGTGCCCATGCTGTGCTGGGGGAACATGGAATCCAAGAGGACGGGAACATGGTCATTGAACCCCCTTGGGAGAGGCAAATGTCTGGGGAGGTGAGAGGAATTGTTACACCCTCAATAGGAGTTTGCAGGATCTGTGCACTCTGCAGGCCTTGCTGACAAACACACAGATCTAGAGTTAAACCCCTGTCTATTTCTAAACTTGCAGCGCCCAGACCCCTCTTCATGGCTGGAGCTAGTCCAAGAAAGGCGGTGAAGAGGGTGTGATACTGCACCGCATATTCTTCATAGTGATATTATTATGATATAATTATAGCATAATTATTATTCCTTTTTTGCAAGATGGATCATGTAAGATGTCATTGGAAAAGTTATGATTTGCTGAGTATGAATATCCAATTTGTATGCATGTATTATTTTTGTATCTGAAGTATTGATTATTGACTAGGGATCTGTAATTCAAATGGGCTTGCTCTGGAAAACACCCACAGCCAGCCTTTCAGGTACAACAATGAAGAAGCCACGCGGGACTGATGGTCCATCAGCAAAGACAATGGACCATGGAATAGCTTAACTTTCCTGTGGGTGTTTTGGCCAGCCAGTAAGCAATGGCTGCTATAACTCTACAAGGACATGTGACCAGACCACGTGTCTCTGTACTCCATCTTGGGATGTCAGTATATTTCCACAAACCAGTCTGGGAACCAAGTTTTGAAACAAAGGGTTTCCACCATATGCTAAAGCTATATAAGACAAGGAGTGAATTCATCTGTTGTTCTGCACTCCCCATACAAGAAGACTCCTGGAAACACCTAAGGAACAAAGACTGAACTGGGGGAAGTGCTGGATCCAGGCTAAAGGGATTTCTAGCCAGTGTATGAAGACCTGAGAAACAAGCTGTACAGCTAATGCAGCTTGTGCCTTAAGAATCTACAAGTCTGCCTGTACCATCACTTAGGGTGAGAATCTGCTAATTCATATCCATAGGTAGCGAGTTATATGGGCCCGTTGTGCCCATGTTCCATCAATATTCATGATGGTGGGCCCGGCTCCACCAATGTTTGGGCCCCAGGCCTTGTGCTTTGAGGCGCCCCACACCATGGGTCAGCAACATGGGGCACTCTCATCTCACTCTCCCCTGCCTCGCCACAAGCAGCTCCCCCCGTCCCCTGTGCAGAGAGTCTCAGCAGAGGCAGGGCAGCTCCACACGCTGCCTCCGTCCCCCTTCTTCCCCCAGAGCTGACCTGGCCAACAGGAGCTGCGGGGGGCGGTGCCAGAGCTGCCTGGCTGCACCTCCACAGCAGGGAGGCAGAGAGAGCCGCAGGCAGCGACTCTTAGCCCTGGGCAGAGAGAGAGCAGCAGGAGTCTGTCACTGTCAGACAGACACAGCTGGGGGGTTTTGGGGACAGACAGATGGAGCCAGCGCAGGGGAAAGGAGCAGCGATGGGCACCCCGGGGTTGGCATAAAATACAGAGTACAGAGGGGGTTTCCTGGGAGGGCTATAGCAACCCCACCTCCGCAGAGCAGACACAGGCTGCAGTGACTCCATCCATCACTCCTCCCCTCCCCACAGAGACCCACACAACCCTGTGCCCCCCCCAAAGACCCCCACCAGCCCCATGCCCCTGTCACCCCTCTCCAGAGAGCCCCTCTTTGTGCCAGACACTCCCCTCCCCCACTGCCTCCCCTGCTCCCTACAACCTCCTCCTTTGCCTTCCTCCTCCCCCGCAGCTCATAGACTCCTAGCCTATTGGCCACCGCAGCCAATGGGAGCTGCACCTGAGGCAGGGTGCCTGTTTGCAGATGCAGACCTGCCTGGCCATGCTCGTTGCTGCTGGTGCCAGACCCCCTGCTAGCTCCCCAGGCTGCCTGGACCCTGCGTCCCCCCGAAGTACGGGGCCCTCCAAAGCACAGGGCGCGGGGCAATTGCCTATGGACAGGCGGTCCATCCTATGGACAGGACGGCTCTGCTTGGGCACCACCAAAAATTATACAAACCTGGCACCCATGTTCCTAGCCAACGTATTTAGTATATTAAGCTTAGTTTGTGTTTTGTTTATTTGCTAGGTAATCTGCTTTGATCTGTTTGCTATCACATATAATCACTTAAAATCTATCTTTTGTAGTTAATAAACTTGTTTTATGTTTTAATCTAAACCCAGTGTGCCTTTAAGTGAAGTGTCTCGGGAAAAAAATCTCAGCTTGATTTAACACAAGTTTGTTGCATTTCCTCCCCACACTGAGTGGGGAGGCGAGCTCTATGACCTTATGTTGTACAATTCCCTGTGCAGCGCAATATGGTATCATTTTGGGTTCATAGTCCAGAGGGGGTGCATGTCTGGGGAGCTGGGAGTTATCCTGGTTGTAGCATTTCTGTTATTGGTTCATGCAGGGGCTGGACAGAGAGCCTGCATGAAACTGCAGCGGCATGTGTCCCTGCCTGTGTGGATGCTGGTGGAAGTGTGGGACCGGGAGTGGGTCTACAACTTGTCACATTAGCACAGTGTGAGAGGGAGCCCAGGCCTTATGGGTCAGAGGGCTCAGTGGTACCCCAGTTGCAGATGGCAACCCGGGGGGGAACCAGTCACACAGGAATTTTGTGTGTGCCTGAGAAATAATACAGACAGAACAATACATGGCTTCTGCCCCCTTGAAAGCTGGAGGGGTAGGGATGAGATAGAATGTCCATTAGGTTTTGACACCCTTATCTCATAGCAGCTGTGGATTTTAGGGTTCGTTCACCTCCAGTCTATCTCACCAAAGATGCACCTGACAGATTTGGAAATGCAAGACCCCACGGCTTCTAATAACAGAGAGGCCAGGAAAGCCTTACCCAATGAGGTCACATTCTCGTAATTCTCCTCCATGACTTCCCTATACAGGGCTCTCTGACTGGGGTCCAGCAGGGTCCCCTGCCCCTCAGTGAAATACACAGCCACATCCTCGAAAGTCACCAGCATCTGAAACAACAAATGTTCCTTACTCAGCACCTGCTGCCACAGCCACAATCCCACTATTCATGGGAAGAAAGCAAGCTAGCTCACGGGGGGAGAGGGGGGAGGAACAGATTGAGCAGGATGGGGGTGAGATTCTGCTAAAGCAGCCAGAAAGCTTCAGGGATTGGCAAGAAAGTGAAAGCTCCGTATCCCTCCCAGCAGACAGAGGAGGGCAGAGTCTTCTAATTTATCATAAACCTACGAGGCACAGGCTGATGTGGGAAGCAGAGCTCTGGGTAGGGGACAGGAACAGGAATCCCAGCACCTTTCCTTTGTATTCCCCCGCAGTCTCTGCCTAGTGGGTTCAAGCTCCAGAACTCTGGTCTGTTTTCCCAGCCCTGTCTGGTGGGAGGAAGGGATGTTCCTGTTTTAGAAATGGGGGAATGTTCACCTCCCAATGGGCCTGTTCATAAATCAAGCCTTAGCCTGATCAAGTCCCAGTGGGTTTTTCAGACCCTGTCCTCCTCTCTACCTGACCCTGTGTATTCTTTTTTGGCCTTCCTAATTATATTTTTACACTTCATTTGCCAGAGTTCATACTCCTTTCTATTTTCCTCAATAGGATTTAACTTCCACTTTTTAAAGGATGTCTTTTTGCCTCTCACTTCTTCTTTTACTTTGTTGTTTAGCCATGGTGGCACTTTTTATTGTGTCTTTTAAATTTGGGGTGCATTTAAGTTGAGCCTCTATTATGGTTTCTTTTAAAAGGTTTCAATGCAGCTTTCAGAGATTTGACTTGTGGCACGTACCTTTTATTTCTGTTTAACTAACTTCCTCATTTTTTGTATAGTTCCCCTTTTTGAAATTAAATGCTATCATGTTGGGCTGCTTGTGGTGTTTTCCCCCGCACAGAGATGTTAAATTTAATTATAGTCACTATTACTAAGACGTCCAGCTATATTCACCTCTTGGACCAGATCCTCTGCTCCACTGAGGACTGTATCAAGAATTGCCTCTCCTCTTCTGGGTTCCAGGACTAGCTGCTCCAAGAATTTAGTTATTTAAGGTGTCAAAAAACTTTATCTCTGAATCCCGTCCTGAGGTGACATGTACCCAGTCAATATGGGGATAGTTGAAATCCCCCATTATTATTGCATCCGATGAAGTGAGCTATAGCTCACAAAAGCTTATGCTCCAATAAATTTGTTAGTCTCTAAGGTGCCACAAGTACTCCTTTTCTTTTGCGAATACAAACTAACACAGCTGCTACTCTGAAACCTGTCATTATTATTGAGTTTTTTATGTTTATAACCTCTCTTATCTCCCTGAGCGTTTCACAGTCACTATCACCATCCTGGTCAGGTGGTCCCTACTGCTATATTCGTGTTATTCAAGTATGGAATTACTAGATTCTATGGTACAGTTTAGTTCATTTAAGATTTTTACTTCATTTGATTCTACGCTTTCTTTCACATATAATGCCACTCCCCCACTAGCACAACCTGTTCTGATCTTCCGATATATTTTGTACCCTGGTATTACTGTGTCCCATTGATTATCCTCATTCCACCAAGTTTCTGTGATACCTACTATATCAATATCCTCATTTAATACCAGACACTCAAGTTCACCCATCTTATTATTGAGACTTCTAGCGTTTGCATATAAACACTTAAAATAATTGTCACTTTCTAGCTGTCTGCCATGATATGGTGTAATTGAATGGGACTTTTTTTCATTTGACTGGATCCTTCCCATATTGTACCATCTTCCATCCTCTCCTCCTTACTAGGATATAGGGAAACTCTATTAATAGATCCTCCCCTAAATGATGTCTCTGTCTGAACCACGTGCTCCTCCGCACCTGTCAGCTTTCCCCCAGCTCTTGGTTTAAAAACTGCTCTATGACTTTTTTAATTGTAAGTGCCAGCAATCTGGTTCCATTTTGGTTTAGGTGGAGCCCATCCTTCCTGTATAGGCTCCCCCTTTCCCAAAAGGTCCCCCATTTCCTAATAAATCTAAACCCCTCCTCCCTACACCATCGTCTCATCCACATATTGAGACCCTGCAGTTCTGCCTGTCTAACTGGCCCTGTGCATGGAAATGGAAGCATTTCAGAGAACACTACTATGGAAGTCCTGGACTTCAATCTCTTACCTAGCAGCCTGAATTTGGCATCCAGGACCTTTCTCCTATCCTTCCCTATGTAATTGGTACCTACATGTACCACCACCACCGGCTCCTCCCCGCAACTACACATTAGTTTGTCTAGATGTCTTGAGAGAGACAAGGTGGGCAAGGTAATATATTTATTGGACCAACTTCTGCTGGGGAAAGAGATACTCATTTGAGCTACACAGAGCTCTTCTTCAGGTCTGGGAAATGTACTCAGAGTGTCACAGCTAAATACAAAATGCAACAGATTGTTTAGCATTAGTAGGTAACACATATTTCAAGAGACCATTCAAGGTGAAATTGGTCCAATAAAAGATATTATCTCACCCACCTTGTATCTTTAATATCCTGGGAATGACACAGCTTCAGTAACACTGTATTACATCTGAAATGGCAGAACTACTAACTGTGGTATGTAATATTTTGCTAAAATCAGCATCTGTACCAGAAGACTGGACGATACCCAACGTAATCTCCAGAGGCAATCCTGGCAATTACAGGCCAGTAAGACTAACTTCAGTACCAGACAAATTGGTTGAATCTATAGGAAAGAACAGAAATATCAGAAACATAAATAAACAGTATATGCTGGAGAACAGTCAACATAGCTTCTTCAGGCCAGAGAGAGGCAGACACTAGCCTCTTCTCCCTCTGGTGGCAGCAGTTGATAACTGAGTACCCCACTCTCCTCCAGCAGTCCCAGGCAGACGCTGTTCTCATTAGCTCACGCGGATCTACCCCTGCTGTTCTGGGGGCGATTCTGAGCCCTGAATCCTGCTCAGAAATCCAAGAGGGGCCCTGGTCCATCCTGCCACCCCAGACGGTCCCAGTCAGGAGCCAGAGCCCAGAAATCGTGTGTTTGGCTTAAGAAAGTAGCGAAAGATTGTGTCTGTTGGGGGCCAGTTCTGTGGGGATATTTGCCTTGTAACTTTGGAGCCCTCAGGGGTTAGTCCCCTGCTCCCCCCGCCAGCGTGACCATTTCCTCTGAAAACAAAATCCCCAGCTGGCTGATGGGTAGGGCAGCCCCCCCCCCCCCTGCACTATGCGGTGGGGGAGCTGCCATTGTATCTCTCACGATCGCTCTCCTTTATCACTAGCCTCTCTCCCCATTCCCAAGCCAGTCTCCGCTTGCACCGCCATTCTCCCTCCAGGCCCCCCAAGTCTCAGCCCCCCACACACTTTTTCCCCCTCTCACTGCCCCCCTCCCGGCACCATTTTCCTTCTATCCCACCCCTGTTCCCACCCGCTCCAGGATCCTCCCCCCCCACCCCCACGGTTCTCCGGCATTGCCTCATCCTCCCTGCAACGCAACCACTGCCCCCTACCCCCATCCCGCCCCCTGCATCCCTGCTCAGCCCCCTCCTACCCGTCACACATCCCATTTCATGCCTCAATCCCCTCCGCCCCACTTCAGCCCCCTTCCGGGTCCCACCCCCCTTTATCCTCCCACGTGTCGCTGTCCCAGCCCTCCCCACGGCGCGCGCTGGCTGCACCCGCCCTGCAAGCACTGGGGGCTGGCGGCAGCTTTCCCGGGCCCAGGGCAGGGGATCGCAGCCAGCTCCGCTGGGAGCAGCCTGGGGCCAAACCCTCCCCTGCAGCCAGGCTGGCACCGGGAGGCACCGCTCCCTGGGGGGATGGGCAGGTCTCTCTTACCTTCCCTCCGAGCGGGGCTCCCCTGGGAGCAGGGGCTGGGGCCCGGGATGGGGGGTCCTGGCCAGGCTGGGGTCTCTGCACCGGGAGAGGCTCCTGGGGAGCAGCGGGAATGTTACTGCTGGAGATTCCCCTCTCCCGGCTGCAGCCAGGGCTCCGGGGTCCCCAGCAGCCGCCGCCGGGGGTTCAGGGATCTTGCAAGGAGCGCGGGCTCCTCACAACGCCCCAGAGTCACTGCAGCGAGAGCGATTCACTTCCTGCTGCCCGGACTGAGTGACCCCAGCGATCGCTCCCAGAGCCGCATCCCAGCTGCTCCTGGGTCCTAGCGATCAAGGGATTGCCCTGCAGCCCCCTGCCCCAGACCCTGCCTCTTGGGGGCCCCACATCCCCTGGGCATGGGCAGCTTCTCTCAGCATTAAGGGGGCATCAGGCATAGAAGCCACTGTGTCAATGGGCAGAAAGGAGATGTGCAGATCCCAGGATGGGGGGAGAAAGGGCATTTCTATGGAGATTGGGCATTGTTCCACAGAGTCCCCAGTATTAACAGGGACACACATGAGTCCTGGTCCTTGACAGGCTGCCCAGAACCGGGATCAGCAGGAGACACGGTTCTCGGTGACACTGACTGTGTGTGTGAGTCACTCTGATCATAGACTGGCACAAAGAGCAGTTTGTCAGAGACGGTCTCTTGTCTGCACATCAAGCTCACTAGCTACTAGCCCTGGGCCGGAGCTACAAGCTCTGCTCCTCTATCTTGGGCCATGTAGCTGTCAGTGCTTTCCAGGTTCCTCTGGTTATTCGCAGGGCTGGATTAACCCATCACTGGGCACTAGTCAATACCCGGCCATTTCTGTCCCCTGCCAGTCCCCCTCTGCCCCTCTCCTGGCTGACTCCCCCCTGTGGGCATTGACAGCAGCTGCCCATGCTGTACCTGAATGTTGGCGGTGAAGCACCAGCTGGTCGGGTTCCAGAGCTGGTGCTCTGAGCACTCTGGATAGGCCCGAATGTCCCACATTGGCTGCAAGAGGGGGAGGGAGGGGAGCCTCTGGGGTCAAAATTGAGCCAGTGGCATTGTGCCATGGAGTTAAAACACCAAATTTAACCTCCCCCTGCCTGAAATGGGACATGGGCCTGAGACAAAGCAGAGTGGGCAGGGGGGCAGCCACATGAGAGGCAGGCCAGGGAAACCATAGTGTGAGGCACGTGCTGGTGCTTAGGTATGAAATCGGGATCTGTGCGCCTAGCCTGAGCCAGTGGGAGCATGCCCAGCACCAGATTTGTAGGCATTTGGATGATTTAAATGACAGAAATTTAGGTGCATCGGATCTTTAGACACCATCAGAGTTAGGCAACAGCTGAGTGGCTGGGGGAGTTGGGGGGCAGTTGAGGATCGCTGTCACCTAAATGTCAGATTCAGGTACCTAAAGTGAAAGTAGCAGCTAGGGACCTAAACCTTTTTGTGCATCTAGCCCCTGGTGCCTAACCTGCTTTGGTAACCCCACTCGACCCCTATCTGCATCCTCAGGCACCTAATACCTTAAAAAATACAACCCTAAGTCATTTTGGGAAAGATGCTTTTGAAAAACTTACCCAAAAGCTAATGGGGTTTAAAAATCAGTTTAATATAATATGGGCCCATAAGCACTAAAATACCTTAATCAGAATAATATGGAGCTTTGAATGGTATCACTACAAGGCAGGGTCTGACAGTCAATGCTAAATGTCTGAACAGACCCAATGTTAATGATTATTGCTAAAGCCAGTAACAGATTGACTTTGCTCAGAAAATGTGTTCTGCACTCTAGGGGTAAGTGCTGTAATTCTGGGGGAGAACAATCTGTGTTTTTTACACTTAATAGAAAGTGAACGAAGTGCAGAGCCTCCTTCTCTCAGCAATCAGGAGATGCTGCCCCCTCCCCTCATCATTCCTATTGGGATGTCGCTCATAGCCCTTTAGATTTCAGGATTGCTCCTGATATTTACAAAATCATTATATAGGCTGATCTGCATGTTTAGACTGTAAACTCTTTCCCTAAGGAGCTGTCTCCCATGCTGTGTATATACAGTACCTAGCACAATACAGTTGTAGTCTTCTGTGGAGCATCTGGCTGCTGCTGTATTACAAATAATCATGATATTTACTGAGATACAATTATGTTGCAACCAGACAAGAATGAATTTGGATGAAAGTGTGATATAAGGAACAGGCTAAGTATCAACAGAGAGAGACTCCCAAACCTACCAATCTAAACTCCCAGTGTGGCAAGACCTTATTCACAGGTTTAATTTTACTACTCTTGAGTTGAAACCCAGCTCAGATACCAGAATCACTTTAGCCATATTATACATAAATTTGTGAGTATAGTGGCTGCAGTTGAGGCTATGATGGGGCAGAGGTGAGATTGTATGGGTGACCTCACTGTGCATTTCCATACCAGACCATGTTAGCATTGCTTTTACCGTTAATCTCCACTCTGAATCTGCTGGGTATTTAATGCAAGACAAACTGCACTTGGAAATGTAAAAAACTAAATTCTACTTTATTATTCCAAAGGACGAACAAAGACAGATTCCTTTCCCCACTCCCAGCCCAGCTCAGCTTGGTACTTTACATCCGCAACCCAGCACATTGCTGCACCCAAATCCCACATACATCAGCAAAAGAGCAACAGTTACAAACTGGTAGAAAAGTGCAGAAAATCCAGGAGAGATGCTGGGACCCAGTCATAAAGCAAACACTCCGAGAGCAGGGAATCCAAGGAGCTCAGATTAGAGTGTGGGGTTAGTGTGGGCAGACTGTTTGTCATCCCCACACAGGACACTGGTAGATGGGGAGGGGGTGACCAGCTGAGCTGTCAGGCTCCTCATCTCCCTCTGGCCTCTATGATGGGGATCAGCCTGGCTTCAAGGCTGGCTCAGAATTGTTGGCTTCCCCAACTTCCTTCTTGTCTCTGCCCACGCTCGTCCTTTCAGCAATCAGGAGACGCTGTCCCCTCCCCTCATATTTCATCTAGGGACATAATCTGTAGCCTTTAGATTTCAGGGATGGCTTCACCCAGGACTCACAGGGCAATTCCTGTGTCTCTCTGGCATTGGCACAGCAAGTTCACAGTTCTCAGCATCAGCTCTCTGGTTCTCAAGAGAAAAATGTGCAGTTTCCCAGCTCTGTTTCCCCACCCTCTCCCCCTCCTGACTGCATCTCACATCTCTGCAAGGATCAGAAAGTAACTCCATGACCTCTTCAGTCTCAGCCTCTCAGAGTGTGAATCTAGCACTCACCCTCAGTATTCATGCTGGGAAACATTGATAATTTTCATTGTTCAAACACACAAAAATCTCATGACAAAGGGTAAAGAAAGGTTAAAATAAAATAAAAAAGACTCTTCTGGCAAATGATCATTTGTTTCGTAAAGTCTTCAATAAAACTGTTCTACATCCTGTCAAACTAAATTAATATCAAACTATGTGACCAAACAGCCTTCAGGAAGAGAGAAAAGCCAACACTACAAGATGGGCTACGAAACACTTTAAGGTTCATAAAGTGAAATCCCACAGAATCATAACTCCCAAGAGACGGAAAACAAATGTATCCATTTTCCTCTGAACTGGCTAAACCTGCTGTACTCAGCACCTCCTCATTATTTGGTTTTGTCATTTACAAAAGTTTTAGCATTGTCCTAATACAAAAAATAAACAAAAACAAACCAAAGCTAAAATCTATCCATCTACAAATGTTCTGGCCTTGGCTGGAAAAAGCCAGAAGACACTTTACCAATAGATGGAAACAGGAATTTAAGGTCAGAAAGCTGAAACAGAGTTTTCTGGTTCATTTGAATTCCCCCTCCAAGTCTAGGACACTTTCATCTCTAGCTCTCATGAGTCTGAGTCAGGATCAAAAAAATCGAAGTGTGATTCCTAAGCATGGAGAGTAAAGAACATTGTGGCAAGTGCCATGATAGGAGGTGGAGGGTAGAATGGGGAGAGGATAAACTATCCAAGGCTGATACAGGCTGCTGTGTTGGGGTGGAGAGTGACAGTGAAGGGGGGAAGAGGGAATCCCTCCAACTCATCCCATCACCCTCAAATAACACAGAATCCAAACACTGCATCTTCCTATCCCTACTCCAGCAATTTTAGAATCTATTTAATTCTGGTCTCTAAGGGAGTCAATGTACAAAAAATAAATGTTTTTGGCATAACCTGGAGCAATGTGAGACTATGTGGAAATGAGGCAATCTCTCCCCAAAGGGGCAACTCAGTGACTCTAACAATCACTCTGCTAATGGGGGGATCAGAATATATAAAATGGTTGAGGTCCGTCTAGACTAGGAAAAATGGGGGAGGGTCAGGGGAGATTTGCTAGCTAATCCCAACCACTTTTCCCACCACAGAGAGACCCTCAGAAGCTGGTGCTGTGCCGGCAGAGGTGGGATCCCGAAGCCTTTACATCTCCCACAAAAGACCGTGTGGAAATCAGTCCCTCTTAGTGGTGCTTTCTGAACGTAGAGGGGGCAGGGGAAAGGGGCAGAGGGGATGAGTGATAAGAGGCAGCACCTCTCTTCCCTGTACTCTCCTCTCTTATCCCATGATCCCTAACACTTGATTTCCTCAGCACCCTCTGCATCCCACATCCACCAGACCCAACCATTCAATCCCCCAGTTTCCTCCCCATAACCCATCCCTCCTGGTCACTTCACATTTGATCTCCTGGAACCCAGCACCTCAGGGGATTTAGGGAGGGGAAGTTTTGCTAGCCCCCAGGGACACTCACCCTACTGGGACCAGCTCCAGGTAAGTGGAGGAGCCCAGTCCAGGGGTTCCTGAAAAATGGGGGTGGGGCAGGTATCCAGAGTGAATGAAGGGCTTGGCCCAAGTATCCTTCTCCTAGTCTCCACGGAAGGGGCACCATGTCTTGGAAGGGAAGGGGGGGGGAACTTCATCCAGGCAGAAGCTTCTGGAGGAGTTTCACTCTCCCTTCCCCCACAGGTTAGCAGGAGGCAGGAAGGCCCATCAGTTCAGCAGCCAGGCCTGCAGCAGCGAGGACAGCAGTTTGCTTAGACCAGGCTAACCGGAGGCTCACTGATCATCTCCAGGTCAGCTGCCGCTGGAACTTGCCCCCAGAGATCGGCAGCTGGATACGTGGGAGCCAAATGCCACTACTGTGTGTGGGAATTTGGAAATGGAGTTTTCACTATGGCTAGCCCTAGTCAGGCACTGAGAGAATTTCTCTCCTGTGTGGAGGAGTGTCTGATGTCCAGTGTGGTGTTAGCTCCAAGTAAAGCATTTTTCATGCTAAGGACATCTGAGAGGGGTCTTCTCCGTGTGGATCTGCCGATGCTTGATACCGTGTGAGCAACAAATGAAACTTCCCCCACATTCAAGCTCTTTCTTGTGTGAATTGTCAGATGGGGAGTCATGTGTGAGCTCAGACTATCTCTTTCTGCAGTTATTGAAGCTTTGGCCACAATCCAAATATTTATGGATTCTCCCTTGTGCTGATGTGAAACAAAGTTTGATCTTTGAATGAAACTTTTTCCACTGTCATGCTAAGTTCAGGTTTCAGAATGCATCCGATGAAGTGAGCTATAGCTCACGAAAGCTTATACTTAAATAAACTTGTTAGTCTCTAAGGTGCTACAAGTACTCCTTTTCTTTATGCTAAGTTCAGTTTAAGCTGCGCAGCCATGCAGCTGTGCAACAGCTTACTTAACACTGTGATGGTGCTCAGGGAACCCTCCCGGCCAGGGGAAGGGCAGCCCAAACGCAGCCCCAGCTAGACCTGCTGCAGCCAGGGGAGGGGCAGCCTGAATGCAGCCCCCACCGGACCCGCCATGGTCAGGGAGAGGCACCTCTTCCCCTCAGCCCAGGTGCTGCTGTGGGGAGAGAGAGCTAGGGGAGTCCTCTCTCCCCACCATAGCCCCAGAGCACCCTCCTGTACACCAAACTCCTCACACATGGCCCTATCCCAGAGCCCTCTAACGCTCTTCCCCAGCCCTGAGCCTCTCATCCCCAGCCACACCCCAGAGCCCAAACCCCCAATCGGAGCCCTCACCCCCCTGCACCTCACCCTGAGCCCCCTTCCACATTCCAAACCCCTCAATCCCACCCCGCCACACGACTTTTGTTTTGTTCACCAATATGAAGGTGTAGTGGGGCAGCTGCCCCACTCCAGTAGGTAGGGGGTTAAAAGCAGCCCTGGAGGTGGCTGTGGCTGGGAAAAGCCAGCACCTGAGCGACTAGCTGACTACAGGTGTGGCCAGCTCAATCAGGCCCCAGCTGGCCCTCATAAGAGGGCTGTGGGCTAGAAGGTAGGGAGTCTCTAGAGGGAGAAGGGCTAGCTGCCTGAGAGCAAGGTACCTGAAACAGAGCTGTGGTAGGGAAAGGCAAAGGGAGCTCCAGCATGGTAAATCCCCAGGCTGTGGGCCTTGCTAAATGCACAGGTAGTGAGGTTGCAGAGGCAGCTGGTCTGACCCTCCTTGCTAGTGATGAGTGGTTTACAGACTGCAGTCTGCAGATGACTGGCGGTAGCCACAGAGACAAGGTGGATTTAGAGGGTGGGGGTTCCCCTGGGAGGGGAGACCCAGAGCATGGGAGGTACTGCTGGTGCAGAACCCCAAGGTAAAGGACACTGGGGTCCAGGAGGGACATGGGGCCAGTGGCAGGTGAGCTGCAGGGGGGGTCTGGAGCAGGTGAAGAGCTAATTCCCAAGATGACCAGCAGGAGGCACCACACCAGTGAATCACAGAATATCAGGGTTGGAAGGGACCTCAGGAGGTCATCTAGTCCAACCCCCTGCTCAAAGCAGGATCAATCCCCAGTTTTTGCCCTAGATCCCTAAATGGCCCCCTCTAGGATTGAACTCACAAGCCTGGGTTTAGCAGGCCAGTGCTTAAACCACCAAGTTATCCCTCCCCCATCACACAACATCTCCATATTGGTGCACAAAACAAAATTCATTCTGCACATGTGTGGGAAAAATTAGAGGGAACAGAGCTGTCAAGGCATTTATAGATTCTGTTCCATGTGGATTCTGGGATGTATTGGAAGGTATGAGCTGGAACTGAAGCTTTTCCCATCATCCAAGCATTTATTTAGTTTCTTTCCTGTGTGAGCTCTCTGATGTGTAATGAGTTGTGATCTGTCACTGAAGCTTTTCCGACAGGTTTCAGAGTAGCAGCCGTATTAGTCTGTATTCGCAAAAAGAACAGGAGTACTTGTGGCACCTTAGAGACTAACAAATTTATTAGAGCATAAGCTTTCGTGAGCTACAGCTCACTTTATCGGATGCATAGAATGGAACATATAGTAAAATATATATATTCTACATCCTGTCAGGGTGAGAAGGACAATTGGGGAGGTTTCTGAATTAGTGTTAGTCCATTTCACACCCCAATTCCCCCCAGACTCTCTCCCTGCAGACAGACACTCTAGACTCTGCCATGCTGAGAAAATCCTCAATTACGTTATTACAACACAGACCTGACCCCTCCCATCGGGACTAAACCCACAAGACACTTTAAACCCCATAAGAACACAGTCTCTGAGCCAAATGCTAGAAAAGAGCAGAATTGAAGAAGTCACTTTGGTGGATTCCCCCTGACACTGTTGCCAGGGCAGCACATTCCCCAGCAGCATGGGGAATAAGCAGAGGCAGGAACTGGCTTTTCCTCTCTCTGCTCCTCACCTTTTTCCCAAGTAAATCAATCTGCCCCCGGGGTGCTGCGGGAAATGGAGTTGGGCAGGGCTGAGAGCCAGGAACCTCCCACCCAACTTCTTGCTCCTACTGCCCCATTTAGTCTCTCCTGTCTCCTTTCTGCATGGAAGAGCTGGTTACTGTCCTCCCATTCCTGTAGCCTGTGGGTGTTTCCTCTCCCATAACTACTGCCACTGCTAACAGGAGTGTGGCCCTGGGTGTGTCCAGGGCAGCAGCTCTGGGACTCAAAGACAGCTGGGAGCAGAGATGGAGTGAGGAGGGATTGTTTGAGTAGTTACTTTCCTGTCCATCCCCAGCACTTTCTCCAAGTTCTCTCTCATCACCTTCAACTCAGGAGCTGGTTGCAGCAGAATCTGGGGCAGACCTAGAGCACTGATTCCAGTCACAGGAGAAAGTCCCCCCTCTGCTGAGCATAAAGGGAGCGTTAGTGATGGTCTATCCCAGCACAGACCTCACTGGGCAGTAGCAGCTGCTCAGCCCATGTTCCCAAATCACAATGGAGGTAGCAGCATCTACCCCAGGAAGCCCAGCTAGCTCTAGGGTTGCAGTATCCTGAGCACAAAGAGAGACTGACACCAGCCTCCTCTACCTTAGCAATTACCAGAGCCCTCTAGTAGGGGCAGCTAATGACTGAGTCTCCCTGTGCTGCCCCTGCAGCCCCCAAGGGACAGCCAGGCTGCTGCTGATCTCATTTGCCATCTGGACTCACGCTGGAACCAGAGAACCAGTTCAAATAGGGATTTCAAACTTAAACTGGAACCGAACCTGATCCCTAATTTTGTTTTACTGACTGAACCTGAACTGAACAGAGGAAGAAAAAAAAGTTTCAGTTAGACTCCTTAACTGCTGTTGCTCTCAGTGACTCTGGTTTGACACAGAATCCTGCACAGAAATCAAAAGCAGGACCCTCTTCAGTTCTGTCAGCCCCAAGCATTTAACATCCAGGAGTCAGATCCCCCAATAATTAGATTGTCTTGAGAAAATCAAAAACTAAATTGTGAAGGGTGTGTGTGTGGTGGGGGAAGGGGAGTATTTGCCTTGTATATTCTGAGCCCTTAGAGGGAAGTCCCCTGCCCACTCCCAATGCTTGTTTGACCATTTTTAAGGAAAAAGATTCACCACTAGCTGCTAGGTGGGCAGCCCCCTCCCCCTCTCCTACCCCATGGGCTGGGGGAGCTGCCACTGTATCTCTCACCATCCCTTTCCCTTCCCCTACCTCTGGATCTCCCTTCCCCAGCTGGTCTATGCTTGCTCTCATATTCTCCCTCCAGCCTCCCCACAGCCCCTTCTTCTCACATCCCCCCTTTCCTTCCCTTTATCCCCCCACTCCCATTTCCCTCTATTCCAGTTCTGTTCCTCTAAGCCCCAGAATCCTCCCCGATTCCTGGGTATTCCCTCAGCCTCCCTTCCCCCCCCATTCAACCCCCCCTCCCAATGCCCTCTGGCTCTCAGAGCTCCCTCCCCCTCTTCATCCCCTTTTGGCTCCCAACCCCCTATGGCTCCCCACCTGTCTCTGTCCCACCCCCATCCCTCACATTCACTGCAAACCGTGGGAGCTGGCAGCCAGTTTTCCTCTGCCCAATGCAGGGAATCGCAGGCAGCCCAGCTGGGAGCAGCCTGGGGCATCCCCCTGCCCCTGAAGACAGGCTGCACCTGGAGCATCGCTCTGTGGGGAGGGGGGCAAGTCTCAC